>NW_027436584.1:1014001-1352001 GCF_031877795.1 Strix aluco
GCAGAAGTGTTCACATTGCTTCGCAGAAGCGCTTTTGTGCAGAAAACAGTAACACTTGTTCAGAACGAAAGAAAGCACAGAGCCCCAGATTTGCTGTTGTCCTGGAGAGCTTGCAGAGCACTGGGGAAAGGCAGGCAGAGAATTCCCTGCTAGCACCTTCTCTGTGCCTGGGAAGCAGAAGTGTTCACATTGCTTCGCAGAATCGCCTTTGTGCAGAAAACACTAACACTTGTTCAGAACAAAAGAAAGCACAGAGCCCCAGATTTGCTGTTGTTCTGGAGAGCTTGCAGAGCACTGGGGAAAGGCAGGCAGAGAATTCCCTGCTAGCACCTTCTCTGTGTCTGGGAAGTAGAAGTGTTCACATTAGTTCGCAGAATCGCCTTTGTGCAGAAAACACTAACACTTGTTCAGAACAAAAGAAAGCACAGAGCCCCAGATTTGCTGTTGTCCTGGAGAGCTTGCAGAGCACTGGGGAAAGGCAGGCAGAGAATTCCCTGCTAGCACCTTCTCTGTGCCTGGGAAGCAGAAGTGTTTACGTTGCTTCGCAGAATCGCTTTTGTGCAGAAAACAGTAACACTTGTTCAGAACAAAAGAAAGCACAGAGCCCCAGATTTGCTGTTGTCCTGGAGAGCTTGCAGAGCACTGGGGAAAGGCAGGCAGAGAATTTCCTGCTAGCACCTTCTCTGTGCCTGGGAAGCAGAAGTGTTCACATTGCTTCGCAGAATCGCTTTTCTGCAGAAAACACTAACACTTGTTCAGAACAAAAGAAAGCACAGAGCCCCAGATTTGCTGTTGTTCTGGAGAGCTTGCAGAGCACTGGGGAAAGGCAGGCAGAGAATTCCCTGCTAGCACCTTCTCTGTGCCTGGGAAGCAGAAGTGTTCACATTGCTTCGCAGAAGCGCTTTTGTGCAGAAAACAGTAACACTTGTTCAGAACGAAAGAAAGCACAGAGCCCCAGATTTGCTGTTGTCCTGGAGAGCTTGCAGAGCACTGGGGAAAGGCAGGCAGAGAATTCCCTGCTAGCACCTTCTCTGTGCCTGGGAAGCAGAAGTGTTCACATTGCTTCGCAGAATCGCCTTTGTGCAGAAAACACTAACACTTGTTCAGAAGGAAAGAAAGCACAGAGCCCCAGATTTGATGTTGTCCTGGAGAGCTTGCAGAGCACTGGGGAAAGGCAGGCAGAGAATTCCCTGCTAGCACCTTCTCTGTGCCTGTTCACATTGCTTCGCTGTATCGCTTTTGTGCAGAAAACAGTAACACTTGTTCAGAACGAAAGAAAGCACAGAGCCCCAGATTCTATGTTGTCCTGGAGAGCTTGCAGAGCACTGGGGAAAGGCAGGCAGAGAATTCCCTGCTAGCACCTTCTCTGTGCCTGGGAAGCAGAAGTGTTCACATTGCTTCGCAGAATCGCTATTGTGCAGAAAACAGTAACACTTGTTCAGAAGGAAAGAAAGCACAGAGCCCCAGATTCTATGTTGTCCTGGAGAGCTTGCAGAGCACTGGGGAAAGGCAGGCAGAGAATTCCTTGCTAGCACCTTCTCTGTGCCTGGGAAGCAGAAGTGTTCATATTGCTTCGCAGAATCGCTTTTGTGCAGAAAACACTAACACTTGTTCAGAACGAAAGAAAGCACAGAGCCCCAGATTTGCTGTTGTTCTGGAGAGCTTGCAGAGCACTGGGGAAAGGCAGGCAGAGAATTCCCTGCTAGCACCTTCTCTGTGCCTGGGAAGCAGAAGTGTTCACATTGCTTCGCAGAATCGCCTTTGTGCAGAAAACACTAACACTTGTTCAGAACAAAAGAAAGCACAGAGCCCCAGATTCTATGTTGTCCTGGAGAGCTTGCAGAGCACTGGGGAAAGGCAGGCAGGGAATTCCCTGCTAGCACCTTCTCTGTGCCTGGGAAGCAGAAGTGTTCACATTGCTTCGCAGAATCGCTTTTCTGCAGAAAACACTAACACTTGTTCAGAACAAAAGAAAGCACAGAGCCCCAGATTTGCTGTTGTTCTGGAGAGCTTGCAGAGCACTGGGGAAAGGCAGGCAGAGAATTCCCTGCTAGCACCTTCTCTGTGCCTGGGAAGCAGAAGTGTTCACATTGCTTCGCAGAATCGCCTTTGTGCAGAAAACACTAACACTTGTTCAGAACAAAAGAAAGCACAGAGCCCCAGATTCTATGTTGTCCTGGAGAGCTTGCAGAGCACTGGGGAAAGGCAGGCAGAGAATTCCTTGCTAGCACCTTCTCTGTGCCTGGGAAGCAGAAGTGTTCATATTGCTTCGCAGAATCGCTTTTGTGCAGAAAACACTAACACTTGTTCAGAACGAAAGAAAGCACAGAGCCCCAGATTTGCTGTTGTTCTGGAGAGCTTGCAGAGCACTGGGGAAAGGCAGGCAGAGAATTCCCTGCTAGCACCTTCTCTGTGCCTGGGAAGCAGAAGTGTTCACATTGCTTCGCAGAATCGCCTTTGTGCAGAAAACACTAACACTTGTTCAGAACAAAAGAAAGCACAGAGCCCCAGATTCTATGTTGTCCTGGAGAGCTTGCAGAGCACTGGGGAAAGGCAGGCAGGGAATTCCCTGCTAGCACCTTCTCTGTGCCTGGGAAGCAGAAGTGGTCACATTACTTCGCAGAATCGCTTTTGTGCAGAAAACACTAACACTTGTTCAGAACAAAAGAAAGCACAGAGCCCCAGATTTGCTGTTGTTCTGGAGAGCTTGCAGAGCACTGGGGAAAGGCAGGCAGAGAATTCCTTGCTAGCACCTTCTCTGTGCCTGGGAAGCAGAAGTGTTCATATTGCTTCGCAGAATCGCTTTTGTGCAGAAAACACTAACACTTGTTCAGAACGAAAGAAAGCACAGAGCCCCAGATTTTATGTTGTTCTGGAGAGCTTGCAGAGCACTGGGGAAAGGCAGGCAGAGAATTCCCTGCTAGCACCTTCTCTGTGCCTGGGAAGCAGAAGTGTTCACATTGCTTCGCAGAATCGCCTTTGTGCAGAAAACACTAACACTTGTTCAGAACAAAAGAAAGCACAGAGCCCCAGATTTGCTGTTGTTCTGGAGAGCTTGCAGAGCACTGGGGAAAGGCAGGCAGAGAATTCCCTGCTAGCACCTTCTCTGTGCCTGGGAAGCAGAAGTGTTCACATTGCTTCACAGAATCGCCTTTGTGCAGAAAACACTAACACTTGTTCAGAACAAAAGAAAGCACAGAGCCCCAGATTTGCTGTTGTTCTGGAGAGCTTGCAGAGCACTGGGGAAAGGCAGGCAGAGAATTCCCTGCTAGCACCTTCTCTGTGCCTGGGAAGCAGAAGTGTTCACATTACTTCGCAGAATCGCTTTTGTGCAGAAAACACTAAGACTTGTTCAGAACAAAAGAAAGCACAGAGCCCCAGATTTGCTGTTGTTCTGGAGAGCTTGCAGAGCACTGGGGAAAGGCAGGCAGAGAATTCCCTGCTAGCACCTTCTCTGTGCCTGCGAAGCAGAAGTGTTCACATTGCTTCGCAGAATTGCCTTTGTGCAGAAAACACAAACACTTGTTCAGAACAAAAGAAAGCACAGAGCCCCAGATTTGCTGTTGTTCTGGAGAGCTTGCAGAGCACTGGGGAAAGGCAGGCAGAGAATTCCCTGCTAGCACCTTCTCTGTGCCTGGGAAGCAGAAGTGTTCACATTGCTTCGCAGAAGCGCTTTTGTGCAGAAAACAGTAACACTTGTTCAGAACGAAAGAAAGCACAGAGCCCCAGATTTGCTGTTGTCCTGGAGAGCTTGCAGAGCACTGGGGAAAGGCAGGCAGAGAATTCCCTGCTAGCACCTTCTCTGTGCCTGGGAAGCAGAAGTGTTCACATTGCTTCGCAGAATCGCCTTTGTGCAGAAAACACTAACACTTGTTCAGAAGGAAAGAAAGCACAGAGCCCCAGATTTGATGTTGTCCTGGAAAGCTTGCAGAGCACTGGGGAAAGGCAGGCAGAGAATTCCCTGCTAGCACCTTCTCTGTGCCTGTTCACATTGCTTCGCTGTATCGCTTTTGTGCAGAAAACAGTAACACTTGTTCAGAACGAAAGAAAGCACAGAGCCCCAGATTCTATGTTGTCCTGGAGAGCTTGCAGAGCACTGGGGAAAGGCAGGCAGAGAATTCCCTGCTAGCACCTTCTCTGTGCCTGGGAAGCAGAAGTGTTCACATTGCTTCGCAGAATCGCTATTGTGCAGAAAACAGTAACACTTGTTCAGAAGGAAAGAAAGCACAGAGCCCCAGATTCTATGTTGTCCTGGAGAGCTTGCAGAGCACTGGGGAAAGGCAGGCAGAGAATTCCTTGCTAGCACCTTCTCTGTGCCTGGGAAGCAGAAGTGTTCATATTGCTTCGCAGAATCGCTTTTGTGCAGAAAACACTAACACTTGTTCAGAACGAAAGAAAGCACAGAGCCCCAGATTTGCTGTTGTTCTGGAGAGCTTGCAGAGCACTGGGGAAAGGCAGGCAGAGAATTCCCTGCTAGCACCTTCTCTGTGCCTGGGAAGCAGAAGTGTTCACATTGCTTCGCAGAATCGCCTTTGTGCAGAAAACACTAACACTTGTTCAGAACAAAAGAAAGCACAGAGCCCCAGATTCTATGTTGTCCTGGAGAGCTTGCAGAGCACTGGGGAAAGGCAGGCAGAGAATTCCTTGCTAGCACCTTCTCTGTGCCTGGGAAGCAGAAGTGTTCATATTGCTTCGCAGAATCGCTTTTGTGCAGAAAACACTAACACTTGTTCAGAACGAAAGAAAGCACAGAGCCCCAGATTTGCTGTTGTTCTGGAGAGCTTGCAGAGCACTGGGGAAAGGCAGGCAGAGAATTCCCTGCTAGCACCTTCTCTGTGCCTGGGAAGCAGAAGTGTTCACATTGCTTCGCAGAATCGCCTTTGTGCAGAAAACACTAACACTTGTTCAGAACAAAAGAAAGCACAGAGCCCCAGATTCTATGTTGTCCTGGAGAGCTTGCAGAGCACTGGGGAAAGGCAGGCAGGGAATTCCCTGCTAGCACCTTCTCTGTGCCTGGGAAGCAGAAGTGTTCACATTACTTCGCAGAATCGCTTTTCTGCAGAAAACACTAACACTTGTTCAGAACAAAAGAAAGCACAGAGCCCCAGATTTGCTGTTGTTCTGGAGAGCTTGCAGAGCACTGGGGAAAGGCAGGCAGAGAATTCCCTGCTAGCACCTTCTCTGTGCCTGGGATGCAGAAGTGTTCACATTGCTTCGCAGAATCGCCTTTGTGCAGAAAACACTAACACTTGTTCAGAACAAAAGAAAGCACAGAGCCCCAGATTCTATGTTGTCCTGGAGAGCTTGCAGAGCACTGGGGAAAGGCAGGCAGAGAATTCCCTGCTAGCACCTTCTCTGTGCCTGGGAAGCAGAAGTGTTCACATTACTTTGCAGAATCGCCTTTGTGCAGAAAACACTAACACTTGTTCAGAACAAAAGAAAGCACAGAGCCCCAGATTTGCTGTTGTTCTGGAGAGCTTGCAGAGCACTGGGGAAAGGCAGGCAGAGAATTCCCTGATAGCACCTTCTCTGTGCCTGGGAAGCAGAAGTGTTCACATTGCTTCGCAGAATCGCCTTTGTGCAGAAAACACTAACACTTGTTCAGAAGGAAAGAAAGCACAGAGCCCCAGATTTGATGTTGTCCTGGAGAGCTTGCAGAGCACTGGGGAAAGGCAGGCAGAGAATTCCCTGCTAGCACCTTCTCTGTGCCTGTTCACATTGCTTGGCAGAATCGCTTTTGTGCAGAAAACAGTAACACTTGTTCAGAACGAAAGAAAGCACAGAGCCCCAGATTCTATGTTGTCCTGGAGAGCTTGCAGAGCACTGGGGAAAGGCAGGCAGAGAATTCCCTGCTAGCACCTTCTCTGTGCCTGGGAAGCAGAAGTGTTCACATTGCTTCGCAGAATCGCTATTGTGCAGAAAACAGTAACACTTGTTCAGAAGGAAAGAAAGCACAGAGCCCCAGATTCTATGTTGTCCTGGAGAGCTTGCAGAGCACTGGGGAAAGGCAGGCAGAGAATTCCCTGCTAGCACCTTCTCTGTGCCTGGGAAGCAGAAGTGTTCACATTGCTTCGCAGAATCGCCTTTGTGCAGAAAACACTAACACTTGTTCAGAACAAAAGAAAGCACAGAGCCCCAGATTTGCTGTTGTTCTGGAGAGCTTGCAGAGCACTGGGGAAAGGCAGGCAGAGAATTCCCTGCTAGCACCTTCTCTGTGCCTGGGAAGCAGAAGTGTTCACATTGCTTCGCAGAATCGCCTTTGTGCAGAAAACACTAACACTTGTTCAGAACAAAAGAAAGCACAGAGCCCCAGATTCTATGTTGTCCTGGAGAGCTTGCAGAGCACTGGGGAAAGGCAGGCAGAGAATTCCCTGCTAGCACCTTCTCTGTGCCTGGGAAGCAGAAGTGTTCACATTACTTCGCAGAATCGCTTTTGTGCAGAAAACACTAACACTTGTTCAGAACAAAAGAAAGCACAGAGCCCCAGATTTGCTGTTGTTCTGGAGAGCTTGCAGAGCACTGGGGAAAGGCAGGCAGAGAATTCCCTGCTAGCACCTTCTCTGTGCCTGGGAAGCAGAAGTGTTCACATTGCTTCGCAGAATCGCCTTTGTGCAGAAAACACTAACACTTGTTCAGAACAAAAGAAAGCACAGAGCCCCAGATTCTATGTTGTCCTGGAGAGCTTGCAGAGCACTGGGGAAAGGCAGGCAGAGAATTCCCTGCTAGCACCTTCTCTGTGCCTGGGAAGCAGAAGTGGTCACATTACTTCGCAGAATCGCTTTTGTGCAGAAAACACTAACACTTGTTCAGAACAAAAGAAAGCACAGAGCCCCAGATTTGCTGTTGTTCTGGAGAGCTTGCAGAGCACTGGGGAAAGGCAGGCAGAGAATTCCCTGCTAGCACCTTCTCTGTGCCTGGGAAGCAGAAGTGTTCACATTGCTTCGCAGAAGCGCTTTTGTGCAGAAAACAGTAACACTTGTTCAGAACGAAAGAAAGCACAGAGCCCCAGATTTGCTGTTGTCCTGGAGAGCTTGCAGAGCACTGGGGAAAGGCAGGCAGAGAATTCCCTGCTAGCACCTTCTCTGTGCCTGGGAAGCAGAAGTGTTCACATTGCTTCGCAGAATCGCCTTTGTGCAGAAAACACTAACACTTGTTCAGAACAAAAGAAAGCACAGAGCCCCAGATTTGCTGTTGTTCTGGAGAGCTTGCAGAGCACTGGGGAAAGGCAGGCAGAGAATTCCCTGCTAGCACCTTCTCTGTGTCTGGGAAGTAGAAGTGTTCACATTAGTTCGCAGAATCGCCTTTGTGCAGAAAACACTAACACTTGTTCAGAACAAAAGAAAGCACAGAGCCCCAGATTTGCTGTTGTCCTGGAGAGCTTGCAGAGCACTGGGGAAAGGCAGGCAGAGAATTCCCTGCTAGCACCTTCTCTGTGCCTGGGAAGCAGAAGTGTTTACGTTGCTTCGCAGAATCGCTTTTGTGCAGAAAACAGTAACACTTGTTCAGAACAAAAGAAAGCACAGAGCCCCAGATTTGCTGTTGTCCTGGAGAGCTTGCAGAGCACTGGGGAAAGGCAGGCAGAGAATTCCCTGCTAGCACCTTCTCTGTGCCTGGGAAGCAGAAGTGTTCACATTGCTTCGCAGAATCGCCTTTGTGCAGAAAACACTAACACTTGTTCAGAACAAAAGAAAGCACAGAGCCCCAGATTCTATGTTGTCCTGGAGAGCTTGCAGAGCACTGGGGAAAGGCAGGCAGGGAATTTCCTGCTAGCACCTTCTCTGTGCCTGGGAAGCAGAAGTGTTCACATTGCTTCGCAGAATCGCTTTTCTGCAGAAAACACTAACACTTGTTCAGAACAAAAGAAAGCACAGAGCCCCAGATTTGCTGTTGTTCTGGAGAGCTTGCAGAGCACTGGGGAAAGGCAGGCAGAGAATTCCCTGCTAGCACCTTCTCTGTGCCTGGGAAGCAGAAGTGTTCACATTGCTTCGCAGAAGCGCTTTTGTGCAGAAAACAGTAACACTTGTTCAGAACGAAAGAAAGCACAGAGCCCCAGATTTGCTGTTGTCCTGGAGAGCTTGCAGAGCACTGGGGAAAGGCAGGCAGAGAATTCCCTGCTAGCACCTTCTCTGTGCCTGGGAAGCAGAAGTGTTCACATTGCTTCGCAGAATCGCCTTTGTGCAGAAAACACTAACACTTGTTCAGAAGGAAAGAAAGCACAGAGCCCCAGATTTGATGTTGTCCTGGAGAGCTTGCAGAGCACTGGGGAAAGGCAGGCAGAGAATTCCCTGCTAGCACCTTCTCTGTGCCTGTTCACATTGCTTCGCTGTATCGCTTTTGTGCAGAAAACAGTAACACTTGTTCAGAACGAAAGAAAGCACAGAGCCCCAGATTCTATGTTGTCCTGGAGAGCTTGCAGAGCACTGGGGAAAGGCAGGCAGAGAATTCCCTGCTAGCACCTTCTCTGTGCCTGGGAAGCAGAAGTGTTCACATTGCTTCGCAGAATCGCCTTTGTGCAGAAAACACTAACACTTGTTCAGAACAAAAGAAAGCACAGAGCCCCAGATTCTATGTTGTCCTGGAGAGCTTGCAGAGCACTGGGGAAAGGCAGGCAGGGAATTCCCTGCTAGCACCTTCTCTGTGCCTGGGAAGCAGAAGTGTTCACATTGCTTCGCAGAATCGCTTTTCTGCAGAAAACACTAACACTTGTTCAGAACAAAAGAAAGCACAGAGCCCCAGATTTGCTGTTGTTCTGGAGAGCTTGCAGAGCACTGGGGAAAGGCAGGCAGAGAATTCCCTGCTAGCACCTTCTCTGTGCCTGGGAAGCAGAAGTGTTCACATTGCTTCGCAGAATCGCCTTTGTGCAGAAAACACTAACACTTGTTCAGAACAAAAGAAAGCACAGAGCCCCAGATTCTATGTTGTCCTGGAGAGCTTGCAGAGCACTGGGGAAAGGCAGGCAGAGAATTCCTTGCTAGCACCTTCTCTGTGCCTGGGAAGCAGAAGTGTTCATATTGCTTCGCAGAATCGCTTTTGTGCAGAAAACACTAACACTTGTTCAGAACGAAAGAAAGCACAGAGCCCCAGATTTGCTGTTGTTCTGGAGAGCTTGCAGAGCACTGGGGAAAGGCAGGCAGAGAATTCCCTGCTAGCACCTTCTCTGTGCCTGGGAAGCAGAAGTGTTCACATTGCTTCGCAGAATCGCCTTTGTGCAGAAAACACTAACACTTGTTCAGAACAAAAGAAAGCACAGAGCCCCAGATTCTATGTTGTCCTGGAGAGCTTGCAGAGCACTGGGGAAAGGCAGGCAGGGAATTCCCTGCTAGCACCTTCTCTGTGCCTGGGAAGCAGAAGTGTTCACATTACTTCGCAGAATCGCTTTTGTGCAGAAAACACTAACACTTGTTCAGAACAAAAGAAAGCACAGAGCCCCAGATTTGCTGTTGTTCTGGAGAGCTTGCAGAGCACTGGGGAAAGGCAGGCAGAGAATTCCCTGCTAGCACCTTCTCTGTGCCTGGGAAGCAGAAGTGTTCACATTACTTCGCAGAATCGCTTTTCTGCAGAAAACACTAACACTTGTTCAGAACAAAAGAAAGCACAGAGCCCCAGATTTGCTGTTGTCCTGGAGAGCTTGCAGAGCACTGGGGAAAGGCAGGCAGAGAATTCCTTGCTAGCACCTTCTCTGTGCCTGGGAAGCAGAAGTGTTCATATTGCTTCGCAGAATCGCTTTTGTGCAGAAAACACTAACACTTGTTCAGAACGAAAGAAAGCACAGAGCCCCAGATTTTATGTTGTTCTGGAGAGCTTGCAGAGCACTGGGGAAAGGCAGGCAGAGAATTCCCTGCTAGCACCTTCTCTGTGCCTGGGAAGCAGAAGTGTTCACATTGCTTCGCAGAATCGCCTTTGTGCAGAAAACACTAACACTTGTTCAGAACAAAAGAAAGCACAGAGCCCCAGATTTGCTGTTGTTCTGGAGAGCTTGCAGAGCACTGGGGAAAGGCAGGCAGAGAATTCCCTGCTAGCACCTTCTCTGTGCCTGGGAAGCAGAAGTGTTCACATTGCTTCACAGAATCGCCTTTGTGCAGAAAACACTAACACTTGTTCAGAACAAAAGAAAGCACAGAGCCCCAGATTTGCTGTTGTTCTGGAGAGCTTGCAGAGCACTGGGGAAAGGCAGGCAGAGAATTCCCTGCTAGCACCTTCTCTGTGCCTGGGAAGCAGAAGTGTTCACATTACTTCGCAGAATCGCTTTTGTGCAGAAAACACTAAGACTTGTTCAGAACAAAAGAAAGCACAGAGCCCCAGATTTGCTGTTGTTCTGGAGAGCTTGCAGAGCACTGGGGAAAGGCAGGCAGAGAATTCCCTGCTAGCACCTTCTCTGTGCCTGCGAAGCAGAAGTGTTCACATTGCTTCGCAGAATTGCCTTTGTGCAGAAAACACAAACACTTGTTCAGAACAAAAGAAAGCACAGAGCCTCAGATTTTATGTTGTCCTGGAGAGCTTGCAGAGCACTGGGGAAAGGCAGGCAGAGAATTCCTTGCTAGCACCTTCTCTGTGCCTGGGAAGCAGAAGTGTTCACATTGCTTCGCAGAATCGCTTTTCTGCAGAAAACACTAACACTTGTTCAGAACAAAAGAAAGCACAGAGCCCCAGATTTGCTGTTGTCCTGGAGAGCTTGCAGAGCACTGGGGAAAGGCAGGCAGAGAATTCCCTGCTAGCACCTTCTCTGTGCCTGGGAAGCAGAAGTGTTCACATTGCTTCGCAGAAGCGCTTTTGTGCAGAAAACAGTAACACTTGTTCAGAACGAAAGAAAGCACAGAGCCCCAGATTTGCTGTTGTCCTGGAGAGCTTGCAGAGCACTGGGGAAAGGCAGGCAGAGAATTCCCTGCTAGCACCTTCTCTGTGCCTGGGAAGCAGAAGTGTTCACATTGCTTCGCAGAATCGCCTTTGTGCAGAAAACACTAACACTTGTTCAGAACAAAAGAAAGCACAGAGCCCCAGATTCTATGTTGTCCTGGAGAGCTTGCAGAGCACTGGGGAAAGGCAGGCAGGGAATTCCCTGCTAGCACCTTCTCTGTGCCTGGGAAGCAGAGGTGTTCACATTGCTTCGCAGAATCGCTTTTGTGCAGAAAACACTAACACTTGTTCAGAACAAAAGAAAGCACAGAGCCCCAGATTTGCTGTTGTTCTGGAGAGCTTGCAGAGCACTGGGGAAAGGCAGGCAGAGAATTCCCTGCTAGCACCTTCTCTGTGTCTGGGAAGTAGAAGTGTTCACATTAGTTCGCAGAATCGCCTTTGTGCAGAAAACACTAACACTTGTTCAGAACAAAAGAAAGCACAGAGCCCCAGATTTGCTGTTGTCCTGGAGAGCTTGCAGAGCACTGGGGAAAGGCAGGCAGAGAATTCCCTGCTAGCACCTTCTCTGTGCCTGGGAAGCAGAAGTGTTTACGTTGCTTCGCAGAATCGCTTTTGTGCAGAAAACAGTAACACTTGTTCAGAACAAAAGAAAGCACAGAGCCCCAGATTTGCTGTTGTCCTGGAGAGCTTGCAGAGCACTGGGGAAAGGCAGGCAGAGAATTCCCTGCTAGCACCTTCTCTGTGCCTGGGAAGCAGAAGTGTTCACATTGCTTCGCAGAATCGCCTTTGTGCAGAAAACACTAACACTTGTTCAGAACAAAAGAAAGCACAGAGCCCCAGATTCTATGTTGTCCTGGAGAGCTTGCAGAGCACTGGGGAAAGGCAGGCAGGGAATTCCCTGCTAGCACCTTCTCTGTGCCTGGGAAGCAGAAGTGTTCACATTGCTTCGCAGAATCGCTTTTCTGCAGAAAACACTAACACTTGTTCAGAACAAAAGAAAGCACAGAGCCCCAGATTTGCTGTTGTTCTGGAGAGCTTGCAGAGCACTGGGGAAAGGCAGGCAGAGAATTCCCTGCTAGCACCTTCTCTGTGCCTGGGAAGCAGAAGTGTTCACATTGCTTCGCAGAAGCGCTTTTGTGCAGAAAACAGTAACACTTGTTCAGAACGAAAGAAAGCACAGAGCCCCAGATTTGCTGTTGTCCTGGAGAGCTTGCAGAGCACTGGGGAAAGGCAGGCAGAGAATTCCCTGCTAGCACCTTCTCTGTGCCTGGGAAGCAGAAGTGTTCACATTGCTTCGCAGAATCGCCTTTGTGCAGAAAACACTAACACTTGTTCAGAAGGAAAGAAAGCACAGAGCCCCAGATTTGATGTTGTCCTGGAAAGCTTGCAGAGCACTGGGGAAAGGCAGGCAGAGAATTCCCTGCTAGCACCTTCTCTGTGCCTGTTCACATTGCTTCGCTGTATCGCTTTTGTGCAGAAAACAGTAACACTTGTTCAGAACGAAAGAAAGCACAGAGCCCCAGATTCTATGTTGTCCTGGAGAGCTTGCAGAGCACTGGGGAAAGGCAGGCAGAGAATTCCCTGCTAGCACCTTCTCTGTGCCTGGGAAGCAGAAGTGTTCACATTGCTTCGCAGAATCGCTATTGTGCAGAAAACAGTAACACTTGTTCAGAAGGAAAGAAAGCACAGAGCCCCAGATTCTATGTTGTCCTGGAGAGCTTGCAGAGCACTGGGGAAAGGCAGGCAGAGAATTCCTTGCTAGCACCTTCTCTGTGCCTGGGAAGCAGAAGTGTTCATATTGCTTCGCAGAATCGCTTTTGTGCAGAAAACACTAACACTTGTTCAGAACGAAAGAAAGCACAGAGCCCCAGATTTGCTGTTGTTCTGGAGAGCTTGCAGAGCACTGGGGAAAGGCAGGCAGAGAATTCCCTGCTAGCACCTTCTCTGTGCCTGGGAAGCAGAAGTGTTCACATTGCTTCGCAGAATCGCCTTTGTGCAGAAAACACTAACACTTGTTCAGAACAAAAGAAAGCACAGAGCCCCAGATTCTATGTTGTCCTGGAGAGCTTGCAGAGCACTGGGGAAAGGCAGGCAGAGAATTCCTTGCTAGCACCTTCTCTGTGCCTGGGAAGCAGAAGTGTTCATATTGCTTCGCAGAATCGCTTTTGTGCAGAAAACACTAACACTTGTTCAGAACGAAAGAAAGCACAGAGCCCCAGATTTGCTGTTGTTCTGGAGAGCTTGCAGAGCACTGGGGAAAGGCAGGCAGAGAATTCCCTGCTAGCACCTTCTCTGTGCCTGGGAAGCAGAAGTGTTCACATTGCTTCGCAGAATCGCCTTTGTGCAGAAAACACTAACACTTGTTCAGAACAAAAGAAAGCACAGAGCCCCAGATTCTATGTTGTCCTGGAGAGCTTGCAGAGCACTGGGGAAAGGCAGGCAGAGAATTCCCTGCTAGCACCTTCTCTGTGCCTGGGATGCAGAAGTGTTCACATTGCTTCGCAGAATCGCCTTTGTGCAGAAAACACTAACACTTGTTCAGAACAAAAGAAAGCACAGAGCCCCAGATTCTATGTTGTCCTGGAGAGCTTGCAGAGCACTGGGGAAAGGCAGGCAGAGAATTCCCTGCTAGCACCTTCTCTGTGCCTGGGAAGCAGAAGTGTTCACATTACTTTGCAGAATCGCCTTTGTGCAGAAAACACTAACACTTGTTCAGAACAAAAGAAAGCACAGAGCCCCAGATTTGCTGTTGTTCTGGAGAGCTTGCAGAGCACTGGGGAAAGGCAGGCAGAGAATTCCCTGATAGCACCTTCTCTGTGCCTGGGAAGCAGAAGTGTTCACATTGCTTCGCAGAATCGCCTTTGTGCAGAAAACACTAACACTTGTTCAGAAGGAAAGAAAGCACAGAGCCCCAGATTTGATGTTGTCCTGGAGAGCTTGCAGAGCACTGGGGAAAGGCAGGCAGAGAATTCCCTGCTAGCACCTTCTCTGTGCCTGTTCACATTGCTTGGCAGAATCGCTTTTGTGCAGAAAACAGTAACACTTGTTCAGAACGAAAGAAAGCACAGAGCCCCAGATTCTATGTTGTCCTGGAGAGCTTGCAGAGCACTGGGGAAAGGCAGGCAGAGAATTCCCTGCTAGCACCTTCTCTGTGCCTGGGAAGCAGAAGTGTTCACATTGCTTCGCAGAATCGCTATTGTGCAGAAAACAGTAACACTTGTTCAGAAGGAAAGAAAGCACAGAGCCCCAGATTCTATGTTGTCCTGGAGAGCTTGCAGAGCACTGGGGAAAGGCAGGCAGAGAATTCCCTGCTAGCACCTTCTCTGTGCCTGGGAAGCAGAAGTGTTCACATTGCTTCGCAGAATCGCCTTTGTGCAGAAAACACTAACACTTGTTCAGAACAAAAGAAAGCACAGAGCCCCAGATTTGCTGTTGTTCTGGAGAGCTTGCAGAGCACTGGGGAAAGGCAGGCAGAGAATTCCCTGCTAGCACCTTCTCTGTGCCTGGGAAGCAGAAGTGTTCACATTGCTTCGCAGAATCGCCTTTGTGCAGAAAACACTAACACTTGTTCAGAACAAAAGAAAGCACAGAGCCCCAGATTCTATGTTGTCCTGGAGAGCTTGCAGAGCACTGGGGAAAGGCAGGCAGAGAATTCCCTGCTAGCACCTTCTCTGTGCCTGGGAAGCAGAAGTGTTCACATTACTTCGCTGTATCGCTTTTGTGCAGAAAACACTAACACTTGTTCAGAACAAAAGAAAGCACAGAGCCCCAGATTTGCTGTTGTTCTGGAGAGCTTGCAGAGCACTGGGGAAAGGCAGGCAGAGAATTCCCTGCTAGCACCTTCTCTGTGCCTGGGAAGCAGAAGTGTTCACATTGCTTCGCAGAATCGCCTTTGTGCAGAAAACACTAACACTTGTTCAGAACAAAAGAAAGCACAGAGCCCCAGATTCTATGTTGTCCTGGAGAGCTTGCAGAGCACTGGGGAAAGGCAGGCAGAGAATTCCCTGCTAGCACCTTCTCTGTGCCTGGGAAGCAGAAGTGGTCACATTACTTCGCAGAATCGCTTTTGTGCAGAAAACACTAACACTTGTTCAGAACAAAAGAAAGCACAGAGCCCCAGATTTGCTGTTGTTCTGGAGAGCTTGCAGAGCACTGGGGAAAGGCAGGCAGAGAATTCCCTGCTAGCACCTTCTCTGTGCCTGGGAAGCAGAAGTGTTCACATTGCTTCGCAGAAGCGCTTTTGTGCAGAAAACAGTAACACTTGTTCAGAACGAAAGAAAGCACAGAGCCCCAGATTTGCTGTTGTCCTGGAGAGCTTGCAGAGCACTGGGGAAAGGCAGGCAGAGAATTCCCTGCTAGCACCTTCTCTGTGCCTGGGAAGCAGAAGTGTTCACATTGCTTCGCAGAATCGCCTTTGTGCAGAAAACACTAACACTTGTTCAGAACAAAAGAAAGCACAGAGCCCCAGATTTGCTGTTGTTCTGGAGAGCTTGCAGAGCACTGGGGAAAGGCAGGCAGAGAATTCCCTGCTAGCACCTTCTCTGTGTCTGGGAAGTAGAAGTGTTCACATTAGTTCGCAGAATCGCCTTTGTGCAGAAAACACTAACACTTGTTCAGAACAAAAGAAAGCACAGAGCCCCAGATTTGCTGTTGTCCTGGAGAGCTTGCAGAGCACTGGGGAAAGGCAGGCAGAGAATTCCCTGCTAGCACCTTCTCTGTGCCTGGGAAGCAGAAGTGTTTACGTTGCTTCGCAGAATCGCTTTTGTGCAGAAAACAGTAACACTTGTTCAGAACAAAAGAAAGCACAGAGCCCCAGATTTGCTGTTGTCCTGGAGAGCTTGCAGAGCACTGGGGAAAGGCAGGCAGAGAATTCCCTGCTAGCACCTTCTCTGTGCCTGGGAAGCAGAAGTGTTCACATTGCTTCGCAGAATCGCCTTTGTGCAGAAAACACTAACACTTGTTCAGAACAAAAGAAAGCACAGAGCCCCAGATTCTATGTTGTCCTGGAGAGCTTGCAGAGCACTGGGGAAAGGCAGGCAGGGAATTTCCTGCTAGCACCTTCTCTGTGCCTGGGAAGCAGAAGTGTTCACATTGCTTCGCAGAATCGCTTTTCTGCAGAAAACACTAACACTTGTTCAGAACAAAAGAAAGCACAGAGCCCCAGATTTGCTGTTGTTCTGGAGAGCTTGCAGAGCACTGGGGAAAGGCAGGCAGAGAATTCCCTGCTAGCACCTTCTCTGTGCCTGGGAAGCAGAAGTGTTCACATTGCTTCGCAGAAGCGCTTTTGTGCAGAAAACAGTAACACTTGTTCAGAACGAAAGAAAGCACAGAGCCCCAGATTTGCTGTTGTCCTGGAGAGCTTGCAGAGCACTGGGGAAAGGCAGGCAGAGAATTCCCTGCTAGCACCTTCTCTGTGCCTGGGAAGCAGAAGTGTTCACATTGCTTCGCAGAATCGCCTTTGTGCAGAAAACACTAACACTTGTTCAGAAGGAAAGAAAGCACAGAGCCCCAGATTTGATGTTGTCCTGGAGAGCTTGCAGAGCACTGGGGAAAGGCAGGCAGAGAATTCCCTGCTAGCACCTTCTCTGTGCCTGTTCACATTGCTTCGCTGTATCGCTTTTGTGCAGAAAACAGTAACACTTGTTCAGAACGAAAGAAAGCACAGAGCCCCAGATTCTATGTTGTCCTGGAGAGCTTGCAGAGCACTGGGGAAAGGCAGGCAGAGAATTCCCTGCTAGCACCTTCTCTGTGCCTGGGAAGCAGAAGTGTTCACATTGCTTCGCAGAATCGCTATTGTGCAGAAAACAGTAACACTTGTTCAGAAGGAAAGAAAGCACAGAGCCCCAGATTCTATGTTGTCCTGGAGAGCTTGCAGAGCACTGGGGAAAGGCAGGCAGAGAATTCCTTGCTAGCACCTTCTCTGTGCCTGGGAAGCAGAAGTGTTCATATTGCTTCGCAGAATCGCTTTTGTGCAGAAAACACTAACACTTGTTCAGAACGAAAGAAAGCACAGAGCCCCAGATTTGCTGTTGTTCTGGAGAGCTTGCAGAGCACTGGGGAAAGGCAGGCAGAGAATTCCCTGCTAGCACCTTCTCTGTGCCTGGGAAGCAGAAGTGTTCACATTGCTTCGCAGAATCGCCTTTGTGCAGAAAACACTAACACTTGTTCAGAACAAAAGAAAGCACAGAGCCCCAGATTCTATGTTGTCCTGGAGAGCTTGCAGAGCACTGGGGAAAGGCAGGCAGGGAATTCCCTGCTAGCACCTTCTCTGTGCCTGGGAAGCAGAAGTGTTCACATTGCTTCGCAGAATCGCTTTTCTGCAGAAAACACTAACACTTGTTCAGAACAAAAGAAAGCACAGAGCCCCAGATTTGCTGTTGTTCTGGAGAGCTTGCAGAGCACTGGGGAAAGGCAGGCAGAGAATTCCCTGCTAGCACCTTCTCTGTGCCTGGGAAGCAGAAGTGTTCACATTGCTTCGCAGAATCGCCTTTGTGCAGAAAACACTAACACTTGTTCAGAACAAAAGAAAGCACAGAGCCCCAGATTCTATGTTGTCCTGGAGAGCTTGCAGAGCACTGGGGAAAGGCAGGCAGAGAATTCCTTGCTAGCACCTTCTCTGTGCCTGGGAAGCAGAAGTGTTCATATTGCTTCGCAGAATCGCTTTTGTGCAGAAAACACTAACACTTGTTCAGAACGAAAGAAAGCACAGAGCCCCAGATTTGCTGTTGTTCTGGAGAGCTTGCAGAGCACTGGGGAAAGGCAGGCAGAGAATTCCCTGCTAGCACCTTCTCTGTGCCTGGGAAGCAGAAGTGTTCACATTGCTTCGCAGAATCGCCTTTGTGCAGAAAACACTAACACTTGTTCAGAACAAAAGAAAGCACAGAGCCCCAGATTCTATGTTGTCCTGGAGAGCTTGCAGAGCACTGGGGAAAGGCAGGCAGGGAATTCCCTGCTAGCACCTTCTCTGTGCCTGGGAAGCAGAAGTGTTCACATTACTTCGCAGAATCGCTTTTCTGCAGAAAACACTAACACTTGTTCAGAACAAAAGAAAGCACAGAGCCCCAGATTTGCTGTTGTTCTGGAGAGCTTGCAGAGCACTGGGGAAAGGCAGGCAGAGAATTCCCTGCTAGCACCTTCTCTGTGCCTGGGAAGCAGAAGTGTTCACATTGCTTCGCAGAATCGCCTTTGTGCAGAGACACTAACACTTGTTCAGAACAAAAGAAAGCACAGAGCCCCAGATTCTATGTTGTCCTGGAGAGCTTGCAGAGCACTGGGGAAAGGCAGGCAGAGAATTCCCTGCTAGCACCTTCTCTGTGCCTGGGAAGCAGAAGTGTTCACATTACTTTGCAGAATCGCCTTTGTGCAGAAAACACTAACACTTGTTCAGAACAAAAGAAAGCACAGAGCCCCAGATTTGCTGTTGTTCTGGAGAGCTTGCAGAGCACTGGGGAAAGGCAGGCAGAGAATTCCCTGCTAGCACCTTCTCTGTGCCTGGGAAGCAGAAGTGTTCACATTGCTTCGCAGAATCGCCTTTGTGCAGAAAACACTAACACTTGTTCAGAAGGAAAGAAAGCACAGAGCCCCAGATTTGATGTTGTCCTGGAGAGCTTGCAGAGCACTGGGGAAAGGCAGGCAGAGAATTCCCTGCTAGCACCTTCTCTGTGCCTGTTCACATTGCTTCGCTGTATCGCTTTTGTGCAGAAAACAGTAACACTTGTTCAGAACGAAAGAAAGCACAGAGCCCCAGATTCTATGTTGTCCTGGAGAGCTTGCAGAGCACTGGGGAAAGGCAGGCAGAGAATTCCCTGCTAGCACCTTCTCTGTGCCTGGGAAGCAGAAGTGTTCACATTGCTTCGCAGAATCGCTATTGTGCAGAAAACAGTAACACTTGTTCAGAAGGAAAGAAAGCACAGAGCCCCAGAGTCTATGTTGTCCTGGAGAGCTTGCAGAGCACTGGGGAAAGGCAGGCAGAGAATTCCCTGCTAGCACCTTCTCTGTGCCTGGGAAGCAGAAGTGTTCACATTGCTTCGCAGAATCGCCTTTGTGCAGAAAACACTAACACTTGTTCAGAACAAAAGAAAGCACAGAGCCCCAGATTTGCTGTTGTTCTGGAGAGCTTGCAGAGCACTGGGGAAAGGCAGGCAGAGAATTCCCTGCTAGCACCTTCTCTGTGCCTGGGAAGCAGAAGTGTTCACATTACTTCGCAGAATCGCTTTTGTGCAGAAAACACTAAGACTTGTTCAGAACAAAAGAAAGCACAGAGCCCCAGATTTGCTGTTGTTCTGGAGAGCTTGCAGAGCACTGGGGAAAGGCAGGCAGAGAATTCCCTGCTAGCACCTTCTCTGTGCCTGGGAAGCAGAAGTGTTCACATTGCTTCGCAGAATCGCCTTTGTGCAGAAAACACTAACACTTGTTCAGAAGGAAAGAAAGCACAGAGCCCCAGATTTGATGTTGTCCTGGAGAGCTTGCAGAGCACTGGGGAAAGGCAGGCAGAGAATTCCCTGCTAGCACCTTCTCTGTGCCTGTTCACATTGCTTGGCAGAATCGCTTTTGTGCAGAAAACAGTAACACTTGTTCAGAACGAAAGAAAGCACAGAGCCCCAGATTCTATGTTGTCCTGGAGAGCTTGCAGAGCACTGGGGAAAGGCAGGCAGAGAATTCCCTGCTAGCACCTTCTCTGTGCCTGGGAAGCAGAAGTGTTCACATTGCTTCGCAGAATCGCTATTGTGCAGAAAACAGTAACACTTGTTCAGAAGGAAAGAAAGCACAGAGCCCCAGATTCTATGTTGTCCTGGAGAGCTTGCAGAGCACTGGGGAAAGGCAGGCAGAGAATTCCCTGCTAGCACCTTCTCTGTGCCTGGGAAGCAGAAGTGTTCACATTGCTTCGCAGAATCGCCTTTGTGCAGAAAACACTAACACTTGTTCAGAACAAAAGAAAGCACAGAGCCCCAGATTTGCTGTTGTTCTGGAGAGCTTGCAGAGCACTGGGGAAAGGCAGGCAGAGAATTCCCTGCTAGCACCTTCTCTGTGCCTGGGAAGCAGAAGTGTTCACATTGCTTCGCAGAATCGCCTTTGTGCAGAAAACACTAACACTTGTTCAGAACAAAAGAAAGCACAGAGCCCCAGATTCTATGTTGTCCTGGAGAGCTTGCAGAGCACTGGGGAAAGGCAGGCAGAGAATTCCCTGCTAGCACCTTCTCTGTGCCTGGGAAGCAGAAGTGTTCACATTACTTCGCAGAATCGCTTTTGTGCAGAAAACACTAACACTTGTTCAGAACAAAAGAAAGCACAGAGCCCCAGATTTGCTGTTGTTCTGGAGAGCTTGCAGAGCACTGGGGAAAGGCAGGCAGAGAATTCCCTGCTAGCACCTTCTCTGTGCCTGGGAAGCAGAAGTGTTCACATTGCTTCGCAGAATCGCCTTTGTGCAGAAAACACTAACACTTGTTCAGAACAAAAGAAAGCACAGAGCCCCAGATTCTATGTTGTCCTGGAGAGCTTGCAGAGCACTGGGGAAAGGCAGGCAGAGAATTCCCTGCTAGCACCTTCTCTGTGCCTGGGAAGCAGAAGTGGTCACATTACTTCGCAGAATCGCTTTTGTGCAGAAAACACTAACACTTGTTCAGAACAAAAGAAAGCACAGAGCCCCAGATTTGCTGTTGTTCTGGAGAGCTTGCAGAGCACTGGGGAAAGGCAGGCAGAGAATTCCCTGCTAGCACCTTCTCTGTGCCTGGGAAGCAGAAGTGTTCACATTGCTTCGCAGAAGCGCTTTTGTGCAGAAAACAGTAACACTTGTTCAGAACGAAAGAAAGCACAGAGCCCCAGATTTGCTGTTGTCCTGGAGAGCTTGCAGAGCACTGGGGAAAGGCAGGCAGAGAATTCCCTGCTAGCACCTTCTCTGTGCCTGGGAAGCAGAAGTGTTCACATTGCTTCGCAGAATCGCCTTTGTGCAGAAAACACTAACACTTGTTCAGAACAAAAGAAAGCACAGAGCCCCAGATTTGCTGTTGTTCTGGAGAGCTTGCAGAGCACTGGGGAAAGGCAGGCAGAGAATTCCCTGCTAGCACCTTCTCTGTGTCTGGGAAGTAGAAGTGTTCACATTAGTTCGCAGAATCGCCTTTGTGCAGAAAACACTAACACTTGTTCAGAACAAAAGAAAGCACAGAGCCCCAGATTTGCTGTTGTCCTGGAGAGCTTGCAGAGCACTGGGGAAAGGCAGGCAGAGAATTCCCTGCTAGCACCTTCTCTGTGCCTGGGAAGCAGAAGTGTTTACGTTGCTTCGCAGAATCGCTTTTGTGCAGAAAACAGTAACACTTGTTCAGAACAAAAGAAAGCACAGAGCCCCAGATTTGCTGTTGTCCTGGAGAGCTTGCAGAGCACTGGGGAAAGGCAGGCAGAGAATTCCCTGCTAGCACCTTCTCTGTGCCTGGGAAGCAGAAGTGTTCACATTGCTTCGCAGAATCGCCTTTGTGCAGAAAACACTAACACTTGTTCAGAACAAAAGAAAGCACAGAGCCCCAGTTTCTATGTTGTCCTGGAGAGCTTGCAGAGCACTGGGGAAAGGCAGGCAGGGAATTCCCTGCTAGCACCTTCTCTGTGCCTGGGAAGCAGAAGTGTTCACATTGCTTCGCAGAATCGCTTTTCTGCAGAAAACACTAACACTTGTTCAGAACAAAAGAAAGCACAGAGCCCCAGATTTGCTGTTGTTCTGGAGAGCTTGCAGAGCACTGGGGAAAGGCAGGCAGAGAATTCCCTGCTAGCACCTTCTCTGTGCCTGGGAAGCAGAAGTGTTCACATTGCTTCGCAGAAGCGCTTTTGTGCAGAAAACAGTAACACTTGTTCAGAACGAAAGAAAGCACAGAGCCCCAGATTTGCTGTTGTCCTGGAGAGCTTGCAGAGCACTGGGGAAAGGCAGGCAGAGAATTCCCTGCTAGCACCTTCTCTGTGCCTGGGAAGCAGAAGTGTTCACATTGCTTCGCAGAATCGCCTTTGTGCAGAAAACACTAACACTTGTTCAGAAGGAAAGAAAGCACAGAGCCCCAGATTTGATGTTGTCCTGGAGAGCTTGCAGAGCACTGGGGAAAGGCAGGCAGAGAATTCCCTGCTAGCACCTTCTCTGTGCCTGTTCACATTGCTTCGCTGTATCGCTTTTGTGCAGAAAACAGTAACACTTGTTCAGAACGAAAGAAAGCACAGAGCCCCAGATTCTATGTTGTCCTGGAGAGCTTGCAGAGCACTGGGGAAAGGCAGGCAGAGAATTCCCTGCTAGCACCTTCTCTGTGCCTGGGAAGCAGAAGTGTTCACATTGCTTCGCAGAATCGCTATTGTGCAGAAAACAGTAACACTTGTTCAGAAGGAAAGAAAGCACAGAGCCCCAGATTCTATGTTGTCCTGGAGAGCTTGCAGAGCACTGGGGAAAGGCAGGCAGAGAATTCCTTGCTAGCACCTTCTCTGTGCCTGGGAAGCAGAAGTGTTCATATTGCTTCGCAGAATCGCTTTTGTGCAGAAAACACTAACACTTGTTCAGAACGAAAGAAAGCACAGAGCCCCAGATTTGCTGTTGTTCTGGAGAGCTTGCAGAGCACTGGGGAAAGGCAGGCAGAGAATTCCCTGCTAGCACCTTCTCTGTGCCTGGGAAGCAGAAGTGTTCACATTGCTTCGCAGAATCGCCTTTGTGCAGAAAACACTAACACTTGTTCAGAACAAAAGAAAGCACAGAGCCCCAGATTCTATGTTGTCCTGGAGAGCTTGCAGAGCACTGGGGAAAGGCAGGCAGGGAATTCCCTGCTAGCACCTTCTCTGTGCCTGTTCACATTGCTTCGCTGTATCGCTTTTGTGCAGAAAACAGTAACACTTGTTCAGAACGAAAGAAAGCACAGAGCCCCAGATTCTATGTTGTCCTGGAGAGCTTGCAGAGCACTGGGGAAAGGCAGGCAGAGAATTCCCTGCTAGCACCTTCTCTGTGCCTGGGAAGCAGAAGTGTTCACATTGCTTCGCAGAATCGCTATTGTGCAGAAAACAGTAACACTTGTTCAGAAGGAAAGAAAGCACAGAGCCCCAGATTCTATGTTGTCCTGGAGAGCTTGCAGAGCACTGGGGAAAGGCAGGCAGAGAATTCCTTGCTAGCACCTTCTCTGTGCCTGGGAAGCAGAAGTGTTCATATTGCTTCGCAGAATCGCTTTTGTGCAGAAAACACTAACACTTGTTCAGAACGAAAGAAAGCACAGAGCCCCAGATTTGCTGTTGTTCTGGAGAGCTTGCAGAGCACTGGGGAAAGGCAGGCAGAGAATTCCCTGCTAGCACCTTCTCTGTGCCTGGGAAGCAGAAGTGTTCACATTGCTTCGCAGAATCGCCTTTGTGCAGAAAACACTAACACTTGTTCAGAACAAAAGAAAGCACAGAGCCCCAGATTCTATGTTGTCCTGGAGAGCTTGCAGAGCACTGGGGAAAGGCAGGCAGGGAATTCCCTGCTAGCACCTTCTCTGTGCCTGGGAAGCAGAAGTGTTCACATTGCTTCGCAGAATCGCTTTTCTGCAGAAAACACTAACACTTGTTCAGAACAAAAGAAAGCACAGAGCCCCAGATTTGCTGTTGTTCTGGAGAGCTTGCAGAGCACTGGGGAAAGGCAGGCAGAGAATTCCCTGCTAGCACCTTCTCTGTGCCTGGGAAGCAGAAGTGTTCACATTGCTTCGCAGAATCGCCTTTGTGCAGAAAACACTAACACTTGTTCAGAACAAAAGAAAGCACAGAGCCCCAGATTCTATGTTGTCCTGGAGAGCTTGCAGAGCACTGGGGAAAGGCAGGCAGAGAATTCCTTGCTAGCACCTTCTCTGTGCCTGGGAAGCAGAAGTGTTCATATTGCTTCGCAGAATCGCTTTTGTGCAGAAAACACTAACACTTGTTCAGAACGAAAGAAAGCACAGAGCCCCAGATTTGCTGTTGTTCTGGAGAGCTTGCAGAGCACTGGGGAAAGGCAGGCAGAGAATTCCCTGCTAGCACCTTCTCTGTGCCTGGGAAGCAGAAGTGTTCACATTGCTTCGCAGAATCGCCTTTGTGCAGAAAACACTAACACTTGTTCAGAACAAAAGAAAGCACAGAGCCCCAGATTCTATGTTGTCCTGGAGAGCTTGCAGAGCACTGGGGAAAGGCAGGCAGGGAATTCCCTGCTAGCACCTTCTCTGTGCCTGGGAAGCAGAAGTGTTCACATTACTTCGCAGAATCGCTTTTCTGCAGAAAACACTAACACTTGTTCAGAACAAAAGAAAGCACAGAGCCCCAGATTTGCTGTTGTTCTGGAGAGCTTGCAGAGCACTGGGGAAAGGCAGGCAGAGAATTCCCTGCTAGCACCTTCTCTGTGCCTGGGAAGCAGAAGTGTTCACATTGCTTCGCAGAATCGCCTTTGTGCAGAAAACACTAACACTTGTTCAGAACAAAAGAAAGCACAGAGCCCCAGATTCTATGTTGTCCTGGAGAGCTTGCAGAGCACTGGGGAAAGGCAGGCAGAGAATTCCCTGCTAGCACCTTCTCTGTGCCTGGGAAGCAGAAGTGTTCACATTACTTTGCAGAATCGCCTTTGTGCAGAAAACACTAACACTTGTTCAGAACAAAAGAAAGCACAGAGCCCCAGATTTGCTGTTGTTCTGGAGAGCTTGCAGAGCACTGGGGAAAGGCAGGCAGAGAATTCCCTGCTAGCACCTTCTCTGTGCCTGGGAAGCAGAAGTGTTCACATTGCTTCGCAGAATCGCCTTTGTGCAGAAAACACTAACACTTGTTCAGAAGGAAAGAAAGCACAGAGCCCCAGATTTGATGTTGTCCTGGAGAGCTTGCAGAGCACTGGGGAAAGGCAGGCAGAGAATTCCCTGCTAGCACCTTCTCTGTGCCTGTTCACATTGCTTCGCTGTATCGCTTTTGTGCAGAAAACAGTAACACTTGTTCAGAACGAAAGAAAGCACAGAGCCCCAGATTCTATGTTGTCCTGGAGAGCTTGCAGAGCACTGGGGAAAGGCAGGCAGAGAATTCCCTGCTAGCACCTTCTCTGTGCCTGGGAAGCAGAAGTGTTCACATTGCTTCGCAGAATCGCCTTTGTGCAGAAAACAGTAACACTTGTTCAGAAGGAAAGAAAGCACAGAGCCCCAGAGTCTATGTTGTCCTGGAGAGCTTGCAGAGCACTGGGGAAAGGCAGGCAGAGAATTCCCTGCTAGCACCTTCTCTGTGCCTGGGAAGCAGAAGTGTTCACATTGCTTCGCAGAATCGCCTTTGTGCAGAAAACACTAACACTTGTTCAGAACAAAAGAAAGCACAGAGCCCCAGATTTGCTGTTGTTCTGGAGAGCTTGCAGAGCACTGGGGAAAGGCAGGCAGAGAATTCCCTGCTAGCACCTTCTCTGTGCCTGGGAAGCAGAAGTGTTCACATTGCTTCGCAGAATCGCCTTTGTGCAGAAAACACTAACACTTGTTCAGAACAAAAGAAAGCACAGAGCCCCAGATTCTATGTTGTCCTGGAGAGCTTGCAGAGCACTGGGGAAAGGCAGGCAGAGAATTCCCTGCTAGCACCTTCTCTGTGCCTGGGAAGCAGAAGTGTTCACATTACTTCGCAGAATCGCTTTTGTGCAGAAAACACTAACACTTGTTCAGAACAAAAGAAAGCACAGAGCCCCAGATTTGCTGTTGTTCTGGAGAGCTTGCAGAGCACTGGGGAAAGGCAGGCAGAGAATTCCCTGCTAGCACCTTCTCTGTGCCTGGGAAGTAGAAGTGTTCACATTAGTTCGCAGAATCGCCTTTGTGCAGAAAACACTAACACTTGTTCAGAACAAAAGAAAGCACAGAGCCCCAGATTTTATGTTGTCCTGGAGAGCTTGCAGAGCACTGGGGAAAGGCAGGCAGAGAATTCCCTGCTAGCACCTTCTCTGTGCCTGGGAAGCAGAAGTGTTCACATTGCTTCGCAGAATCGCCTTTGTGCAGAAAACACTAACACTTGTTCAGAACGAAAGAAAGCACAGAGCCCCAGATTTGCTGTTGTTCTGGAGAGCTTGCAGAGCACTGGGGAAAGGCAGGCAGAGAATTCCCTGCTAGCACCTTCTCTGTGCCTGGGAAGCAGAAGTGTTCACATTGCTTCGCAGAATCGCCTTTGTGCAGAAAACACTAACACTTGTTCAGAACAAAAGAAAGCACAGAGCCCCAGATTCTATGTTGTCCTGGAGAGCTTGCAGAGCACTGGGGAAAGGCAGGCAGGGAATTCCCTGCTAGCACCTTCTCTGTGCCTGGGAAGCAGAAGTGTTCACATTGCTTCGCAGAATCGCTTTTCTGCAGAAAACACTAACACTTGTTCAGAACAAAAGAAAGCACAGAGCCCCAGATTTGCTGTTGTTCTGGAGAGCTTGCAGAGCACTGGGGAAAGGCAGGCAGAGAATTCCCTGCTAGCACCTTCTCTGTGCCTGGGAAGCAGAAGTGTTCACATTGCTTCGCAGAATCGCCTTTGTGCAGAAAACACTAACACTTGTTCAGAACAAAAGAAAGCACAGAGCCCCAGATTCTATGTTGTCCTGGAGAGCTTGCAGAGCACTGGGGAAAGGCAGGCAGAGAATTCCCTGCTAGCACCTTCTCTGTGCCTGGGAAGCAGAAGTGTTCACATTACTTTGCAGAATCGCCTTTGTGCAGAAAACACTAACACTTGTTCAGAACAAAAGAAAGCACAGAGCCCCAGATTTGCTGTTGTTCTGGAGAGCTTGCAGAGCACTGGGGAAAGGCAGGCAGAGAATTCCCTGCTAGCACCTTCTCTGTGCCTGGGAAGCAGAAGTGTTCACATTGCTTCGCAGAATCGCCTTTGTGCAGAAAACACTAACACTTGTTCAGAAGGAAAGAAAGCACAGAGCCCCAGATTTGATGTTGTCCTGGAGAGCTTGCAGAGCACTGGGGAAAGGCAGGCAGAGAATTCCCTGCTAGCACCTTCTCTGTGCCTGTTCACATTGCTTCGCTGTATCGCTTTTGTGCAGAAAACAGTAACACTTGTTCAGAACGAAAGAAAGCACAGAGCCCCAGATTCTATGTTGTCCTGGAGAGCTTGCAGAGCACTGGGGAAAGGCAGGCAGAGAATTCCCTGCTAGCACCTTCTCTGTGCCTGGGAAGCAGAAGTGTTCACATTGCTTCGCAGAATCGCCTTTGTGCAGAAAACACTAACACTTGTTCAGAACAAAAGAAAGCACAGAGCCCCAGATTCTATGTTGTCCTGGAGAGCTTGCAGAGCACTGGGGAAAGGCAGGCAGAGAATTCCCTGCTAGCACCTTCTCTGTGCCTGGGAAGCAGAAGTGTTCACATTACTTCGCAGAATCGCTTTTGTGCAGAAAACACTAACACTTGTTCAGAACAAAAGAAAGCACAGAGCCCCAGATTTGCTGTTGTTCTGGAGAGCTTGCAGAGCACTGGGGAAAGGCAGGCAGAGAATTCCCTGCTAGCACCTTCTCTGTGCCTGTTCACATTGCTTCGCTGTATCGCTTTTGTGCAGAAAACAGTAACACTTGTTCAGAACGAAAGAAAGCACAGAGCCCCAGATTTTATGTTGTTCTGGAGAGCTTGCAGAGCACTGGGGAAAGGCAGGCAGAGAATTCCCTGCTAGCACCTTCTCTGTGCCTGGGAAGCAGAAGTGTTCACATTGCTTCGCAGAATCGCCTTTGTGCAGAAAACACTAACACTTGTTCAGAACAAAAGAAAGCACAGAGCCCCAGATTCTATGTTGTCCTGGAGAGCTTGCAGAGCACTGGGGAAAGGCAGGCAGAGAATTCCCTGCTAGCACCTTCTCTGTGCCTGGGAAGCAGAAGTGTTCACATTGCTTCGCAGAATCGCCTTTGTGCAGAAAACACTAACACTTGTTCAGAACAAAAGAAAGCACAGAGCCCCAGATTTGCTGTTGTTCTGGAGAGCTTGCAGAGCAGTGGGGAAAGGCAGGCAGAGAATTCCCTGCTAGCACCTTCTCTGTGCCTGGGAAGCAGAAGTGTTCACATTACTTCGCAGAATCGCTTTTGTGCAGAAAACACTAAGACTTGTTCAGAACAAAAGAAAGCACAGAGCCCCAGATTTGCTGTTGTTCTGGAGAGCTTGCAGAGCACTGGGGAAAGGCAGGCAGAGAATTCCCTGCTAGCACCTTCTCTGTGCCTGCGAAGCAGAAGTGTTCACATTGCTTCGCAGAATTGCCTTTGTGCAGAAAACACAAACACTTGTTCAGAACAAAAGAAAGCACAGAGCCTCAGATTTTATGTTGTCCTGGAGAGCTTGCAGAGCACTGGGGAAAGGCAGGCAGAGAATTCCTTGCTAGCACCTTCTCTGTGCCTGGGAAGCAGAAGTGTTCACATTGCTTCGCAGAATCGCTTTTCTGCAGAAAACACTAACACTTGTTCAGAACAAAAGAAAGCACAGAGCCCCAGATTTGCTGTTGTTCTGGAGAGCTTGCAGAGCACTGGGGAAAGGCAGGCAGAGAATTCCCTGCTAGCACCTTCTCTGTGCCTGGGAAGCAGAAGTGTTCACATTGCTTCGCAGAAGCGCTTTTGTGCAGAAAACAGTAACACTTGTTCAGAACGAAAGAAAGCACAGAGCCCCAGATTTGCTGTTGTCCTGGAGAGCTTGCAGAGCACTGGGGAAAGGCAGGCAGAGAATTCCCTGCTAGCACCTTCTCTGTGCCTGGGAAGCAGAAGTGTTCACATTGCTTCGCAGAATCGCCTTTGTGCAGAAAACACTAACACTTGTTCAGAACAAAAGAAAGCACAGAGCCCCAGATTCTATGTTGTCCTGGAGAGCTTGCAGAGCACTGGGGAAAGGCAGGCAGGGAATTCCCTGCTAGCACCTTCTCTGTGCCTGGGAAGCAGAAGTGTTCACATTGCTTCGCAGAATCGCTTTTGTGCAGAAAACACTAACACTTGTTCAGAACAAAAGAAAGCACAGAGCCCCAGATTTGCTGTTGTTCTGGAGAGCTTGCAGAGCACTGGGGAAAGGCAGGCAGAGAATTCCCTGCTAGCACCTTCTCTGTGTCTGGGAAGTAGAAGTGTTCACATTAGTTCGCAGAATCGCCTTTGTTCAGAAAACACTAACACTTGTTCAGAACAAAAGAAAGCACAGAGCCCCAGATTTGCTGTTGTCCTGGAGAGCTTGCAGAGCACTGGGGAAAGGCAGGCAGAGAATTCCCTGCTAGCACCTTCTCTGTGCCTGGGAAGCAGAAGTGTTTACGTTGCTTCGCAGAATCGCTTTTGTGCAGAAAACAGTAACACTTGTTCAGAACAAAAGAAAGCACAGAGCCCCAGATTTGCTGTTGTCCTGGAGAGCTTGCAGAGCACTGGGGAAAGGCAGGCAGAGAATTCCCTGCTAGCACCTTCTCTGTGCCTGGGAAGCAGAAGTGTTCACATTGCTTCGCAGAATCGCCTTTGTGCAGAAAACACTAACACTTGTTCAGAACAAAAGAAAGCACAGAGCCCCAGATTCTATGTTGTCCTGGAGAGCTTGCAGAGCACTGGGGAAAGGCAGGCAGGGAATTCCCTGCTAGCACCTTCTCTGTGCCTGGGAAGCAGAAGTGTTCACATTGCTTCGCAGAATCGCTTTTGTGCAGAAAACACTAACACTTGTTCAGAACAAAAGAAAGCACAGAGCCCCAGATTTGCTGTTGTTCTGGAGAGCTTGCAGAGCACTGGGGAAAGGCAGGCAGAGAATTCCCTGCTAGCACCTTCTCTGTGCCTGGGAAGCAGAAGTGTTCACATTACTTCGCAGAATCGCTTTTGTGCAGAAAACACTAACACTTGTTCAGAACAAAAGAAAGCACAGAGCCCCAGATTTGCTGTTGTTCTGGAGAGCTTGCAGAGCACTGGGGAAAGGCAGGCAGAGAATTCCCTGCTAGCACCTTCTCTGTGCCTGGGAAGCAGAAGTGTTCACATTGCTTCGCAGAATCGCCTTTGTGCAGAAAACACTAACACTTGTTCAGAACAAAAGAAAGCACAGAGCCCCAGATTTGATGTTGTCCTGGAGAGCTTGCAGAGCACTGGGGAAAGGCAGGCAGAGAATTCCCTGCTAGCACCTTCTCTGTGCCTGTTCACATTGCTTCGCTGTATCGCTTTTGTGCAGAAAACAGTAACACTTGTTCAGAACGAAAGAAAGCACAGAGCCCCAGATTCTATGTTGTCCTGGAGAGCTTGCAGAGCACTGGGGAAAGGCAGGCAGAGAATTCCCTGCTAGCACCTTCTCTGTGCCTGGGAAGCAGAAGTGTTCACATTGCTTCGCAGAATCGCTATTGTGCAGAAAACAGTAACACTTGTTCAGAAGGAAAGAAAGCACAGAGCCCCAGATTCTATGTTGTCCTGGAGAGCTTGCAGAGCACTGGGGAAAGGCAGGCAGAGAATTCCTTGCTAGCACCTTCTCTGTGCCTGGGAAGCAGAAGTGTTCACATTGCTTCGCAGAATCGCTTTTCTGCAGAAAACACTAACACTTGTTCAGAACAAAAGAAAGCACAGAGCCCCAGATTTGCTGTTGTTCTGGAGAGCTTGCAGAGCACTGGGGAAAGGCAGGCAGAGAATTCCCTGCTAGCACCTTCTCTGTGCCTGGGAAGCAGAAGTGTTCACATTACTTCGCAGAATCGCTTTTGTGCAGAAAACACTAACACTTGTTCAGAACAAAAGAAAGCACAGAGCCCCAGATTTGCTGTTGTTCTGGAGAGCTTGCAGAGCACTGGGGAAAGGCAGGCAGAGAATTCCCTGCTAGCACCTTCTCTGTGCCTGGGAAGCAGAAGTGTTCACATTGCTTCGCAGAATCGCCTTTGTGCAGAAAACACTAACACTTGTTCAGAAGGAAAGAAAGCACAGAGCCCCAGATTTGATGTTGTCCTGGAGAGCTTGCAGAGCACTGGGGAAAGGCAGGCAGAGAATTCCCTGCTAGCACCTTCTCTGTGCCTGTTCACATTGCTTCGCTGTATCGCTTTTGTGCAGAAAACAGTAACACTTGTTCAGAACGAAAGAAAGCACAGAGCCCCAGATTCTATGTTGTCCTGGAGAGCTTGCAGAGCACTGGGGAAAGGCAGGCAGAGAATTCCCTGCTAGCACCTTCTCTGTGCCTGGGAAGCAGAAGTGTTCACATTGCTTCGCAGAATCGCTATTGTGCAGAAAACAGTAACACTTGTTCAGAAGGAAAGAAAGCACAGAGCCCCAGATTCTATGTTGTCCTGGAGAGCTTGCAGAGCACTGGGGAAAGGCAGGCAGAGAATTCCTTGCTAGCACCTTCTCTGTGCCTGGGAAGCAGAAGTGTTCATATTGCTTCGCAGAATCGCTTTTGTGCAGAAAACACTAACACTTGTTCAGAACGAAAGAAAGCACAGAGCCCCAGATTTGCTGTTGTTCTGGAGAGCTTGCAGAGCACTGGGGAAAGGCAGGCAGAGAATTCCCTGCTAGCACCTTCTCTGTGCCTGGGAAGCAGAAGTGTTCACATTGCTTCGCAGAATCGCCTTTGTGCAGAAAACACTAACACTTGTTCAGAAGGAAAGAAAGCACAGAGCCCCAGATTCTATGTTGTCCTGGAGAGCTTGCAGAGCACTGGGGAAAGGCAGGCAGGGAATTCCCTGCTAGCACCTTCTCTGTGCCTGTTCACATTGCTTCGCTGTATCGCTTTTGTGCAGAAAACAGTAACACTTGTTCAGAACGAAAGAAAGCACAGAGCCCCAGATTCTATGTTGTCCTGGAGAGCTTGCAGAGCACTGGGGAAAGGCAGGCAGAGAATTCCCTGCTAGCACCTTCTCTGTGCCTGGGAAGCAGAAGTGTTCACATTGCTTCGCAGAATCGCTATTGTGCAGAAAACAGTAACACTTGTTCAGAAGGAAAGAAAGCACAGAGCCCCAGATTCTATGTTGTCCTGGAGAGCTTGCAGAGCACTGGGGAAAGGCAGGCAGAGAATTCCCTGCTAGCACCTTCTCTGTGCCTGGGAAGCAGAAGTGTTCACATTGCTTCGCAGAATCGCCTTTGTGCAGAAAACACTAACACTTGTTCAGAACAAAAGAAAGCACAGAGCCCCAGATTTGCTGTTGTTCTGGAGAGCTTGCAGAGCACTGGGGAAAGGCAGGCAGAGAATTCCCTGCTAGCACCTTCTCTGTGCCTGGGAAGCAGAAGTGTTCACATTGCTTCGCAGAATCGCCTTTGTGCAGAAAACACTAACACTTGTTCAGAACAAAAGAAAGCACAGAGCCCCAGATTCTATGTTGTCCTGGAGAGCTTGCAGAGCACTGGGGAAAGGCAGGCAGAGAATTCCCTGCTAGCACCTTCTCTGTGCCTGGGAAGCAGAAGTGTTCACATTACTTCGCAGAATCGCTTTTGTGCAGAAAACACTAACACTTGTTCAGAACAAAAGAAAGCACAGAGCCCCAGATTTGCTGTTGTTCTGGAGAGCTTGCAGAGCACTGGGGAAAGGCAGGCAGAGAATTCCCTGCTAGCACCTTCTCTGTGCCTGGGAAGCAGAAGTGTTCACATTGCTTCGCAGAATTGCCTTTGCGCAGAAAACACTAACACTTGTTCAGAACAAAAGAAAGCACAGAGCCTCAGATTTTATGTTGTCCTGGAGAGCTTGCAGAGCACTGGGGAAAGGCAGGCAGAGAATTCCCTGCTAGCACCTTCTCTGTGCCTGGGAAGCAGAAGTGTTCACATTGCTTCGCAGAATCGCTTACTGCAGAAAACACTAACACTTGTTCAGAACAAAAGAAAGCACAGAGCCCCAGATTTGCTGTTGTTCTGGAGAGCTTGCAGAGCACTGGGGAAAGGCAGGCAGAGAATTCCCTGCTAGCACCTTCTCTGTGCCTGGGAAGCAGAAGTGTTCACATTACTTCGCAGAATCGCTTTTGTGCAGAAAACACTAACACTTGTTCAGAACAAAAGAAAGCACAGAGCCCCAGATTCTATGTTGTCCTGGAGAGCTTGCAGAGCACTGGGGAAAGGCAGGCAGAGAATTCCCTGTTAGCAGCTTCTCTGTGCCTGGGAAGCAGAAGTGTTCACATTGCTTCGCAGAATCGCTTTTCTGCAGAAAACACTAACACTTGTTCAGAACAAAAGAAAGCACAGAGCCCCAGATTCTATGTTGTCCTGGAGAGCTTGCAGAGCACTGGGGAAAGGCAGGCAGGGAATTCCCTGCTAGCACCTTCTCTGTGCCTGGGAAGCAGAAGTGTTCACATTGCTTCGCAGAATCGCTTTTGTGCAGAAAACACTAACACTTGTTCAGAACAAAAGAAAGCACAGAGCCCCAGATTTGCTGTTGTTCTGGAGAGCTTGCAGAGCACTGGGGAAAGGCAGGCAGAGAATTCCCTGCTAGCACCTTCTCTGTGCCTGGGAAGTAGAAGTGTTCACATTAGTTCGCAGAATCGCCTTTGTGCAGAAAACACTAACACTTGTTCAGAACAAAAGAAAGCACAGAGCCCCAGATTTGCTGTTGTCCTGGAGAGCTTGCAGAGCACTGGGGAAAGGCAGGCAGAGAATTCCTTGCTAGCGCCTTCTCTGTGCCTGGGAAGCAGAAGTGTTCACATTGCTTCGCAGAATCGCTTTTGTACAGAAAACACTAACACTTGTTCAGAACGAAAGGAAGCACAGAGCCCCAGATTTTATGTTGTCCTGGAGAGCTTGCAGAGCACTGGGGAAAGGCAGGCAGAGAATTTCCTGCTAGCACCTTCTCTGTGCCTGTTCACATTGCTTCGCAGAATCGCTTTTGTGCAGAAAACAGTAACACTTGTTCAGAACGAAAGAAAGCACAGAGCCCCAGATTCTATGTTGTCCTGGAGAGCTTGCAGAGCACTGGGGAAAGGCAGGCAGACAATTCCTTGCTAGCACCTTCTCTGTGACTGGGAAGCAGAAGTGTTCACATTAGTTCGCAGAATCGCTTTTGTGCAGAAAACACTAACACTTGTTCAGAAGGAAAGAAAGCACAGAGCCCCAGATTTGATGTTGTCCTGGAGAGCTTGCAGAGCACTGGGGAAAGGCAGGCAGAGAATTCCCTGCTAGCACCTTCTCTGTGCCTGTTCACATTGCTTCGCTGTATCGCTTTTGTGCAGAAAACAGTAACACTTGTTCAGAACGAAAGAAAGCACAGAGCCCCAGGTTCTATGTTGTCCTGGAGAGCTTGCAGAGCACTGGGGAAAGGCAGGCAGAGAATTCCCTGCTAGCACCTTCTCTGTGCCTGGGAAGCAGAAGTGTTCACATTGCTTCGCAGAATCGCCTTTGTGCAGAAAACACTAACACTTGTTCAGAACAAAAGAAAGCACAGAGCCCCAGATTCTATGTTGTCCTGGAGAGCTTGCAGAGCACTGGGGAAAGGCAGGCAGGGAATTCCCTGCTAGCACCTTCTCTGTGCCTGGGAAGCAGAAGTGTTCACATTGCTTCGCAGAATCGCTTTTGTGCAGAAAACACTAACACTTGTTCAGAACAAAAGAAAGCACAGAGCCCCAGATTTGCTGTTGTTCTGGAGAGCTTGCAGAGCACTGGGGAAAGGCAGGCAGAGAATTCCCTGCTAGCACCTTCTCTGTGCCTGGGAAGCAGAAGTGTTCACATTACTTCGCAGAATCGCTTTTGTGCAGAAAACACTAACACTTGTTCAGAACAAAAGAAAGCACAGAGCCCCAGATTTGCTGTTGTTCTGGAGAGCTTGCAGAGCACTGGGGAAAGGCAGGCAGAGAATTCCCTGCTAGCACCTTCTCTGTGCCTGGGAAGCAGAAGTGTTCACATTGCTTCGCAGAATCGCCTTTGTGCAGAAAACACTAACACTTGTTCAGAACAAAAGAAAGCACAGAGCCCCAGATTTGATGTTGTCCTGGAGAGCTTGCAGAGCACTGGGGAAAGGCAGGCAGAGAATTCCCTGCTAGCACCTTCTCTGTGCCTGTTCACATTGCTTCGCTGTATCGCTTTTGTGCAGAAAACAGTAACACTTGTTCAGAACGAAAGAAAGCACAGAGCCCCAGATTCTATGTTGTCCTGGAGAGCTTGCAGAGCACTGGGGAAAGGCAGGCAGAGAATTCCCTGCTAGCACCTTCTCTGTGCCTGGGAAGCAGAAGTGTTCACATTGCTTCGCAGAATCGCTTTTCTGCAGAAAACACTAACACTTGTTCAGAACAAAAGAAAGCACAGAGCCCCAGATTCTATGTTGTCCTGGAGAGCTTGCAGAGCACTGGGGAAAGGCAGGCAGGGAATTCCCTGCTAGCACCTTCTCTGTGCCTGGGAAGCAGAAGTGTTCACATTACTTCGCAGAATCGCTTTTCTGCAGAAAACACTAACACTTGTTCAGAACAAAAGAAAGCACAGAGCCCCAGATTTGCTGTTGTTCTGGAGAGCTTGCAGAGCACTGGGGAAAGGCAGGCAGAGAATTCCCTGCTAGCACCTTCTCTGTGCCTGGGAAGCAGAAGTGTTCACATTGCTTCGCAGAATCGCCTTTGTGCAGAAAACACTAACACTTGTTCAGAACAAAAGAAAGCACAGAGCCCCAGATTCTATGTTGTCCTGGAGAGCTTGCAGAGCACTGGGGAAAGGCAGGCAGAGAATTCCCTGCTAGCACCTTCTCTGTGCCTGGGAAGCAGAAGTGTTCACATTACTTTGCAGAATCGCCTTTGTGCAGAAAACACTAACACTTGTTCAGAACAAAAGAAAGCACAGAGCCCCAGATTTGCTGTTGTTCTGGAGAGCTTGCAGAGCACTGGGGAAAGGCAGGCAGAGAATTCCCTGCTAGCACCTTCTCTGTGCCTGGGAAGCAGAAGTGTTCACATTGCTTCGCAGAATCGCCTTTGTGCAGAAAACACTAACACTTGTTCAGAAGGAAAGAAAGCACAGAGCCCCAGATTTGATGTTGTCCTGGAGAGCTTGCAGAGCACTGGGGAAAGGCAGGCAGAGAATTCCCTGCTAGCACCTACTCTGTGCATGTTCACATTGCTTCGCTGTATCGCTTTTGTGCAGAAAACACTAACACTTGTTCAGAACAAAAGAAAGCACAGAGCCCCAGATTCTATGTTGTCCTGGAGAGCTTGCAGAGCACTGGGGAAAGGCAGGCAGGGAATTCCCTGCTAGCACCTTCTCTGTGCCTGGGAAGCAGAAGTGTTCACATTGCTTCGCAGAATCGCTTTTGTGCAGAAAACACTAACACTTGTTCAGAACAAAAGAAAGCACAGAGCCCCAGATTTGCTGTTGTTCTGGAGAGCTTGCAGAGCACTGGGGAAAGGCAGGCAGAGAATTCCCTGCTAGCACCTTCTCTGTGCCTGGGAAGTAGAAGTGTTCACATTAGTTCGCAGAATCGCCTTTGTGCAGAAAACACTAACACTTGTTCAGAACAAAAGAAAGCACAGAGCCCCAGATTTGCTGTTGTCCTGGAGAGCTTGCAGAGCACTGGGGAAAGGCAGGCAGAGAATTCCTTGCTAGCGCCTTCTCTGTGCCTGGGAAGCAGAAGTGTTCACATTGCTTCGCAGAATCGCTTTTGTACAGAAAACACTAACACTTGTTCAGAACGAAAGGAAGCACAGAGCCCCAGATTTTATGTTGTCCTGGAGAGCTTGCAGAGCACTGGGGAAAGGCAGGCAGAGAATTTCCTGCTAGCACCTTCTCTGTGCCTGTTCACATTGCTTCGCAGAATCGCTTTTGTGCAGAAAACAGTAACACTTGTTCAGAACGAAAGAAAGCACAGAGCCCCAGATTCTATGTTGTCCTGGAGAGCTTGCAGAGCACTGGGGAAAGGCAGGCAGACAATTCCTTGCTAGCACCTTCTCTGTGACTGGGAAGCAGAAGTGTTCACATTAGTTCGCAGAATCGCTTTTGTGCAGAAAACACTAACACTTGTTCAGAAGGAAAGAAAGCACAGAGCCCCAGATTTGATGTTGTCCTGGAGAGCTTGCAGAGCACTGGGGAAAGGCAGGCAGAGAATTCCCTGCTAGCACCTTCTCTGTGCCTGTTCACATTGCTTCGCTGTATCGCTTTTGTGCAGAAAACAGTAACACTTGTTCAGAACGAAAGAAAGCACAGAGCCCCAGGTTCTATGTTGTCCTGGAGAGCTTGCAGAGCACTGGGGAAAGGCAGGCAGAGAATTCCCTGCTAGCACCTTCTCTGTGCCTGGGAAGCAGAAGTGTTCACATTGCTTCGCAGAATCGCCTTTGTGCAGAAAACACTAACACTTGTTCAGAACAAAAGAAAGCACAGAGCCCCAGATTCTATGTTGTCCTGGAGAGCTTGCAGAGCACTGGGGAAAGGCAGGCAGGGAATTCCCTGCTAGCACCTTCTCTGTGCCTGGGAAGCAGAAGTGTTCACATTGCTTCGCAGAATCGCTTTTCTGCAGAAAACACTAACACTTGTTCAGAACAAAAGAAAGCACAGAGCCCCAGATTTGCTGTTGTTCTGGAGAGCTTGCAGAGCACTGGGGAAAGGCAGGCAGAGAATTCCCTGCTAGCACCTTCTCTGTGCCTGGGAAGCAGAAGTGTTCACATTACTTCGCAGAATCGCTTTTGTGCAGAAAACACTAACACTTGTTCAGAACAAAAGAAAGCACAGAGCCCCAGATTTGCTGTTGTTCTGGAGAGCTTGCAGAGCACTGGGGAAAGGCAGGCAGAGAATTCCCTGCTAGCACCTTCTCTGTGCCTGGGAAGCAGAAGTGTTCACATTGCTTCGCAGAATCGCCTTTGTGCAGAAAACACTAACACTTGTTCAGAACAAAAGAAAGCACAGAGCCCCAGATTTGATGTTGTCCTGGAGAGCTTGCAGAGCACTGGGGAAAGGCAGGCAGAGAATTCCCTGCTAGCACCTTCTCTGTGCCTGTTCACATTGCTTCGCTGTATCGCTTTTGTGCAGAAAACAGTAACACTTGTTCAGAAGGAAAGAAAGCACAGAGCCCCAGATTCTATGTTGTCCTGGAGAGCTTGCAGAGCACTGGGGAAAGGCAGGCAGAGAATTCCTTGCTAGCACCTTCTCTGTGCCTGGGAAGCAGAAGTGTTCACATTGCTTCGCAGAATCGCCTTTGTGCAGAAAACACTAACACTTGTTCAGAACAAAAGAAAGCACAGAGCCCCAGATTCTATGTTGTCCTGGAGAGCTTGCAGAGCACTGGGGAAAGGCAGGCAGGGAATTCCCTGCTAGCACCTTCTCTGTGCCTGGGAAGCAGAAGTGTTCACATTGCTTCGCAGAATCGCTTTTCTGCAGAAAACACTAACACTTGTTCAGAACAAAAGAAAGCACAGAGCCCCAGATTTGCTGTTGTTCTGGAGAGCTTGCAGAGCACTGGGGAAAGGCAGGCAGAGAATTCCCTGCTAGCACCTTCTCTGTGCCTGGGAAGCAGAAGTGTTCACATTGCTTCGCAGAATCGCCTTTGTGCAGAAAACACTAACACTTGTTCAGAACAAAAGAAAGCACAGAGCCCCAGATTCTATGTTGTCCTGGAGAGCTTGCAGAGCACTGGGGAAAGGCAGGCAGAGAATTCCTTGCTAGCACCTTCTCTGTGCCTGGGAAGCAGAAGTGTTCATATTGCTTCGCAGAATCGCTTTTGTGCAGAAAACACTAACACTTGTTCAGAACAAAAGAAAGCACAGAGCCCCAGATTTGCTGTTGTTCTGGAGAGCTTGCAGAGCACTGGGGAAAGGCAGGCAGAGAATTCCCTGCTAGCACCTTCTCTGTGCCTGGGAAGCAGAAGTGTTCACATTGCTTCGCAGAATCGCCTTTGTGCAGAAAACACTAACACTTGTTCAGAACAAAAGAAAGCACAGAGCCCCAGATTCTATGTTGTCCTGGAGAGCTTGCAGAGCACTGGGGAAAGGCAGGCAGGGAATTCCCTGCTAGCACCTTCTCTGTGCCTGGGAAGCAGAAGTGTTCACATTACTTCGCAGAATCGCTTTTCTGCAGAAAACACTAACACTTGTTCAGAACAAAAGAAAGCACAGAGCCCCAGATTTGCTGTTGTTCTGGAGAGCTTGCAGAGCACTGGGGAAAGGCAGGCAGAGAATTCCCTGCTAGCACCTTCTCTGTGCCTGGGAAGCAGAAGTGTTCACATTGCTTCGCAGAATCGCCTTTGTGCAGAAAACACTAACACTTGTTCAGAACAAAAGAAAGCACAGAGCCCCAGATTCTATGTTGTCCTGGAGAGCTTGCAGAGCACTGGGGAAAGGCAGGCAGAGAATTCCCTGCTAGCACCTTCTCTGTGCCTGGGAAGCAGAAGTGTTCACATTACTTTGCAGAATCGCCTTTGTGCAGAAAACACTAACACTTGTTCAGAACAAAAGAAAGCACAGAGCCCCAGATTTGCTGTTGTTCTGGAGAGCTTGCAGAGCACTGGGGAAAGGCAGGCAGAGAATTCCCTGCTAGCACCTTCTCTGTGCCTGGGAAGCAGAAGTGTTCACATTGCTTCGCAGAATCGCCTTTGTGCAGAAAACACTAACACTTGTTCAGAAGGAAAGAAAGCACAGAGCCCCAGATTTGATGTTGTCCTGGAGAGCTTGCAGAGCACTGGGGAAAGGCAGGCAGAGAATTCCCTGCTAGCACCTTCTCTGTGCCTGTTCACATTGCTTCGCTGTATCGCTTTTGTGCAGAAAACAGTAACACTTGTTCAGAACGAAAGAAAGCACAGAGCCCCAGATTCTATGTTGTCCTGGAGAGCTTGCAGAGCACTGGGGAAAGGCAGGCAGAGAATTCCCTGCTAGCACCTTCTCTGTGCCTGGGAAGCAGAAGTGTTCACATTGCTTCGCAGAATCGCTATTGTGCAGAAAACAGTAACACTTGTTCAGAAGGAAAGAAAGCACAGAGCCCCAGATTCTATGTTGTCCTGGAGAGCTTGCAGAGCACTGGGGAAAGGCAGGCAGAGAATTCCCTGCTAGCACCTTCTCTGTGCCTGGGAAGCAGAAGTGTTCACATTGCTTCGCAGAATCGCCTTTGTGCAGAAAACACTAACACTTGTTCAGAACAAAAGAAAGCACAGAGCCCCAGATTTGCTGTTGTTCTGGAGAGCTTGCAGAGCACTGGGGAAAGGCAGGCAGAGAATTCCCTGCTAGCACCTTCTCTGTGCCTGGGAAGCAGAAGTGTTCACATTGCTTCGCAGAATCGCCTTTGTGCAGAAAACACTAACACTTGTTCAGAACAAAAGAAAGCACAGAGCCCCAGATTCTATGTTGTCCTGGAGAGCTTGCAGAGCACTGGGGAAAGGCAGGCAGAGAATTCCCTGCTAGCACCTTCTCTGTGCCTGGGAAGCAGAAGTGTTCACATTACTTCGCAGAATCGCTTTTGTGCAGAAAACACTAACACTTGTTCAGAACAAAAGAAAGCACAGAGCCCCAGATTTGCTGTTGTTCTGGAGAGCTTGCAGAGCACTGGGGAAAGGCAGGCAGAGAATTCCCTGCTAGCACCTTCTCTGTGCCTGGGAAGCAGAAGTGTTCACATTGCTTCGCAGAATTGCCTTTGCGCAGAAAACACTAACACTTGTTCAGAACAAAAGAAAGCACAGAGCCTCAGATTTTATGTTGTCCTGGAGAGCTTGCAGAGCACTGGGGAAAGGCAGGCAGAGAATTCCCTGCTAGCACCTTCTCTGTGCCTGGGAAGCAGAAGTGTTCACATTGCTTCGCAGAATCGCTTACTGCAGAAAACACTAACACTTGTTCAGAACAAAAGAAAGCACAGAGCCCCAGATTTGCTGTTGTTCTGGAGAGCTTGCAGAGCACTGGGGAAAGGCAGGCAGAGAATTCCCTGCTAGCACCTTCTCTGTGCCTGGGAAGCAGAAGTGTTCACATTGCTTCGCAGAATCGCCTTTGTGCAGAAAACACTAACACTTGTTCAGAACAAAAGAAAGCACAGAGCCCCAGATTCTATGTTGTCCTGGAGAGCTTGCAGAGCACTGGGGAAAGGCAGGCAGAGAATTCCCTGTTAGCAGCTTCTCTGTGCCTGGGAAGCAGAAGTGTTCACATTGCTTCGCAGAATCGCTTTTCTGCAGAAAACACTAACACTTGTTCAGAACAAAAGAAAGCACAGAGCCCCAGATTCTATGTTGTCCTGGAGAGCTTGCAGAGCACTGGGGAAAGGCAGGCAGGGAATTCCCTGCTAGCACCTTCTCTGTGCCTGGGAAGCAGAAGTGTTCACATTGCTTCGCAGAATCGCTTTTGTGCAGAAAACACTAACACTTGTTCAGAACAAAAGAAAGCACAGAGCCCCAGATTTGCTGTTGTTCTGGAGAGCTTGCAGAGCACTGGGGAAAGGCAGGCAGAGAATTCCCTGCTAGCACCTTCTCTGTGCCTGGGAAGTAGAAGTGTTCACATTAGTTCGCAGAATCGCCTTTGTGCAGAAAACACTAACACTTGTTCAGAACAAAAGAAAGCACAGAGCCCCAGATTTGCTGTTGTCCTGGAGAGCTTGCAGAGCACTGGGGAAAGGCAGGCAGAGAATTCCTTGCTAGCGCCTTCTCTGTGCCTGGGAAGCAGAAGTGTTCACATTGCTTCGCAGAATCGCTTTTGTACAGAAAACACTAACACTTGTTCAGAACGAAAGGAAGCACAGAGCCCCAGATTTTATGTTGTCCTGGAGAGCTTGCAGAGCACTGGGGAAAGGCAGGCAGAGAATTTCCTGCTAGCACCTTCTCTGTGCCTGTTCACATTGCTTCGCAGAATCGCTTTTGTGCAGAAAACAGTAACACTTGTTCAGAACGAAAGAAAGCACAGAGCCCCAGATTCTATGTTGTCCTGGAGAGCTTGCAGAGCACTGGGGAAAGGCAGGCAGACAATTCCTTGCTAGCACCTTCTCTGTGACTGGGAAGCAGAAGTGTTCACATTAGTTCGCAGAATCGCTTTTGTGCAGAAAACACTAACACTTGTTCAGAAGGAAAGAAAGCACAGAGCCCCAGATTTGATGTTGTCCTGGAGAGCTTGCAGAGCACTGGGGAAAGGCAGGCAGAGAATTCCCTGCTAGCACCTTCTCTGTGCCTGTTCACATTGCTTCGCTGTATCGCTTTTGTGCAGAAAACAGTAACACTTGTTCAGAACGAAAGAAAGCACAGAGCCCCAGATTTTATGTTGTTCTGGAGAGCTTGCAGAGCACTGGGGAAAGGCAGGCAGAGAATTCCCTGCTAGCACCTTCTCTGTGCCTGGGAAGCAGAAGTGTTCACATTGCTTCGCAGAATCGCTTTTGTGCAGAAAACACTAACACTTGTTCAGAACAAAAGAAAGCACAGAGCCCCAGATTCTATGTTGTCCTGGAGAGCTTGCAGAGCACTGGGGAAAGGCAGGCAGAGAATTCCCTGCTAGCACCTTCTCTGTGCCTGGGAAGCAGAAGTGTTCACATTGCTTCGCAGAATCGCCTTTGTGCAGAAAACACTAACACTTGTTCAGAACAAAAGAAAGCACAGAGCCCCAGATTTGCTGTTGTTCTGGAGAGCTTGCAGAGCACTGGGGAAAGGCAGGCAGAGAATTCCCTGCTAGCACCTTCTCTGTGCCTGGGAAGCAGAAGTGTTCACATTACTTCGCAGAATCGCTTTTGTGCAGAAAACACTAACACTTGTTCAGAAGGAAAGAAAGCACAGAGCCCCAGATTTGCTGTTGTTCTGGAGAGCTTGCAGAGCACTGGGGAAAGGCAGGCAGAGAATTCCCTGCTAGCACCTTCTCTGTGCCTGCGAAGCAGAAGTGTTCACATTGCTTCGCAGAATTGCCTTTGTGCAGAAAACACAAACACTTGTTCAGAACAAAAGAAAGCACAGAGCCTCAGATTTTATGTTGTCCTGGAGAGCTTGCAGAGCACTGGGGAAAGGCAGGCAGAGAATTCCTTGCTAGCACCTTCTCTGTGCCTGGGAAGCAGAAGTGTTCACATTGCTTCGCAGAATCGCTTTTCTGCAGAAAACACTAACACTTGTTCAGAACAAAAGAAAGCACAGAGCCCCAGATTTGCTGTTGTTCTGGAGAGCTTGCAGAGCACTGGGGAAAGGCAGGCAGAGAATTCCCTGCTAGCACCTTCTCTGTGCCTGGGAAGCAGAAGTGTTCACATTGCTTCGCAGAATCGCCTTTGTGCAGAAAACACTAACACTTGTTCAGAACAAAAGAAAGCACAGAGCCCCAGATTCTATGTTGTCCTGGAGAGCTTGCAGAGCACTGGGGAAAGGCAGGCAGAGAATTCCCTGCTAGCACCTTCTCTGTGCCTGGGATGCAGAAGTGTTCACATTGCTTCGCAGAATCGCCTTTGTGCAGAAAACACTAACACTTGTTCAGAACAAAAGAAAGCACAGAGCCCCAGATTCTATGTTGTCCTGGAGAGCTTGCAGAGCACTGGGGAAAGGCAGGCAGAGAATTCCCTGCTAGCACCTTCTCTGTGCCTGGGAAGCAGAAGTGTTCACATTACTTTGCAGAATCGCCTTTGTGCAGAAAACACTAACACTTGTTCAGAACAAAAGAAAGCACAGAGCCCCAGATTTGCTGTTGTTCTGGAGAGCTTGCAGAGCACTGGGGAAAGGCAGGCAGAGAATTCCCTGATAGCACCTTCTCTGTGCCTGGGAAGCAGAAGTGTTCACATTGCTTCGCAGAATCGCCTTTGTGCAGAAAACACTAACACTTGTTCAGAAGGAAAGAAAGCACAGAGCCCCAGATTTGATGTTGTCCTGGAGAGCTTGCAGAGCACTGGGGAAAGGCAGGCAGACAATTCCTTGCTAGCACCTTCTCTGTGACTGGGAAGCAGAAGTGTTCACATTAGTTCGCAGAATCGCTTTTGTGCAGAAAACACTAACACTTGTTCAGAAGGAAAGAAAGCACAGAGCCCCAGATTTGATGTTGTCCTGGAGAGCTTGCAGAGCACTGGGGAAAGGCAGGCAGAGAATTCCCTGCTAGCACCTTCTCTGTGCCTGTTCACATTGCTTCGCTGTATCGCTTTTGTGCAGAAAACAGTAACACTTGTTCAGAACGAAAGAAAGCACAGAGCCCCAGATTTTATGTTGTTCTGGAGAGCTTGCAGAGCACTGGGGAAAGGCAGGCAGAGAATTCCCTGCTAGCACCTTCTCTGTGCCTGGGAAGCAGAAGTGTTCACATTGCTTCGCAGAATCGCTTTTGTGCAGAAAACACTAACACTTGTTCAGAACAAAAGAAAGCACAGAGCCCCAGATTCTATGTTGTCCTGGAGAGCTTGCAGAGCACTGGGGAAAGGCAGGCAGAGAATTCCCTGCTAGCACCTTCTCTGTGCCTGGGAAGCAGAAGTGTTCACATTGCTTCGCAGAATCGCCTTTGTGCAGAAAACACTAACACTTGTTCAGAACAAAAGAAAGCACAGAGCCCCAGATTTGCTGTTGTTCTGGAGAGCTTGCAGAGCACTGGGGAAAGGCAGGCAGAGAATTCCCTGCTAGCACCTTCTCTGTGCCTGGGAAGCAGAAGTGTTCACATTACTTCGCAGAATCGCTTTTGTGCAGAAAACACTAAGACTTGTTCAGAACAAAAGAAAGCACAGAGCCCCAGATTTGCTGTTGTTCTGGAGAGCTTGCAGAGCACTGGGGAAAGGCAGGCAGAGAATTCCCTGCTAGCACCTTCTCTGTGCCTGCGAAGCAGAAGTGTTCACATTGCTTCGCAGAATTGCCTTTGTGCAGAAAACACAAACACTTGTTCAGAACAAAAGAAAGCACAGAGCCTCAGATTTTATGTTGTCCTGGAGAGCTTGCAGAGCACTGGGGAAAGGCAGGCAGAGAATTCCTTGCTAGCACCTTCTCTGTGCCTGGGAAGCAGAAGTGTTCACATTGCTTCGCAGAATCGCTTTTCTGCAGAAAACACTAACACTTGTTCAGAACAAAAGAAAGCACAGAGCCCCAGATTTGCTGTTGTCCTGGAGAGCTTGCAGAGCACTGGGGAAAGGCAGGCAGAGAATTCCCTGCTAGCACCTTCTCTGTGCCTGGGAAGCAGAAGTGTTCACATTGCTTCGCAGAAGCGCTTTTGTGCAGAAAACAGTAACACTTGTTCAGAACGAAAGAAAGCACAGAGCCCCAGATTTGCTGTTGTCCTGGAGAGCTTGCAGAGCACTGGGGAAAGGCAGGCAGAGAATTCCCTGCTAGCACCTTCTCTGTGCCTGGGAAGCAGAAGTGTTCACATTGCTTCGCAGAATCGCCTTTGTGCAGAAAACACTAACACTTGTTCAGAACAAAAGAAAGCACAGAGCCCCAGATTCTATGTTGTCCTGGAGAGCTTGCAGAGCACTGGGGAAAGGCAGGCAGGGAATTCCCTGCTAGCACCTTCTCTGTGCCTGGGAAGCAGAAGTGTTCACATTGCTTCGCAGAATCGCTTTTCTGCAGAAAACACTAACACTTGTTCAGAACAAAAGAAAGCACAGAGCCCCAGATTTGCTGTTGTTCTGGAGAGCTTGCAGAGCACTGGGGAAAGGCAGGCAGAGAATTCCCTGCTAGCACCTTCTCTGTGTCTGGGAAGTAGAAGTGTTCACATTAGTTCGCAGAATCGCCTTTGTTCAGAAAACACTAACACTTGTTCAGAACAAAAGAAAGCACAGAGCCCCAGATTTGCTGTTGTCCTGGAGAGCTTGCAGAGCACTGGGGAAAGGCAGGCAGAGAATTCCCTGCTAGCACCTTCTCTGTGCCTGGGAAGCAGAAGTGTTTACGTTGCTTCGCAGAATCGCTTTTGTGCAGAAAACAGTAACACTTGTTCAGAACAAAAGAAAGCACAGAGCCCCAGATTTGCTGTTGTCCTGGAGAGCTTGCAGAGCACTGGGGAAAGGCAGGCAGAGAATTCCCTGCTAGCACCTTCTCTGTGCCTGGGAAGCAGAAGTGTTCACATTGCTTCGCAGAATCGCCTTTGTGCAGAAAACACTAACACTTGTTCAGAACAAAAGAAAGCACAGAGCCCCAGATTCTATGTTGTCCTGGAGAGCTTGCAGAGCACTGGGGAAAGGCAGGCAGGGAATTCCCTGCTAGCACCTTCTCTGTGCCTGGGAAGCAGAAGTGTTCACATTGCTTCGCAGAATCGCTTTTCTGCAGAAAACACTAACACTTGTTCAGAACAAAAGAAAGCACAGAGCCCCAGATTTGCTGTTGTTCTGGAGAGCTTGCAGAGCACTGGGGAAAGGCAGGCAGAGAATTCCCTGCTAGCACCTTCTCTGTGCCTGGGAAGCAGAAGTGTTCACATTACTTTGCAGAATCGCCTTTGTGCAGAAAACACTAACACTTGTTCAGAACAAAAGAAAGCACAGAGCCCCAGATTTGCTGTTGTTCTGGAGAGCTTGCAGAGCACTGGGGAAAGGCAGGCAGAGAATTCCCTGCTAGCACCTTCTCTGTGCCTGGGAAGCAGAAGTGTTCACATTGCTTCGCAGAATCGCCTTTGTGCAGAAAACACTAACACTTGTTCAGAAGGAAAGAAAGCACAGAGCCCCAGATTTGATGTTGTCCTGGAGAGCTTGCAGAGCACTGGGGAAAGGCAGGCAGAGAATTCCCTGCTAGCACCTTCTCTGTGCCTGTTCACATTGCTTCGCTGTATCGCTTTTGTGCAGAAAACCCTAACACTTGTTCAGAACGAAAGAAAGCACAGAGCCCCAGATTCTATGTTGTCCTGGAGAGCTTGCAGAGCACTGGGGAAAGGCAGGCAGAGAATTCCCTGCTAGCACCTTCTCTGTGCCTGGGAAGCAGAAGTGTTCACATTGCTTCGCAGAATCGCTATTGTGCAGAAAACAGTAACACTTGTTCAGAAGGAAAGAAAGCACAGAGCCCCAGATTCTATGTTGTCCTGGAGAGCTTGCAGAGCACTGGGGAAAGGCAGGCAGAGAATTCCTTGCTAGCACCTTCTCTGTGCCTGTTCACATTGCTTCGCTGTATCGCTTTTGTGCAGAAAACAGTAACACTTGTTCAGAACGAAAGAAAGCACAGAGCCCCAGATTCTATGTTGTCCTGGAGAGCTTGCAGAGCACTGGGGAAAGGCAGGCAGAGAATTCCCTGCTAGCACCTTCTCTGTGCCTGGGAAGCAGAAGTGTTTACATTGCTTCGCAGAATCGCTTTTCTGCAGAAAACACTAACACTTGTTCAGAACAAAAGAAAGCACAGAGCCCCAGATTTGCTGTTGTTCTGGAGAGCTTGCAGAGCACTGGGGAAAGGCAGGCAGAGAATTCCCTGCTAGCACCTTCTCTGTGCCTGGGAAGCAGAAGTGTTCACATTGCTTCGCAGAATCGCCTTTGTGCAGAAAACACTAACACTTGTTCAGAACAAAAGAAAGCACAGAGCCCCAGATTCTATGTTGTCCTGGAGAGCTTGCAGAGCACTGGGGAAAGGCAGGCAGAGAATTCGCTGCTAGCACCTTCTCTGTGCCTGGGAAGCAGAAGTGTTCACATTACTTTGCAGAATCGCTTTTGTGCAGAAAACACTAACACTTGTTCAGAACAAAAGAAAGCACAGAGCCCCAGATTTGCTGTTGTTCTGGAGAGCTTGCAGAGCACTGGGGAAAGGCAGGCAGAGAATTCCCTGCTAGCACCTTCTCTGTGCCTGGGAAGCAGAAGTGTTCACATTGCTTCGCAGAATCGCCTTTGTGCAGAAAGCACTAACACTTGTTCAGAACAAAAGAAAGCACAGAGCCCCAGATTTTATGTTGTCCTGGAGAGCTTGCAGAGCACTGGGGAAAGGCAGGCAGAGAATTCCCTGCTAGCACCTTCTCTGTGCCTGGGAAGCAGAAGTGTTCACATTGCTTCGCAGAATCGCCTTTGTGCAGAAAACACTAACACTTGTTCAGAACAAAAGAAAGCACAGAGCCCCAGATTCTATGTTGTCCTGGAGAGCTTGCAGAGCACTGGGGAAAGGCAGGCAGAGAATTCCCTGCTAGCACCTTCTCTGTGCCTGGGAAGCAGAAGTGTTCACATTACTTTGCAGAATCGCCTTTGTGCAGAAAACACTAACACTTGTTCAGAACAAAAGAAAGCACAGAGCCCCAGATTTGCTGTTGTTCTGGAGAGCTTGCAGAGCACTGGGGAAAGGCAGGCAGAGAATTCCCTGCTAGCACCTTCTCTGTGCCTGGGAAGCAGAAGTGTTCACATTGCTTCGCAGAATCGCCTTTGTGCAGAAAACACTAACACTTGTTCAGAAGGAAAGAAAGCACAGAGCCCCAGATTTGATGTTGTCCTGGAGAGCTTGCAGAGCACTGGGGAAAGGCAGGCAGAGAATTCCCTGCTAGCACCTTCTCTGTGCCTGTTCACATTGCTTCGCTGTATCGCTTTTGTGCAGAAAACCCTAACACTTGTTCAGAACGAAAGAAAGCACAGAGCCCCAGATTCTATGTTGTCCTGGAGAGCTTGCAGAGCACTGGGGAAAGGCAGGCAGAGAATTCCCTGCTAGCACCTTCTCTGTGCCTGGGAAGCAGAAGTGTTCACATTGCTTCGCAGAATCGCTATTGTGCAGAAAACAGTAACACTTGTTCAGAAGGAAAGAAAGCACAGAGCCCCAGATTCTATGTTGTCCTGGAGAGCTTGCAGAGCACTGGGGAAAGGCAGGCAGAGAATTCCTTGCTAGCACCTTCTCTGTGCCTGGGAAGCAGAAGTGTTCATATTGCTTCGCAGAATCGCTTTTGTGCAGAAAACACTAACACTTGTTCAGAACGAAAGAAAGCACAGAGCCCCAGATTTGCTGTTGTTCTGGAGAGCTTGCAGAGCACTGGGGAAAGGCAGGCAGAGAATTCCCTGCTAGCACCTTCTCTGTGCCTGGGAAGCAGAAGTGTTCACATTGCTTCGCAGAATCGCCTTTGTGCAGAAAACACTAACACTTGTTCAGAACAAAAGAAAGCACAGAGCCCCAGATTTGCTGTTGTTCTGGAGAGCTTGCAGAGCACTGGGGAAAGGCAGGCAGAGAATTCCCTGCTAGCACCTTCTCTGTGCCTGGGAAGCAGAAGTGTTCACATTGCTTCGCAGAATTGCTTTTCTGCAGAAAACACTAACACTTGTTCAGAACAAAAGAAAGCACAGAGCCTCAGATTTTATGTTGTCCTGGAGAGCTTGCAGAGCACTGGGGAAAGGCAGGCAGAGAATTCCCTGCTAGCACCTTCTCTGTGCCTGGGAAGTAGAAGTGTTCACATTAGTTCGCAGAATCGCCTTTGTGCAGGAAACACTAACACTTGTTCAGAACAAAAGAAAGCACAGAGCCCCAGATTCTATGTTGTCCTGGAGAGCTTGCAGAGCACTGGGGAAAGGCAGGCAGAGAATTCCTTGCTAGCGCCTTCTCTGTGCCTGGGAAGCAGAAGTGTTCACATTGCTTCGCAGAATCGCTTTTGTACAGAAAACACTAACACTTGTTCAGAACGAAAGGAAGCACAGAGCCCCAGATTTTATGTTGTCCTGGAGAGCTTGCAGAGCACTGGGGAAAGGCAGGCAGAGAATTTCCTGCTAGCACATTCTCTGTGCCTGTTCACATTGCTTCGCAGAATCGCTTTTGTGCAGAAAACACTAACACTTGTTCAGAACGAAAGAAAGCACAGAGCCCCAGATTCTATGTTGTCCTGGAGAGCTTGCAGAGCACTGGGGAAAGGCAGGCAGACAATTCCTTGCTAGCACCTTCTCTGTGACTGGGAAGCAGAAGTGTTCACATTACTTCGCAGAATCGCTTTTGTGCAGAAAACACTAACACTTGTTCAGAAGGAAACAAAGCACAGAGCCCCAGATTTGATGTTGTCCTGGAGAGCTTGCAGAGCACTGGGGAAAGGCAGGCAGAGAATTCCCTGCTAGCACCTTCTCTGTGCCTGTTCACATTGCTTCGCTGTATCGCTTTTGTGCAGAAAACAGTAACACTTGTTCAGAACGAAAGAAAGCACAGAGCCCCAGATTCTATGTTGTCCTGGAGAGCTTGCAGAGCACTGGGGAAAGGCAGGCAGAGAATTCCCTGCTAGCACCTTCTCTGTGCCTGGGAAGCAGAAGTGTTTACATTGCTTCGCAGAATCGCTTTTCTGCAGAAAACACTAACACTTGTTCAGAACAAAAGAAAGCACAGAGCCCCAGATTTGCTGTTGTTCTGGAGAGCTTGCAGAGCACTGGGGAAAGGCAGGCAGAGAATTCCCTGCTAGCACCTTCTCTGTGCCTGGGAAGCAGAAGTGTTCACATTGCTTCGCAGAATCGCCTTTGTGCAGAAAACACTAACACTTGTTCAGAACAAAAGAAAGCACAGAGCCCCAGATTCTATGTTGTCCTGGAGAGCTTGCAGAGCACTGGGGAAAGGCAGGCAGAGAATTCGCTGCTAGCACCTTCTCTGTGCCTGGGAAGCAGAAGTGTTCACATTACTTTGCAGAATCGCTTTTGTGCAGAAAACACTAACACTTGTTCAGAACAAAAGAAAGCACAGAGCCCCAGATTTGCTGTTGTTCTGGAGAGCTTGCAGAGCACTGGGGAAAGGCAGGCAGAGAATTCCCTGCTAGCACCTTCTCTGTGCCTGGGAAGCAGAAGTGTTCACATTGCTTCGCAGAATCGCCTTTGTGCAGAAAGCACTAACACTTGTTCAGAACAAAAGAAAGCACAGAGCCCCAGATTTTATGTTGTCCTGGAGAGCTTGCAGAGCACTGGGGAAAGGCAGGCAGAGAATTCCCTGCTAGCACCTTCTCTGTGCCTGGGAAGCAGAAGTGTTCACATTGCTTCGCAGAATCGCCTTTGTGCAGAAAACACTAACACTTGTTCAGAACAAAAGAAAGCACAGAGCCCCAGATTCTATGTTGTCCTGGAGAGCTTGCAGAGCACTGGGGAAAGGCAGGCAGAGAATTCCCTGCTAGCACCTTCTCTGTGCCTGGGAAGCAGAAGTGTTCACATTACTTTGCAGAATCGCCTTTGTGCAGAAAACACTAACACTTGTTCAGAACAAAAGAAAGCACAGAGCCCCAGATTTGCTGTTGTTCTGGAGAGCTTGCAGAGCACTGGGGAAAGGCAGGCAGAGAATTCCCTGCTAGCACCTTCTCTGTGCCTGGGAAGCAGAAGTGTTCACATTGCTTCGCAGAATCGCCTTTGTGCAGAAAACACTAACACTTGTTCAGAAGGAAAGAAAGCACAGAGCCCCAGATTTGATGTTGTCCTGGAGAGCTTGCAGAGCACTGGGGAAAGGCAGGCAGAGAATTCCCTGCTAGCACCTTCTCTGTGCCTGTTCACATTGCTTCGCTGTATCGCTTTTGTGCAGAAAACCCTAACACTTGTTCAGAACGAAAGAAAGCACAGAGCCCCAGATTCTATGTTGTCCTGGAGAGCTTGCAGAGCACTGGGGAAAGGCAGGCAGAGAATTCCCTGCTAGCACCTTCTCTGTGCCTGGGAAGCAGAAGTGTTCACATTGCTTCGCAGAATCGCTATTGTGCAGAAAACAGTAACACTTGTTCAGAAGGAAAGAAAGCACAGAGCCCCAGATTCTATGTTGTCCTGGAGAGCTTGCAGAGCACTGGGGAAAGGCAGGCAGAGAATTCCTTGCTAGCACCTTCTCTGTGCCTGGGAAGCAGAAGTGTTCATATTGCTTCGCAGAATCGCTTTTGTGCAGAAAACACTAACACTTGTTCAGAACGAAAGAAAGCACAGAGCCCCAGATTTGCTGTTGTTCTGGAGAGCTTGCAGAGCACTGGGGAAAGGCAGGCAGAGAATTCCCTGCTAGCACCTTCTCTGTGCCTGGGAAGCAGAAGTGTTCACATTGCTTCGCAGAATCGCCTTTGTGCAGAAAACACTAACACTTGTTCAGAACAAAAGAAAGCACAGAGCCCCAGATTTGCTGTTGTTCTGGAGAGCTTGCAGAGCACTGGGGAAAGGCAGGCAGAGAATTCCCTGCTAGCACCTTCTCTGTGCCTGGGAAGCAGAAGTGTTCACATTGCTTCGCAGAATTGCTTTTCTGCAGAAAACACTAACACTTGTTCAGAACAAAAGAAAGCACAGAGCCTCAGATTTTATGTTGTCCTGGAGAGCTTGCAGAGCACTGGGGAAAGGCAGGCAGAGAATTCCCTGCTAGCACCTTCTCTGTGCCTGGGAAGCAGAAGTGTTCACATTGCTTCGCAGAATCGCTTTTGTGCAGAAAACACTAACACTTGTTCAGAACAAAAGAAAGCACAGAGCCCCAGATTTGCTGTTGTTCTGGAGAGCTTGCAGAGCACTGGGGAAAGGCAGGCAGAGAATTCCCTGCTAGCACCTTCTCTGTGCCTGGGAAGCAGAAGTGTTCACATTACTTCGCAGAATCGCTTTTGTGCAGAAAATACTAACACTTGTTCAGAACAAAAGAAAGCACAGAGCCCCAGATTCTATGTTGTCCTGGAGAGCTTGCAGAGCACTGGGGAAAGGCAGGCAGAGAATTCCCTGTTAGCAGCTTCTCTGTGCCTGGGAAGCAGAAGTGTTCACATTGCTTCGCAGAATCGCTTTTCTGCAGAAAACACTAACACTTGTTCAGAACAAAAGAAAGCACAGAGCCCCAGATTCTATGTTGTCCTGGAGAGCTTGCAGAGCACTGGGGAAAGGCAGGCAGGGAATTCCCTGCTAGCACCTTCTCTGTGCCTGGGAAGCAGAAGTGTTCACATTGCTTCGCAGAATCGCTTTTGTGCAGAAAACACTAACACTTGTTCAGAACAAAAGAAAGCACAGAGCCCCAGATTTGCTGTTGTTCTGGAGAGCTTGCAGAGCACTGGGGAAAGGCAGGCAGAGAATTCCCTGCTAGCACCTTCTCTGTGCCTGGGAAGTAGAAGTGTTCACATTAGTTCGCAGAATCGCCTTTGTGCAGGAAACACTAACACTTGTTCAGAACAAAAGAAAGCACAGAGCCCCAGATTTGCTGTTGTCCTGGAGAGCTTGCAGAGCACTGGGGAAAGGCAGGCAGAGAATTCCTTGCTAGCGCCTTCTCTGTGCCTGTTCACATTGCTTCGCAGAATCGCTTTTGTGCAGAAAACACTAACACTTGTTCAGAACGAAAGAAAGCACAGAGCCCCAGATTCTATGTTGTCCTGGAGAGCTTGCAGAGCACTGGGGAAAGGCAGGCAGACAATTCCTTGCTAGCACCTTCTCTGTGACTGGGAAGCAGAAGTGTTCACATTACTTCGCAGAATCGCTTTTGTGCAGAAAACACTAACACTTGTTCAGAAGGAAACAAAGCACAGAGCCCCAGATTTGATGTTGTCCTGGAGAGCTTGCAGAGCACTGGGGAAAGGCAGGCAGAGAATTCCCTGCTAGCACCTTCTCTGTGCCTGTTCACATTGCTTCGCTGTATCGCTTTTGTGCAGAAAACCCTAACACTTGTTCAGAACGAAAGAAAGCACAGAGCCCCAGATTCTATGTTGTCCTGGAGAGCTTGCAGAGCACTGGGGAAAGGCAGGCAGAGAATTCCCTGCTAGCACCTTCTCTGTGCCTGGGAAGCAGAAGTGTTCACATTGCTTCGCAGAATCGCTATTGTGCAGAAAACAGTAACACTTGTTCAGAAGGAAAGAAAGCACAGAGCCCCAGATTCTATGTTGTCCTGGAGAGCTTGCAGAGCACTGGGGAAAGGCAGGCAGAGAATTCCTTGCTAGCACCTTCTCTGTGCCTGGGAAGCAGAAGTGTTCATATTGCTTCGCAGAATCGCTTTTGTGCAGAAAACACTAACACTTGTTCAGAACGAAAGAAAGCACAGAGCCCCAGATTTGCTGTTGTTCTGGAGAGCTTGCAGAGCACTGGGGAAAGGCAGGCAGAGAATTCCCTGCTAGCACCTTCTCTGTGCCTGGGAAGCAGAAGTGTTCACATTGCTTCGCAGAATCGCCTTTGTGCAGAAAACACTAACACTTGTTCAGAACAAAAGAAAGCACAGAGCCCCAGATTTGCTGTTGTTCTGGAGAGCTTGCAGAGCACTGGGGAAAGGCAGGCAGAGAATTCCCTGCTAGCACCTTCTCTGTGCCTGGGAAGCAGAAGTGTTCACATTGCTTCGCAGAATTGCTTTTCTGCAGAAAACACTAACACTTGTTCAGAACAAAAGAAAGCACAGAGCCTCAGATTTTATGTTGTCCTGGAGAGCTTGCAGAGCACTGGGGAAAGGCAGGCAGAGAATTCCCTGCTAGCACCTTCTCTGTGCCTGGGAAGCAGAAGTGTTCACATTGCTTCGCAGAATCGCTTTTGTGCAGAAAACACTAACACTTGTTCAGAACAAAAGAAAGCACAGAGCCCCAGATTTGCTGTTGTTCTGGAGAGCTTGCAGAGCACTGGGGAAAGGCAGGCAGAGAATTCCCTGCTAGCACCTTCTCTGTGCCTGGGAAGCAGAAGTGTTCACATTACTTCGCAGAATCGCTTTTGTGCAGAAAATACTAACACTTGTTCAGAACAAAAGAAAGCACAGAGCCCCAGATTCTATGTTGTCCTGGAGAGCTTGCAGAGCACTGGGGAAAGGCAGGCAGAGAATTCCCTGTTAGCAGCTTCTCTGTGCCTGGGAAGCAGAAGTGTTCACATTGCTTCGCAGAATCGCTTTTCTGCAGAAAACACTAACACTTGTTCAGAACAAAAGAAAGCACAGAGCCCCAGATTCTATGTTGTCCTGGAGAGCTTGCAGAGCACTGGGGAAAGGCAGGCAGGGAATTCCCTGCTAGCACCTTCTCTGTGCCTGGGAAGCAGAAGTGTTCACATTGCTTCGCAGAATCGCTTTTGTGCAGAAAACACTAACACTTGTTCAGAACAAAAGAAAGCACAGAGCCCCAGATTTGCTGTTGTTCTGGAGAGCTTGCAGAGCACTGGGGAAAGGCAGGCAGAGAATTCCCTGCTAGCACCTTCTCTGTGCCTGGGAAGTAGAAGTGTTCACATTAGTTCGCAGAATCGCCTTTGTGCAGGAAACACTAACACTTGTTCAGAACAAAAGAAAGCACAGAGCCCCAGATTTGCTGTTGTCCTGGAGAGCTTGCAGAGCACTGGGGAAAGGCAGGCAGAGAATTCCTTGCTAGCGCCTTCTCTGTGCCTGTTCACATTGCTTCGCAGAATCGCTTTTGTGCAGAAAACACTAACACTTGTTCAGAACGAAAGAAAGCACAGAGCCCCAGATTCTATGTTGTCCTGGAGAGCTTGCAGAGCACTGGGGAAAGGCAGGCAGACAATTCCTTGCTAGCACCTTCTCTGTGACTGGGAAGCAGAAGTGTTCACATTACTTCGCAGAATCGCTTTTGTGCAGAAAACACTAACACTTGTTCAGAAGGAAACAAAGCACAGAGCCCCAGATTTGATGTTGTCCTGGAGAGCTTGCAGAGCACTGGGGAAAGGCAGGCAGAGAATTCCCTGCTAGCACCTTCTCTGTGCCTGTTCACATTGCTTCGCTGTATCGCTTTTGTGCAGAAAACAGTAACACTTGTTCAGAACGAAAGAAAGCACAGAGCCCCAGATTCTATGTTGTCCTGGAGAGCTTGCAGAGCACTGGGGAAAGGCAGGCAGAGAATTCCCTGCTAGCACCTTCTCTGTGCCTGGGAAGCAGAAGTGTTCACATTACTTCGCAGAATCGCTTTTCTGCAGAAAACACTAACACTTGTTCAGAACAAAAGAAAGCACAGAGCCCCAGATTTGCTGTTGTTCTGGAGAGCTTGCAGAGCACTGGGGAAAGGCAGGCAGAGAATTCCCTGCTAGCACCTTCTCTGTGCCTGGGAAGCAGAAGTGTTCACATTGCTTCGCAGAATCGCCTTTGTGCAGAAAACACTAACACTTGTTCAGAACAAAAGAAAGCACAGAGCCCCAGATTCTATGTTGTCCTGGAGAGCTTGCAGAGCACTGGGGAAAGGCAGGCAGAGAATTCGCTGCTAGCACCTTCTCTGTGCCTGGGAAGCAGAAGTGTTCACATTACTTTGCAGAATCGCTTTTGTGCAGAAAACACTAACACTTGTTCAGAACAAAAGAAAGCACAGAGCCCCAGATTTGCTGTTGTCCTGGAGAGCTTGCAGAGCACTGGGGAAAGGCAGGCAGAGAATTCCCTGCTAGCACCTTCTCTGTGCCTGGGAAGCAGAAGTGTTCACATTGCTTCGCAGAATCGCCTTTGTGCAGAAAGCACTAACACTTGTTCAGAACAAAAGAAAGCACAGAGCCCCAGATTTTATGTTGTCCTGGAGAGCTTGCAGAGCACTGGGGAAAGGCAGGCAGAGAATTCCCTGCTAGCACCTTCTCTGTGCCTGGGAAGCAGAAGTGTTCACATTGCTTCGCAAGAATCGCTTTTGTGCAGAAAACAGTAACACTTGTTCAGAACGAAAGAAAGCACAGAGCCCCATATTTTATGTTGTCCTGGAGAGCTTGCAGAGCACTGGGGAAAGGCAGGCAGAGAATTCCCTGCTAGCACCTTCTCTGTGCCTGGGAAGCAGAAGTGTTCACATTACTTCGCAGAATCGCTTTTGTGCAGAAAACACTAACACTTGTTCAGAACAAAAGAAAGCACAGAGCCCCAGATTTGCTGTTGTTCTGGAGAGCTTGCAGAGCACTGGGGAAAGGCAGGCAGAGAATTCCCTGCTAGCACCTTCTCTGTGCCTGGGAAGCAGAAGTGTTCACATTGCTTCGCAGAATCGCCTTTGTGCAGAAAACACTAACACTTGTTCAGAACAAAAGAAAGCACAGAACCCCAGATTTGCTGTTGTTCTGGAGAGCTTGCAGAGCACTGGGGAAAGGCAGGCAGAGAATTCCCTGCTAGCACCTTCTCTGTGCCTGGGAAGCAGAAGTGTTCACATTGCTTCGCAAGAATCGCTTTTGTGCAGAAAACAGTAACACTTGTTCAGAACGAAAGAAAGCACAGAGCCCCATATTTTATGTTGTCCTGGAGAGCTTGCAGAGCACTGGGGAAAGGCAGGCAGAGAATTCCCTGCTAGCACCTTCTCTGTGCCTGGGAAGCAGAAGTGTTCACATTGCTTCGCAGAATCGCCTTTGTGCAGAAAACACTAACACTTGTTCAGAACAAAAGAAAGCACAGAGCCCCATATTTTATGTTGTCCTGGAGAGCTTGCAGAGCACTGGGGAAAGGCAGGCAGAGAATTCCCTGCTAGCACCTTCTCTGTGCCTGGGAAGCAGAAGTGTTCACATTGCTTCGCAGAATCGCCTTTGTGCAGAAAACACTAACACTTGTTCAGAACAAAAGAAAGCACAGAGCCCCAGATTTGCTGTTGTTCTGGAGAGCTTGCAGAGCACTGGGGAAAGGCAGGCAGAGAATTCCCTGCTAGCACCTTCTCTGTGCCTGGGAAGCAGAAGTGTTCACATTGCTTCGCAGAATTGCTTTTCTGCAGAAAACACTAACACTTGTTCAGAACAAAAGAAAGCACAGAGCCTCAGATTTTATGTTGTCCTGGAGAGCTTGCAGAGCACTGGGGAAAGGCAGGCAGAGAATTCCCTGCTAGCACCTTCTCTGTGCCTGGGAAGCAGAAGTGTTCACATTGCTTCGCAGAATCGCTTTTGTGCAGAAAACACTAACACTTGTTCAGAACAAAAGAAAGCACAGAGCCCCAGATTTGCTGTTGTTCTGGAGAGCTTGCAGAGCACTGGGGAAAGGCAGGCAGAGAATTCCCTGCTAGCACCTTCTCTGTGCCTGGGAAGCAGAAGTGTTCACATTACTTCGCAGAATCGCTTTTGTGCAGAAAACACTAACACTTGTTCAGAACAAAAGAAAGCACAGAGCCCCAGATTCTATGTTGTCCTGGAGAGCTTGCAGAGCACTGGGGAAAGGCAGGCAGAGAATTCCCTGTTAGCAGCTTCTCTGTGCCTGGGAAGCAGAAGTGTTCACATTGCTTCGCAGAATCGCTTTTCTGCAGAAAACACTAACACTTGTTCAGAACAAAAGAAAGCACAGAGCCCCAGATTTGCTGTTGTTCTGGAGAGCTTGCAGAGCACTGGGGAAAGGCAGGCAGAGAATTCCCTGCTAGCACCTTCTCTGTGCCTGGGAAGCAGAAGTGTTCACATTGCTTCGCAGAATCGCCTTTGTGCAGAAAACACTAACACTTGTTCAGAACAAAAGAAAGCACAGAGCCCCAGATTCTATGTTGTCCTGGAGAGCTTGCAGAGCACTGGGGAAAGGCAGGCAGAGAATTCCCTGCTAGCACCTTCTCTGTGCCTGGGAAGCAGAAGTGTTCACATTACTTTGCAGAATCGCCTTTGTGCAGAAAACACTAACACTTGTTCAGAACAAAAGAAAGCACAGAGCCCCAGATTTGCTGTTGTTCTGGAGAGCTTGCAGAGCACTGGGGAAAGGCAGGCAGAGAATTCCCTGCTAGCACCTTCTCTGTGCCTGGGAAGCAGAAGTGTTCACATTGCTTCGCAGAATCGCCTTTGTGCAGAAAACACTAACACTTGTTCAGAAGGAAAGAAAGCACAGAGCCCCAGATTTGATGTTGTCCTGGAGAGCTTGCAGAGCACTGGGGAAAGGCAGGCAGAGAATTCCCTGCTAGCACCTTCTCTGTGCCTGTTCACATTGCTTCGCTGTATCGCTTTTGTGCAGAAAACCCTAACACTTGTTCAGAACGAAAGAAAGCACAGAGCCCCAGATTCTATGTTGTCCTGGAGAGCTTGCAGAGCACTGGGGAAAGGCAGGCAGAGAATTCCCTGCTAGCACCTTCTCTGTGCCTGGGAAGCAGAAGTGTTCACATTGCTTCGCAGAATCGCTATTGTGCAGAAAACAGTAACACTTGTTCAGAAGGAAAGAAAGCACAGAGCCCCAGATTCTATGTTGTCCTGGAGAGCTTGCAGAGCACTGGGGAAAGGCAGGCAGAGAATTCCTTGCTAGCACCTTCTCTGTGCCTGGGAAGCAGAAGTGTTCATATTGCTTCGCAGAATCGCTTTTGTGCAGAAAACACTAACACTTGTTCAGAACAAAAGAAAGCACAGAGCCCCAGATTTGCTGTTGTTCTGGAGAGCTTGCAGAGCACTGGGGAAAGGCAGGCAGAGAATTCCCTGCTAGCACCTTCTCTGTGCCTGGGAAGCAGAAGTGTTCACATTGCTTCGCAGAATCGCCTTTGTGCAGAAAACACTAACACTTGTTCAGAACAAAAGAAAGCACAGAGCCCCAGATTTGCTGTTGTTCTGGAGAGCTTGCAGAGCACTGGGGAAAGGCAGGCAGAGAATTCCCTGCTAGCACCTTCTCTGTGCCTGGGAAGCAGAAGTGTTCACATTGCTTCGCAGAATTGCTTTTCTGCAGAAAACACTAACACTTGTTCAGAACAAAAGAAAGCACAGAGCCTCAGATTTTATGTTGTCCTGGAGAGCTTGCAGAGCACTGGGGAAAGGCAGGCAGAGAATTCCCTGCTAGCACCTTCTCTGTGCCTGGGAAGCAGAAGTGTTCACATTGCTTCGCAGAATCGCTTTTGTGCAGAAAACACTAACACTTGTTCAGAACAAAAGAAAGCACAGAGCCCCAGATTTGCTGTTGTTCTGGAGAGCTTGCAGAGCACTGGGGAAAGGCAGGCAGAGAATTCCCTGCTAGCACCTTCTCTGTGCCTGGGAAGCAGAAGTGTTCACATTACTTCGCAGAATCGCTTTTGTGCAGAAAACACTAACACTTGTTCAGAACAAAAGAAAGCACAGAGCCCCAGATTCTATGTTGTCCTGGAGAGCTTGCAGAGCACTGGGGAAAGGCAGGCAGAGAATTCCCTGTTAGCAGCTTCTCTGTGCCTGGGAAGCAGAAGTGTTCACATTGCTTCGCAGAATCGCTTTTCTGCAGAAAACAGTAACACTTGTTCAGAAGGAAAGAAAGCACAGAGCCCCAGATTCTATGTTGTCCTGGAGAGCTTGCAGAGCACTGGGGAAAGGCAGGCAGGGAATTCCCTGCTAGCACCTTCTCTGTGCCTGGGAAGCAGAAGTGTTCACATTGCTTCGCAGAATCGCTTTTGTGCAGAAAACACTAACACTTGTTCAGAACAAAAGAAAGCACAGAGCCCCAGATTTGCTGTTGTTCTGGAGAGCTTGCAGAGCACTGGGGAAAGGCAGGCAGAGAATTCCCTGCTAGCACCTTCTCTGTGCCTGGGAAGTAGAAGTGTTCACATTAGTTCGCAGAATCGCCTTTGTGCAGGAAACACTAACACTTGTTCAGAACAAAAGAAAGCACAGAGCCCCAGATTTGCTGTTGTCCTGGAGAGCTTGCAGAGCACTGGGGAAAGGCAGGCAGAGAATTCCTTGCTAGCGCCTTCTCTGTGCCTGGGAAGCAGAAGTGTTCACATTGCTTCGCAGAATCGCTTTTGTACAGAAAACACTAACACTTGTTCAGAACAAAAGAAAGCACAGAGCCCCAGATTTGCTGTTGTTCTGGAGAGCTTGCAGAGCACTGGGGAAAGGCAGGCAGAGAATTCCCTGCTAGCACCTTCTCTGTGCCTGGGAAGCAGAAGTGTTCACATTGCTTCGCAGAATCGCCTTTGTGCAGAAAACACTAACACTTGTTCAGAACAAAAGAAAGCACAGAGCCCCAGATTCTATGTTGTCCTGGAGAGCTTGCAGAGCACTGGGGAAAGGCAGGCAGAGAATTCGCTGCTAGCACCTTCTCTGTGCCTGGGAAGCAGAAGTGTTCACATTACTTTGCAGAATCGCTTTTGTGCAGAAAACACTAACACTTGTTCAGAACAAAAGAAAGCACAGAGCCCCAGATTTGCTGTTGTCCTGGAGAGCTTGCAGAGCACTGGGGAAAGGCAGGCAGAGAATTCCCTGCTAGCACCTTCTCTGTGCCTGGGAAGCAGAAGTGTTCACATTGCTTCGCAGAATCGCCTTTGTGCAGAAAGCACTAACACTTGTTCAGAACAAAAGAAAGCACAGAGCCCCAGATTTTATGTTGTCCTGGAGAGCTTGCAGAGCACTGGGGAAAGGCAGGCAGAGAATTCCCTGCTAGCACCTTCTCTGTGCCTGGGAAGCAGAAGTGTTCACATTGCTTCGCAAGAATCGCTTTTGTGCAGAAAACAGTAACACTTGTTCAGAACGAAAGAAAGCACAGAGCCCCATATTTTATGTTGTCCTGGAGAGCTTGCAGAGCACTGGGGAAAGGCAGGCAGAGAATTCCCTGCTAGCACCTTCTCTGTGCCTGGGAAGCAGAAGTGTTCACATTACTTCGCAGAATCGCTTTTGTGCAGAAAACACTAACACTTGTTCAGAACAAAAGAAAGCACAGAGCCCCAGATTTGCTGTTGTTCTGGAGAGCTTGCAGAGCACTGGGGAAAGGCAGGCAGAGAATTCCCTGCTAGCACCTTCTCTGTGCCTGGGAAGCAGAAGTGTTCACATTGCTTCGCAGAATCGCCTTTGTGCAGAAAACACTAACACTTGTTCAGAACAAAAGAAAGCACAGAACCCCAGATTTGCTGTTGTTCTGGAGAGCTTGCAGAGCACTGGGGAAAGGCAGGCAGAGAATTCCCTGCTAGCACCTTCTCTGTGCCTGGGAAGCAGAAGTGTTCACATTGCTTCGCAAGAATCGCTTTTGTGCAGAAAACAGTAACACTTGTTCAGAACGAAAGAAAGCACAGAGCCCCATATTTTATGTTGTCCTGGAGAGCTTGCAGAGCACTGGGGAAAGGCAGGCAGAGAATTCCCTGCTAGCACCTTCTCTGTGCCTGGGAAGCAGAAGTGTTCACATTGCTTCGCAGAATCGCCTTTGTGCAGAAAACACTAACACTTGTTCAGAACAAAAGAAAGCACAGAGCCCCATATTTTATGTTGTCCTGGAGAGCTTGCAGAGCACTGGGGAAAGGCAGGCAGAGAATTCCCTGCTAGCACCTTCTCTGTGCCTGGGAAGCAGAAGTGTTCACATTGCTTCGCAGAATCGCCTTTGTGCAGAAAACACTAACACTTGTTCAGAACAAAAGAAAGCACAGAGCCCCAGATTTGCTGTTGTTCTGGAGAGCTTGCAGAGCACTGGGGAAAGGCAGGCAGAGAATTCCCTGCTAGCACCTTCTCTGTGCCTGGGAAGCAGAAGTGTTCACATTGCTTCGCAGAATTGCTTTTCTGCAGAAAACACTAACACTTGTTCAGAACAAAAGAAAGCACAGAGCCTCAGATTTTATGTTGTCCTGGAGAGCTTGCAGAGCACTGGGGAAAGGCAGGCAGAGAATTCCCTGCTAGCACCTTCTCTGTGCCTGGGAAGCAGAAGTGTTCACATTGCTTCGCAGAATCGCTTTTGTGCAGAAAACACTAACACTTGTTCAGAACAAAAGAAAGCACAGAGCCCCAGATTTGCTGTTGTTCTGGAGAGCTTGCAGAGCACTGGGGAAAGGCAGGCAGAGAATTCCCTGCTAGCACCTTCTCTGTGCCTGGGAAGCAGAAGTGTTCACATTACTTCGCAGAATCGCTTTTGTGCAGAAAACACTAACACTTGTTCAGAACAAAAGAAAGCACAGAGCCCCAGATTCTATGTTGTCCTGGAGAGCTTGCAGAGCACTGGGGAAAGGCAGGCAGAGAATTCCCTGTTAGCAGCTTCTCTGTGCCTGGGAAGCAGAAGTGTTCACATTGCTTCGCAGAATCGCTTTTCTGCAGAAAACACTAACACTTGTTCAGAACAAAAGAAAGCACAGAGCCCCAGATTTGCTGTTGTTCTGGAGAGCTTGCAGAGCACTGGGGAAAGGCAGGCAGAGAATTCCCTGCTAGCACCTTCTCTGTGCCTGGGAAGCAGAAGTGTTCACATTGCTTCGCAGAATCGCCTTTGTGCAGAAAACACTAACACTTGTTCAGAACAAAAGAAAGCACAGAGCCCCAGATTCTATGTTGTCCTGGAGAGCTTGCAGAGCACTGGGGAAAGGCAGGCAGAGAATTCCCTGCTAGCACCTTCTCTGTGCCTGGGAAGCAGAAGTGTTCACATTACTTTGCAGAATCGCCTTTGTGCAGAAAACACTAACACTTGTTCAGAACAAAAGAAAGCACAGAGCCCCAGATTTGCTGTTGTTCTGGAGAGCTTGCAGAGCACTGGGGAAAGGCAGGCAGAGAATTCCCTGCTAGCACCTTCTCTGTGCCTGGGAAGCAGAAGTGTTCACATTGCTTCGCAGAATCGCCTTTGTGCAGAAAACACTAACACTTGTTCAGAAGGAAAGAAAGCACAGAGCCCCAGATTTGATGTTGTCCTGGAGAGCTTGCAGAGCACTGGGGAAAGGCAGGCAGAGAATTCCCTGCTAGCACCTTCTCTGTGCCTGTTCACATTGCTTCGCTGTATCGCTTTTGTGCAGAAAACCCTAACACTTGTTCAGAACGAAAGAAAGCACAGAGCCCCAGATTCTATGTTGTCCTGGAGAGCTTGCAGAGCACTGGGGAAAGGCAGGCAGAGAATTCCCTGCTAGCACCTTCTCTGTGCCTGGGAAGCAGAAGTGTTCACATTGCTTCGCAGAATCGCTATTGTGCAGAAAACAGTAACACTTGTTCAGAAGGAAAGAAAGCACAGAGCCCCAGATTCTATGTTGTCCTGGAGAGCTTGCAGAGCACTGGGGAAAGGCAGGCAGAGAATTCCTTGCTAGCACCTTCTCTGTGCCTGGGAAGCAGAAGTGTTCATATTGCTTCGCAGAATCGCTTTTGTGCAGAAAACACTAACACTTGTTCAGAACAAAAGAAAGCACAGAGCCCCAGATTTGCTGTTGTTCTGGAGAGCTTGCAGAGCACTGGGGAAAGGCAGGCAGAGAATTCCCTGCTAGCACCTTCTCTGTGCCTGGGAAGCAGAAGTGTTCACATTGCTTCGCAGAATCGCCTTTGTGCAGAAAACACTAACACTTGTTCAGAACAAAAGAAAGCACAGAGCCCCAGATTTGCTGTTGTTCTGGAGAGCTTGCAGAGCACTGGGGAAAGGCAGGCAGAGAATTCCCTGCTAGCACCTTCTCTGTGCCTGGGAAGCAGAAGTGTTCACATTGCTTCGCAGAATTGCTTTTCTGCAGAAAACACTAACACTTGTTCAGAACAAAAGAAAGCACAGAGCCTCAGATTTTATGTTGTCCTGGAGAGCTTGCAGAGCACTGGGGAAAGGCAGGCAGAGAATTCCCTGCTAGCACCTTCTCTGTGCCTGGGAAGCAGAAGTGTTCACATTGCTTCGCAGAATCGCTTTTGTGCAGAAAACACTAACACTTGTTCAGAACAAAAGAAAGCACAGAGCCCCAGATTTGCTGTTGTTCTGGAGAGCTTGCAGAGCACTGGGGAAAGGCAGGCAGAGAATTCCCTGCTAGCACCTTCTCTGTGCCTGGGAAGCAGAAGTGTTCACATTACTTCGCAGAATCGCTTTTGTGCAGAAAACACTAACACTTGTTCAGAACAAAAGAAAGCACAGAGCCCCAGATTCTATGTTGTCCTGGAGAGCTTGCAGAGCACTGGGGAAAGGCAGGCAGAGAATTCCCTGTTAGCAGCTTCTCTGTGCCTGGGAAGCAGAAGTGTTCACATTGCTTCGCAGAATCGCTTTTCTGCAGAAAACAGTAACACTTGTTCAGAAGGAAAGAAAGCACAGAGCCCCAGATTCTATGTTGTCCTGGAGAGCTTGCAGAGCACTGGGGAAAGGCAGGCAGGGAATTCCCTGCTAGCACCTTCTCTGTGCCTGGGAAGCAGAAGTGTTCACATTGCTTCGCAGAATCGCTTTTGTGCAGAAAACACTAACACTTGTTCAGAACAAAAGAAAGCACAGAGCCCCAGATTTGCTGTTGTTCTGGAGAGCTTGCAGAGCACTGGGGAAAGGCAGGCAGAGAATTCCCTGCTAGCACCTTCTCTGTGCCTGGGAAGTAGAAGTGTTCACATTAGTTCGCAGAATCGCCTTTGTGCAGGAAACACTAACACTTGTTCAGAACAAAAGAAAGCACAGAGCCCCAGATTTGCTGTTGTCCTGGAGAGCTTGCAGAGCACTGGGGAAAGGCAGGCAGAGAATTCCTTGCTAGCGCCTTCTCTGTGCCTGGGAAGCAGAAGTGTTCACATTGCTTCGCAGAATCGCTTTTGTACAGAAAACACTAACACTTGTTCAGAACGAAAGGAAGCACAGAGCCCCAGATTTTATGTTGTCCTGGAGAGCTTGCAGAGCACTGGGGAAAGGCAGGCAGAGAATTTCCTGCTAGCACCTTCTCTGTGCCTGTTCACATTGCTTCGCAGAATCGCTTTTGTGCAGAAAACACTAACACTTGTTCAGAACGAAAGAAAGCACAGAGCCCCAGATTCTATGTTGTCCTGGAGAGCTTGCAGAGCACTGGGGAAAGGCAGGCAGACAATTCCTTGCTAGCACCTTCTCTGTGACTGGGAAGCAGAAGTGTTCACATTACTTCGCAGAATCGCTTTTGTGCAGAAAACACTAACACTTGTTCAGAAGGAAACAAAGCACAGAGCCCCAGATTTGATGTTGTCCTGGAGAGCTTGCAGAGCACTGGGGAAAGGCAGGCAGAGAATTCCCTGCTAGCACCTTCTCTGTGCCTGTTCACATTGCTTCGCTGTATCGCTTTTGTGCAGAAAACAGTAACACTTGTTCAGAACGAAAGAAAGCACAGAGCCCCAGATTCTATGTTGTCCTGGAGAGCTTGCAGAGCACTGGGGAAAGGCAGGCAGAGAATTCCCTGCTAGCACCTTCTCTGTGCCTGGGAAGCAGAAGTGTTTACATTGCTTCGCAGAATCGCTTTTCTGCAGAAAACACTAACACTTGTTCAGAACAAAAGAAAGCACAGAGCCCCAGATTTGCTGTTGTTCTGGAGAGCTTGCAGAGCACTGGGGAAAGGCAGGCAGAGAATTCCCTGCTAGCACCTTCTCTGTGCCTGGGAAGCAGAAGTGTTCACATTGCTTCGCAGAATCGCCTTTGTGCAGAAAACACTAACACTTGTTCAGAACAAAAGAAAGCACAGAGCCCCAGATTCTATGTTGTCCTGGAGAGCTTGCAGAGCACTGGGGAAAGGCAGGCAGAGAATTCGCTGCTAGCACCTTCTCTGTGCCTGGGAAGCAGAAGTGTTCACATTACTTTGCAGAATCGCTTTTGTGCAGAAAACACTAACACTTGTTCAGAACAAAAGAAAGCACAGAGCCCCAGATTTGCTGTTGTTCTGGAGAGCTTGCAGAGCACTGGGGAAAGGCAGGCAGAGAATTCCCTGCTAGCACCTTCTCTGTGCCTGGGAAGCAGAAGTGTTCACATTGCTTCGCAGAATCGCCTTTGTGCAGAAAGCACTAACACTTGTTCAGAACAAAAGAAAGCACAGAGCCCCAGATTTTATGTTGTCCTGGAGAGCTTGCAGAGCACTGGGGAAAGGCAGGCAGAGAATTCCCTGCTAGCACCTTCTCTGTGCCTGGGAAGCAGAAGTGTTCACATTGCTTCGCAAGAATCGCTTTTGTGCAGAAAACAGTAACACTTGTTCAGAACGAAAGAAAGCACAGAGCCCCATATTTTATGTTGTCCTGGAGAGCTTGCAGAGCACTGGGGAAAGGCAGGCAGAGAATTCCCTGCTAGCACCTTCTCTGTGCCTGGGAAGCAGAAGTGTTCACATTACTTCGCAGAATCGCTTTTGTGCAGAAAACACTAACACTTGTTCAGAACAAAAGAAAGCACAGAGCCCCAGATTTGCTGTTGTTCTGGAGAGCTTGCAGAGCACTGGGGAAAGGCAGGCAGAGAATTCCCTGCTAGCACCTTCTCTGTGCCTGGGAAGCAGAAGTGTTCACATTGCTTCGCAGAATCGCCTTTGTGCAGAAAACACTAACACTTGTTCAGAACAAAAGAAAGCACAGAGCCCCAGATTTGATGTTGTCCTGGAGAGCTTGCAGAGCACTGGGGAAAGGCAGGCAGAGAATTCCCTGCTAGTACCTTCTCTGTGCCTGGGAAGCAGAAGTGTTCACATTGCTTCGCAGAATCGCCTTTGTGCAGAAAACACTAACACTTGTTCAGAACAAAAGAAAGCACAGAGCCCCAGATTCTATGTTGTCCTGGAGAGCTTGCAGAGCACTGGGGAAAGGCAGGCAGGGAATTCCCTGCTAGCACCTTCTCTGTGCCTGGGAAGCAGAAGTGTTCACATTGCTTCGCAGAATCGCTTTTCTGCAGAAAACACTAACACTTGTTCAGAACAAAAGAAAGCACAGAGCCCCAGATTTGCTGTTGTTCTGGAGAGCTTGCAGAGCACTGGGGAAAGGCAGGCAGAGAATTCCTTGCTAGCACCTTCTCTGTGCCTGGGAAGCAGAAGTGTTCATATTGCTTCGCAGAATCGCTTTTGTGCAGAAAACACTAACACTTGTTCAGAACGAAAGAAAGCACAGAGCCCCAGATTTGCTGTTGTTCTGGAGAGCTTGCAGAGCACTGGGGAAAGGCAGGCAGAGAATTCCCTGCTAGCACCTTCTCTGTGCCTGGGAAGCAGAAGTGTTCACATTACTTCGCAGAATCGCTTTTGTGCAGAAAACACTAACACTTGTTCAGAACAAAAGAAAGCACAGAGCCCCAGATTTGCTGTTGTTCTGGAGAGCTTGCAGAGCACTGGGGAAAGGCAGGCAGAGAATTCCCTGCTAGCACCTTCTCTGTGCCTGGGAAGCAGAAGTGTTCACATTGCTTCGCAGAATCGCCTTTGTGCAGAAAACACTAACACTTGTTCAGAACAAAAGAAAGCACAGAGCCCCAGATTTGATGTTGTCCTGGAGAGCTTGCAGAGCACTGGGGAAAGGCAGGCAGAGAATTCCCTGCTAGTACCTTCTCTGTGCCTGGGAAGCAGAAGTGTTCACATTGCTTCGCAGAATCGCCTTTGTGCAGAAAACACTAACACTTGTTCAGAACAAAAGAAAGCACAGAGCCCCAGATTCTATGTTGTCCTGGAGAGCTTGCAGAGCACTGGGGAAAGGCAGGCAGGGAATTCCCTGCTAGCACCTTCTCTGTGCCTGGGAAGCAGAAGTGTTCACATTGCTTCGCAGAATCGCTTTTCTGCAGAAAACACTAACACTTGTTCAGAACAAAAGAAAGCACAGAGCCCCAGATTTGCTGTTGTTCTGGAGAGCTTGCAGAGCACTGGGGAAAGGCAGGCAGAGAATTCCCTGCTAGCACCTTCTCTGTGCCTGGGAAGCAGAAGTGTTCACATTGCTTCGCAGAATCGCCTTTGTGCAGAAAACACTAACACTTGTTCAGAACAAAAGAAAGCACAGAGCCCCAGATTCTATGTTGTCCTGGAGAGCTTGCAGAGCACTGGGGAAAGGCAGGCAGAGAATTCCCTGCTAGCACCTTCTCTGTGCCTGGGAAGCAGAAGTGTTCACATTACTTTGCAGAATCGCCTTTGTGCAGAAAACACTAACACTTGTTCAGAACAAAAGAAAGCACAGAGCCCCAGATTTGCTGTTGTTCTGGAGAGCTTGCAGAGCACTGGGGAAAGGCAGGCAGAGAATTCCCTGCTAGCACCTTCTCTGTGCCTGGGAAGCAGAAGTGTTCACATTACTTCGCAGAATCGCTTTTGTGCAGAAAACACTAACACTTGTTCAGAACAAAAGAAAGCACAGAGCCCCAGATTCTATGTTGTCCTGGAGAGCTTGCAGAGCACTGGGGAAAGGCAGGCAGAGAATTCCTTGCTAGCACCTTCTCTGTGCCTGGGAAGCAGAAGTGTTCATATTGCTTCGCAGAATCGCTTTTGTGCAGAAAACACTAACACTTGTTCAGAACGAAAGAAAGCACAGAGCCCCAGATTTGCTGTTGTTCTGGAGAGCTTGCAGAGCACTGGGGAAAGGCAGGCAGAGAATTCCCTGCTAGCACCTTCTCTGTGCCTGGGAAGCAGAAGTGTTCACATTACTTCGCAGAATCGCTTTTGTGCAGAAAACACTAACACTTGTTCAGAACAAAAGAAAGCACAGAGCCCCAGATTTGCTGTTGTTCTGGAGAGCTTGCAGAGCACTGGGGAAAGGCAGGCAGAGAATTCCCTGCTAGCACCTTCTCTGTGCCTGGGAAGCAGAAGTGTTCACATTGCTTCGCAGAATCGCCTTTGTGCAGAAAACACTAACACTTGTTCAGAACAAAAGAAAGCACAGAGCCCCAGATTTGATGTTGTCCTGGAGAGCTTGCAGAGCACTGGGGAAAGGCAGGCAGAGAATTCCCTGCTAGTACCTTCTCTGTGCCTGGGAAGCAGAAGTGTTCACATTGCTTCGCAGAATCGCCTTTGTGCAGAAAACACTAACACTTGTTCAGAACAAAAGAAAGCACAGAGCCCCAGATTCTATGTTGTCCTGGAGAGCTTGCAGAGCACTGGGGAAAGGCAGGCAGGGAATTCCCTGCTAGCACCTTCTCTGTGCCTGGGAAGCAGAAGTGTTCACATTGCTTCGCAGAATCGCTTTTCTGCAGAAAACACTAACACTTGTTCAGAACAAAAGAAAGCACAGAGCCCCAGATTTGCTGTTGTTCTGGAGAGCTTGCAGAGCACTGGGGAAAGGCAGGCAGAGAATTCCCTGCTAGCACCTTCTCTGTGCCTGGGAAGCAGAAGTGTTCACATTGCTTCGCAGAATCGCCTTTGTGCAGAAAACACTAACACTTGTTCAGAACAAAAGAAAGCACAGAGCCCCAGATTCTATGTTGTCCTGGAGAGCTTGCAGAGCACTGGGGAAAGGCAGGCAGAGAATTCCCTGCTAGCACCTTCTCTGTGCCTGGGAAGCAGAAGTGTTCACATTACTTTGCAGAATCGCCTTTGTGCAGAAAACACTAACACTTGTTCAGAACAAAAGAAAGCACAGAGCCCCAGATTTGCTGTTGTTCTGGAGAGCTTGCAGAGCACTGGGGAAAGGCAGGCAGAGAATTCCCTGCTAGCACCTTCTCTGTGCCTGGGAAGCAGAAGTGTTCACATTAGTTCGCAGAATCGCCTTTGTTCAGAAAACACTAACACTTGTTCAGAACAAAAGAAAGCACAGAGCCCCAGATTTGCTGTTGTCCTGGAGAGCTTGCAGAGCACTGGGGAAAGGCAGGCAGAGAATTCCCTGCTAGCACCTTCTCTGTGCCTGGGAAGCAGAAGTGTTTACGTTGCTTCGCAGAATCGCTTTTGTGCAGAAAACAGTAACACTTGTTCAGAACAAAAGAAAGCACAGAGCCCCAGATTTGCTGTTGTCCTGGAGAGCTTGCAGAGCACTGGGGAAAGGCAGGCAGAGAATTCCCTGCTAGCACCTTCTCTGTGCCTGGGAAGCAGAAGTGTTCACATTGCTTCGCAGAATCGCCTTTGTGCAGAAAACACTAACACTTGTTCAGAACAAAAGAAAGCACAGAGCCCCAGATTCTATGTTGTCCTGGAGAGCTTGCAGAGCACTGGGGAAAGGCAGGCAGGGAATTCCCTGCTAGCACCTTCTCTGTGCCTGGGAAGCAGAAGTGTTCACATTGCTTCGCAGAATCGCTTTTCTGCAGAAAACACTAACACTTGTTCAGAACAAAAGAAAGCACAGAGCCCCAGATTTGCTGTTGTTCTGGAGAGCTTGCAGAGCACTGGGGAAAGGCAGGCAGAGAATTCCCTGCTAGCACCTTCTCTGTGCCTGGGAAGCAGAAGTGTTCACATTGCTTCGCAGAATCGCCTTTGTGCAGAAAACACTAACACTTGTTCAGAAGGAAAGAAAGCACAGAGCCCCAGATTTGATGTTGTTCTGGAGAGCTTGCAGAGCACTGGGGAAAGGCAGGCAGAGAATTCCCTGCTAGCACCTTCTCTGTGCCTGGGAAGCAGAAGTGTTCACATTGCTTCGCAGAATCGCCTTTGTGCAGAAAACACTAACACTTGTTCAGAACAAAAGAAAGCACAGAGCCCCAGATTTGCTGTTGTTCTGGAGAGCTTGCAGAGCACTGGGGAAAGGCAGGCAGAGAATTCCCTGCTAGCACCTTCTCTGTGCCTGGGAAGCAGAAGTGTTCACATTGCTTCGCAGAATTGCTTTTCTGCAGAAAACACTAACACTTGTTCAGAACAAAAGAAAGCACAGAGCCTCAGATTTTATGTTGTCCTGGAGAGCTTGCAGAGCACTGGGGAAAGGCAGGCAGAGAATTCCCTGCTAGCACCTTCTCTGTGCCTGGGAAGCAGAAGTGTTCACATTGCTTCGCAGAATCGCTTTTGTGCAGAAAACACTAACACTTGTTCAGAACAAAAGAAAGCACAGAGCCCCAGATTTGCTGTTGTTCTGGAGAGCTTGCAGAGCACTGGGGAAAGGCAGGCAGAGAATTCCCTGCTAGCACCTTCTCTGTGCCTGGGAAGCAGAAGTGTTCACATTACTTCGCAGAATCGCTTTTGTGCAGAAAACACTAACACTTGTTCAGAACAAAAGAAAGCACAGAGCCCCAGATTCTATGTTGTCCTGGAGAGCTTGCAGAGCACTGGGGAAAGGCAGGCAGAGAATTCCCTGTTAGCAGCTTCTCTGTGCCTGGGAAGCAGAAGTGTTCACATTGCTTCGCAGAATCGCTTTTCTGCAGAAAACACTAACACTTGTTCAGAACAAAAGAAAGCACAGAGCCCCAGATTCTATGTTGTCCTGGAGAGCTTGCAGAGCACTGGGGAAAGGCAGGCAGGGAATTCCCTGCTAGCACCTTCTCTGTGCCTGGGAAGCAGAAGTGTTCACATTGCTTCGCAGAATCGCTTTTGTGCAGAAAACCCTAACACTTGTTCAGAACAAAAGAAAGCACAGAGCCCCAGAATTGCTGTTGTTCTGGAGAGCTTGCAGAGCACTGGGGAAAGGCAGGCAGAGAATTCCCTGCTAGCACCTTCTCTGTGCCTGGGAAGTAGAAGTGTTCACATTAGTTCGCAGAATCGCCTTTGTGCAGGAAACACTAACACTTGTTCAGAACAAAAGAAAGCACAGAGCCCCAGATTTGCTGTTGTCCTGGAGAGCTTGCAGAGCACTGGGGAAAGGCAGGCAGAGAATTCCTTGCTAGCGCCTTCTCTGTGCCTGGGAAGCAGAAGTGTTCACATTGCTTCGCAGAATCGCTTTTGTACAGAAAACACTAACACTTGTTCAGAACGAAAGGAAGCACAGAGCCCCAGATTTTATGTTGTCCTGGAGAGCTTGCAGAGCACTGGGGAAAGGCAGGCAGAGAATTTCCTGCTAGCACCTTCTCTGTGCCTGTTCACATTGCTTCGCAGAATCGCTTTTGTGCAGAAAACACTAACACTTGTTCAGAACGAAAGAAAGCACAGAGCCCCAGATTCTATGTTGTCCTGGAGAGCTTGCAGAGCACTGGGGAAAGGCAGGCAGACAATTCCTTGCTAGCACCTTCTCTGTGACTGGGAAGCAGAAGTGTTCACATTAGTTCGCAGAATCGCTTTTGTGCAGAAAACACTAACACTTGTTCAGAAGGAAACAAAGCACAGAGCCCCAGATTTGATGTTGTCCTGGAGAGCTTGCAGAGCACTGGGGAAAGGCAGGCAGAGAATTCCCTGCTAGCACCTTCTCTGTGCCTGTTCACATTGCTTCGCTGTATCGCTTTTGTGCAGAAAACAGTAACACTTGTTCAGAACGAAAGAAAGCAGAGAGCCCCAGATTCTATGTTGTCCTGGAGAGCTTGCAGAGCACTGGGGAAAGGCAGGCAGAGAATTCCCTGCTAGCACCTTCTCTGTGCCTGGGAAGCAGAAGTGTTTACATTGCTTCGCAGAATCGCTTTTCTGCAGAAAACACTAACACTTGTTCAGAACAAAAGAAAGCACAGAGCCCCAGATTTGCTGTTGTTCTGGAGAGCTTGCAGAGCACTGGGGAAAGGCAGGCAGAGAATTCCCTGCTAGCACCTTCTCTGTGCCTGGGAAGCAGAAGTGTTCACATTGCTTCGCAGAATCGCCTTTGTGCAGAAAACACTAACACTTGTTCAGAACAAAAGAAAGCACAGAGCCCCAGATTCTATGTTGTCCTGGAGAGCTTGCAGAGCACTGGGGAAAGGCAGGCAGAGAATTCGCTGCTAGCACCTTCTCTGTGCCTGGGAAGCAGAAGTGTTCACATTACTTTGCAGAATCGCTTTTGTGCAGAAAACACTAACACTTGTTCAGAACAAAAGAAAGCACAGAGCCCCAGATTTGCTGTTGTTCTGGAGAGCTTGCAGAGCACTGGGGAAAGGCAGGCAGAGAATTCCCTGCTAGCACCTTCTCTGTGCCTGGGAAGCAGAAGTGTTCACATTGCTTCGCAGAATCGCCTTTGTGCAGAAAGCACTAACACTTGTTCAGAACAAAAGAAAGCACAGAGCCCCAGATTTTATGTTGTCCTGGAGAGCTTGCAGAGCACTGGGGAAAGGCAGGCAGAGAATTCCCTGCTAGCACCTTCTCTGTGCCTGGGAAGCAGAAGTGTTCACATTGCTTCGCAAGAATCGCTTTTGTGCAGAAAACAGTAACACTTGTTCAGAACGAAAGAAAGCACAGAGCCCCATATTTTATGTTGTCCTGGAGAGCTTGCAGAGCACTGGGGAAAGGCAGGCAGAGAATTCCCTGCTAGCACCTTCTCTGTGCCTGGGAAGCAGAAGTGTTCACATTACTTCGCAGAATCGCTTTTGTGCAGAAAACACTAACACTTGTTCAGAACAAAAGAAAGCACAGAGCCCCAGATTTGCTGTTGTTCTGGAGAGCTTGCAGAGCACTGGGGAAAGGCAGGCAGAGAATTCCCTGCTAGCACCTTCTCTGTGCCTGGGAAGCAGAAGTGTTCACATTACTTCGCAGAATCGCTTTTGTGCAGAAAACACTAACACTTGTTCAGAACAAAAGAAAGCACAGAGCCCCAGATTCTATGTTGTCCTGGAGAGCTTGCAGAGCACTGGGGAAAGGCAGGCAGAGAATTCCTTGCTAGCACCTTCTCTGTGCCTGGGAAGCAGAAGTGTTCATATTGCTTCGCAGAATCGCTTTTGTGCAGAAAACACTAACACTTGTTCAGAACGAAAGAAAGCACAGAGCCCCAGATTTGCTGTTGTTCTGGAGAGCTTGCAGAGCACTGGGGAAAGGCAGGCAGAGAATTCCCTGCTAGCACCTTCTCTGTGCCTGGGAAGCAGAAGTGTTCATATTGCTTCGCAGAATCGCTTTTGTGCAGAAAACACTAACACTTGTTCATAACAAAAGAAAGCACAGAGCCCCAGATTTGCTGTTGTTCTGGAGAGCTTGCAGAGCACTGGGGAAAGGCAGGCAGAGAATTCCCTGCTAGCACCTTCTCTGTGCCTGGGAAGCAGAAGTGTTCACATTGCTTCGCAGAATCGCCTTTGTGCAGAAAACACTAACACTTGTTCAGAACAAAAGAAAGCACAGAGCCCCAGATTTGATGTTGTCCTGGAGAGCTTGCAGAGCACTGGGGAAAGGCAGGCAGAGAATTCCCTGCTAGTACCTTCTCTGTGCCTGGGAAGCAGAAGTGTTCACATTGCTTCGCAGAATCGCCTTTGTGCAGAAAACACTAACACTTGTTCAGAACAAAAGAAAGCACAGAGCCCCAGATTCTATGTTGTCCTGGAGAGCTTGCAGAGCACTGGGGAAAGGCAGGCAGGGAATTCCCTGCTAGCACCTTCTCTGTGCCTGGGAAGCAGAAGTGTTCACATTGCTTCGCAGAATCGCTTTTCTGCAGAAAACACTAACACTTGTTCAGAACAAAAGAAAGCACAGAGCCCCAGATTTGCTGTTGTTCTGGAGAGCTTGCAGAGCACTCGGGAAAGGCAGGCAGAGAATTCCCTGCTAGCACCTTCTCTGTGCCTGGGAAGCAGAAGTGTTCACATTGCTTCGCAGAATCGCCTTTGTGCAGAAAACACTAACACTTGTTCAGAACAAAAGAAAGCACAGAGCCCCAGATTCTATGTTGTCCTGGAGAGCTTGCAGAGCACTGGGGAAAGGCAGGCAGAGAATTCCCTGCTAGCACCTTCTCTGTGCCTGGGAAGCAGAAGTGTTCACATTACTTTGCAGAATCGCCTTTGTGCAGAAAACACTAACACTTGTTCAGAACAAAAGAAAGCACAGAGCCCCAGATTTGCTGTTGTTCTGGAGAGCTTGCAGAGCACTGGGGAAAGGCAGGCAGAGAATTCCCTGCTAGCACCTTCTCTGTGCCTGGGAAGCAGAAGTGTTCACATTGCTTCGCAGAATCGCCTTTGTGCAGAAAACACTAACACTTGTTCAGAAGGAAAGAAAGCACAGAGCCCCAGATTTGATGTTGTCCTGGAGAGCTTGCAGAGCACTGGGGAAAGGCAGGCAGAGAATTCCCTGCTAGCACCTTCTCTGTGCCTGTTCACATTGCTTCGCTGTATCGCTTTTGTGCAGAAAACAGTAACACTTGTTCAGAACGAAAGAAAGCACAGAGCCCCAGATTCTATGTTGTCCTGGAGAGCTTGCAGAGCACTGGGGAAAGGCAGGCAGAGAATTCCCTGCTAGCACCTTCTCTGTGCCTGGGAAGCAGAAGTGTTCACATTGCTTCGCAGAATCGCTATTGTGCAGAAAACAGTAACACTTGTTCAGAAGGAAAGAAAGCACAGAGCCCCAGATTCTATGTTGTCCTGGAGAGCTTGCAGAGCACTGGGGAAAGGCAGGCAGAGAATTCCTTGCTAGCACCTTCTCTGTGCCTGGGAAGCAGAAGTGTTCATATTGCTTCGCAGAATCGCTTTTGTGCAGAAAACACTAACACTTGTTCAGAACGAAAGAAAGCACAGAGCCCCAGATTTGCTGTTGTTCTGGAGAGCTTGCAGAGCACTGGGGAAAGGCAGGCAGAGAATTCCCTGCTAGCACCTTCTCTGTGCCTGGGAAGCAGAAGTGTTCACATTGCTTCGCAGAATCGCTTACTGCAGAAAACACTAACACTTGTTCAGAACAAAAGAAAGCACAGAGCCCCAGATTTGCTGTTGTTCTGGAGAGCTTGCAGAGCACTGGGGAAAGGCAGGCAGAGAATTCCCTGCTAGCACCTTCTCTGTGCCTGGGAAGCAGAAGTGTTCACATTACTTCGCAGAATCGCTTTTGTGCAGAAAACACTAACACTTGTTCAGAACAAAAGAAAGCACAGAGCCCCAGATTCTATGTTGTCCTGGAGAGCTTGCAGAGCACTGGGGAAAGGCAGGCAGAGAATTCCCTGTTAGCAGCTTCTCTGTGCCTGGGAAGCAGAAGTGTTCACATTGCTTCGCAGAATCGCTTTTCTGCAGAAAACACTAACACTTGTTCAGAACAAAAGAAAGCACAGAGCCCCAGATTCTATGTTGTCCTGGAGAGCTTGCAGAGCACTGGGGAAAGGCAGGCAGGGAATTCCCTGCTAGCACCTTCTCTGTGCCTGGGAAGCAGAAGTGTTCACATTGCTTCGCAGAATCGCTTTTGTGCAGAAAACACTAACACTTGTTCAGAACAAAAGAAAGCACAGAGCCCCAGATTTGCTGTTGTCCTGGAGAGCTTGCAGAGCACTGGGGAAAGGCAGGCAGAGAATTCCTTGCTAGCGCCTTCTCTGTGCCTGGGAAGCAGAAGTGTTCACATTGCTTCGCAGAATCGCTTTTGTACAGAAAACACTAACACTTGTTCAGAACGAAAGGAAGCACAGAGCCCCAGATTTTATGTTGTCCTGGAGAGCTTGCAGAGCACTGGGGAAAGGCAGGCAGAGAATTTCCTGCTAGCACCTTCTCTGTGCCTGTTCACATTGCTTCGCAGAATCGCTTTTGTGCAGAAAACACTAACACTTGTTCAGAACGAAAGAAAGCACAGAGCCCCAGATTCTATGTTGTCCTGGAGAGCTTGCAGAGCACTGGGGAAAGGCAGGCAGACAATTCCTTGCTAGCACCTTCTCTGTGACTGGGAAGCAGAAGTGTTCACATTAGTTCGCAGAATCGCTTTTGTGCAGAAAACGCTAACACTTGTTCAGAAGGAAAGAAAGCACAGAGCCCCAGATTTGATGTTGTCCTGGAGAGCTTGCAGAGCACTGGGGAAAGGCAGGCAGAGAATTCCCTGCTAGCACCTTCTCTGTGCCTGTTCACATTGCTTCGCTGTATCGCTTTTGTGCAGAAAACAGTAACACTTGTTCAGAACGAAAGAAAGCACAGAGCCCCAGATTCTATGTTGTCCTGGAGAGCTTGCAGAGCACTGGGGAAAGGCAGGCAGAGAATTCCCTGCTAGCACCTTCTCTGTGCCTGGGAAGCAGAAGTGTTTACATTGCTTCGCAGAATCGCTTTTCTGCAGAAAACACTAACACTTGTTCAGAACAAAAGAAAGCACAGAGCCCCAGATTTGCTGTTGTTCTGGAGAGCTTGCAGAGCACTGGGGAAAGGCAGGCAGAGAATTCCCTGCTAGCACCTTCTCTGTGCCTGGGAAGCAGAAGTGTTCACATTGCTTCGCAGAATCGCCTTTGTGCAGAAAACACTAACACTTGTTCAGAACAAAAGAAAGCACAGAGCCCCAGATTCTATGTTGTCCTGGAGAGCTTGCAGAGCACTGGGGAAAGGCAGGCAGAGAATTCGCTGCTAGCACCTTCTCTGTGCCTGGGAAGCAGAAGTGTTCACATTACTTTGCAGAATCGCTTTTGTGCAGAAAACACTAACACTTGTTCAGAACAAAAGAAAGCACAGAGCCCCAGATTTGCTGTTGTTCTGGAGAGCTTGCAGAGCACTGGGGAAAGGCAGGCAGAGAATTCCCTGCTAGCACCTTCTCTGTGCCTGGGAAGCAGAAGTGTTCACATTGCTTCGCAGAATCGCCTTTGTGCAGAAAGCACTAACACTTGTTCAGAACAAAAGAAAGCACAGAGCCCAAGATTTTATGTTGTCCTGGAGAGCTTGCAGAGCACTGGGGAAAGGCAGGCAGAGAATTCCCTGCTAGCACCTTCTCTGTGCCTGGGAAGCAGAAGTGTTCACATTGCTTCGCAAGAATCGCTTTTGTGCAGAAAACAGTAACACTTGTTCAGAACGAAAGAAAGCACAGAGCCCCATATTTTATGTTGTCCTGGAGAGCTTGCAGAGCACTGGGGAAAGGCAGGCAGAGAATTCCCTGCTAGCACCTTCTCTGTGCCTGGGAAGCAGAAGTGTTCACATTACTTCGCAGAATCGCTTTTGTGCAGAAAACACTAACACTTGTTCAGAACAAAAGAAAGCACAGAGCCCCAGATTTGCTGTTGTTCTGGAGAGCTTGCAGAGCACTGGGGAAAGGCAGGCAGAGAATTCCCTGCTAGCACCTTCTCTGTGCCTGGGAAGCAGAAGTGTTCACATTACTTCGCAGAATCGCTTTTGTGCAGAAAACACTAACACTTGTTCAGAACAAAAGAAAGCACAGAGCCCCAGATTCTATGTTGTCCTGGAGAGCTTGCAGAGCACTGGGGAAAGGCAGGCAGAGAATTCCTTGCTAGCACCTTCTCTGTGCCTGGGAAGCAGAAGTGTTCATATTGCTTCGCAGAATCGCTTTTGTGCAGAAAACACTAACACTTGTTCAGAAGGAAAGAAAGCACAGAGCCCCAGATTTGCTGTTGTTCTGGAGAGCTTGCAGAGCACTGGGGAAAGGCAGGCAGAGAATTCCCTGCTAGCACCTTCTCTGTGCCTGGGAAGCAGAAGTGTTCACATTACTTCGCAGAATCGCTTTTGTGCAGAAAACACTAACACTTGTTCAGAACAAAAGAAAGCACAGAGCCCCAGATTTGCTGTTGTTCTGGAGAGCTTGCAGAGCACTGGGGAAAGGCAGGCAGAGAATTCCCTGCTAGCACCTTCTCTGTGCCTGGGAAGCAGAAGTGTTCACATTGCTTCGCAGAATCGCCTTTGTGCAGAAAACACTAACACTTGTTCAGAACAAAAGAAAGCACAGAGCCCCAGATTTGCTGTTGTTCTGGAGAGTTTGCAGAGCACTGGGGAAAGGCAGGCAGAGAATTCCCTGCTAGCACCTTCTCTGTGCCTGGGAAGCAGAAGTGTTCACATTGCTTCGCAGAATCGCCTTTGTGCAGAAAACACTAACACTTGTTCAGAACAAAAGAAAGCACAGAGCCCCAGATTCTATGTTGTCCTGGAGAGCTTGCAGAGCACTGGGGAAAGGCAGGCAGGGAATTCCCTGCTAGCACCTTCTCTGTGCCTGGGAAGCAGAAGTGTTCACATTGCTTCGCAGAATCGCTTTTCTGCAGAAAACACTAACACTTGTTCAGAACAAAAGAAAGCACAGAGCCCCAGATTTGCTGTTGTTCTGGAGAGCTTGCAGAGCACTGGGGAAAGGCAGGCAGAGAATTCCCTGCTAGCACCTTCTCTGTGCCTGGGAAGCAGAAGTGTTCACATTGCTTCGCAGAATCGCCTTTGTGCAGAAAACACTAACACTTGTTCAGAACAAAAGAAAGCACAGAGCCCCAGATTCTATGTTGTCCTGGAGAGCTTGCAGAGCACTGGGGAAAGGCAGGCAGAGAATTCCCTGCTAGCACCTTCTCTGTGCCTGGTAAGCAGAAGTGTTCACATTACTTTGCAGAATCGCCTTTGTGCAGAAAACACTAACACTTGTTCAGAACAAAAGAAAGCACAGAGCCCCAGATTTGCTGTTGTTCTGGAGAGCTTGCAGAGCACTGGGGAAAGGCAGGCAGAGAATTCCCTGCTAGCACCTTCTCTGTGCCTGGGAAGCAGAAGTGTTCACATTGCTTCGCAGAATCGCCTTTGTGCAGAAAACACTAACACTTGTTCAGAAGGAAAGAAAGCACAGAGCCCCAGATTTGATGTTGTCCTGGAGAGCTTGCAGAGCACTGGGGAAAGGCAGGCAGAGAATTCCCTGCTAGCACCTTCTCTGTGCCTGTTCACATTGCTTCGCTGTATCGCTTTTGTGCAGAAAACAGTAACACTTGTTCAGAACGAAAGAAAGCACAGAGCCCCAGATTCTATGTTGTCCTGGAGAGCTTGCAGAGCACTGGTGAAAGGCAGGCAGAGAATTCCCTGCTAGCACCTTCTCTGTGCCTGGGAAGCAGAAGTGTTCACATTGCTTCGCAGAATCGCTATTGTGCAGAAAACAGTAACACTTGTTCAGAAGGAAAGAAAGCACAGAGCCCCAGATTCTATGTTGTCCTGGAGAGCTTGCAGAGCACTGGGGAAAGGCAGGCAGAGAATTCCTTGCTAGCACCTTCTCTGTGCCTGGGAAGCAGAAGTGTTCATATTGCTTCGCAGAATCGCTTTTGTGCAGAAAATACTAACACTTGTTCAGAACGAAAGAAAGCACAGAGCCCCAGATTTGCTGTTGTTCTGGAGAGCTTGCAGAGCACTGGGGAAAGCAGGCAGAGAATTCCCTGCTAGCACCTTCTCTGTGCCTGGGAAGCAGAAGTGTTCACATTGCTTCGCAGAATCGCCTTTGTGCAGAAAACACTAACACTTGTTCAGAACAAAAGAAAGCACAGAGCCCCAGATTTGCTGTTGTTCTGGAGAGCTTGCAGAGCACTGGGGAAAGGCAGGCAGAGAATTCCCTGCTAGCACCTTCTCTGTGCCTGGGAAGCAGAAGTGTTCACATTGCTTCGCAGAATCGCCTTTGTGCAGAAAACACTAACACTTGTTCAGAACAAAAGAAAGCACAGAGCCCCAGATTCTATGTTGTCCTGGAGAGCTTGCAGAGCACTGGGGAAAGGCAGGCAGAGAATTCCCTGCTAGCACCTTCTCTGTGCCTGGGAAGCAGAAGTGTTCACATTACTGCGCAGAATCGCTTTTGTGCAGAAAACACTAACACTTGTTCAGAACAAAAGAAAGCACAGAGCCCCAGATTTGCTGTTGTTCTGGAGAGCTTGCAGAGCACTGGGGAAAGGCAGGCAGAGAATTCCCTGCTAGCACCTTCTCTGTGCCTGGGAAGCAGAAGTGTTCACATTGCTTCGCAGAATTGCCTTTGTGCAGAAAACACTAACACTTGTTCAGAACAAAAGAAAGCACAGAGCCTCAGATTTTATGTTGTCCTGGAGAGCTTGCAGAGCACTGGGGAAAGGCAGGCAGAGAATTCCCTGCTAGCACCTTCTCTGTGCCTGGGAAGCAGAAGTGTTCACATTGCTTCGCAGAATCGCTTACTGCAGAAAACACTAACACTTGTTCAGAACAAAAGAAAGCACAGAGCCCCAGATTTGCTGTTGTTCTGGAGAGCTTGCAGAGCACTGGGGAAAGGCAGGCAGAGAATTCCCTGCTAGCACCTTCTCTGTGCCTGGGAAGCAGAAGTGTTCACATTGCTTCGCAGAATCGCTTTTGTGCAGAAAACACTAACACTTGTTCAGAACAAAAGAAAGCACAGAGCCCCAGATTCTATGTTGTCCTGGAGAGCTTGCAGAGCACTGGGGAAAGGCAGGCAGAGAATTCCCTGTTAGCAGCTTCTCTGTGCCTGGGAAGCAGAAGTGTTCACATTGCTTCGCAGAATCGCTTTTCTGCAGAAAACACTAACACTTGTTCAGAACAAAAGAAAGCACAGAGCCCCAGATTCTATGTTGTCCTGGAGAGCTTGCAGAGCACTGGGGAAAGGCAGGCAGGGAATTCCCTGCTAGCACCTTCTCTGTGCCTGGGAAGCAGAAGTGTTCACATTACTTCGCAGAATCGCTTTTGTGCAGAAAACACTAACACTTGTTCAGAACAAAAGAAAGCACAGAGCCCCAGATTTGCTGTTGTTCTGGAGAGCTTGCAGAGCACTGGGGAAAGGCAGGCAGAGAATTCCCTGCTAGCACCTTCTCTGTGCCTGGGAAGCAGAAGTGTTCACATTACTTCGCAGAATCGCTTTTGTGCAGAAAACACTAACACTTGTTCAGAACAAAAGAAAGCACAGAGCCCCAGATTCTATGTTGTCCTGGAGAGCTTGCAGAGCACTGGGGAAAGGCAGGCAGAGAATTCCTTGCTAGCACCTTCTCTGTGCCTGGGAAGCAGAAGTGTTCATATTGCTTCGCAGAATCGCTTTTGTGCAGAAAACACTAACACTTGTTCAGAACGAAAGAAAGCACAGAGCCCCAGATTTGCTGTTGTTCTGGAGAGCTTGCAGAGCACTGGGGAAAGGCAGGCAGAGAATTCCCTGCTAGCACCTTCTCTGTGCCTGGGAAGCAGAAGTGTTCACATTACTTCGCAGAATCGCTTTTGTGCAGAAAACACTAACACTTGTTCAGAACAAAAGAAAGCACAGAGCCCCAGATTTGCTGTTGTTCTGGAGAGCTTGCAGAGCACTGGGGAAAGGCAGGCAGAGAATTCCCTGCTAGCACCTTCTCTGTGCCTGGGAAGCAGAAGTGTTCACATTGCTTCGCAGAATCGCCTTTGTGCAGAAAACACTAACACTTGTTCAGAACAAAAGAAAGCACAGAGCCCCAGATTTGCTGTTGTTCTGGAGAGTTTGCAGAGCACTGGGGAAAGGCAGGCAGAGAATTCCCTGCTAGCACCTTCTCTGTGCCTGGGAAGCAGAAGTGTTCACATTGCTTCGCAGAATCGCCTTTGTGCAGAAAACACTAACACTTGTTCAGAACAAAAGAAAGCACAGAGCCCCAGATTCTATGTTGTCCTGGAGAGCTTGCAGAGCACTGGGGAAAGGCAGGCAGGGAATTCCCTGCTAGCACCTTCTCTGTGCCTGGGAAGCAGAAGTGTTCACATTGCTTCGCAGAATCGCTTTTCTGCAGAAAACACTAACACTTGTTCAGAACAAAAGAAAGCACAGAGCCCCAGATTTGCTGTTGTTCTGGAGAGCTTGCAGAGCACTGGGGAAAGGCAGGCAGAGAATTCCCTGCTAGCACCTTCTCTGTGCCTGGGAAGCAGAAGTGTTCACATTGCTTCGCAGAATCGCCTTTGTGCAGAAAACACTAACACTTGTTCAGAACAAAAGAAAGCACAGAGCCCCAGATTCTATGTTGTCCTGGAGAGCTTGCAGAGCACTGGGGAAAGGCAGGCAGAGAATTCCCTGCTAGCACCTTCTCTGTGCCTGGTAAGCAGAAGTGTTCACATTACTTTGCAGAATCGCCTTTGTGCAGAAAACACTAACACTTGTTCAGAACAAAAGAAAGCACAGAGCCCCAGATTTGCTGTTGTTCTGGAGAGCTTGCAGAGCACTGGGGAAAGGCAGGCAGAGAATTCCCTGCTAGCACCTTCTCTGTGCCTGGGAAGCAGAAGTGTTCACATTGCTTCGCAGAATCGCCTTTGTGCAGAAAACACTAACACTTGTTCAGAAGGAAAGAAAGCACAGAGCCCCAGATTTGATGTTGTCCTGGAGAGCTTGCAGAGCACTGGGGAAAGGCAGGCAGAGAATTCCCTGCTAGCACCTTCTCTGTGCCTGTTCACATTGCTTCGCTGTATCGCTTTTGTGCAGAAAACAGTAACACTTGTTCAGAACGAAAGAAAGCACAGAGCCCCAGATTCTATGTTGTCCTGGAGAGCTTGCAGAGCACTGGTGAAAGGCAGGCAGAGAATTCCCTGCTAGCACCTTCTCTGTGCCTGGGAAGCAGAAGTGTTCACATTGCTTCGCAGAATCGCTATTGTGCAGAAAACAGTAACACTTGTTCAGAAGGAAAGAAAGCACAGAGCCCCAGATTCTATGTTGTCCTGGAGAGCTTGCAGAGCACTGGGGAAAGGCAGGCAGAGAATTCCTTGCTAGCACCTTCTCTGTGCCTGGGAAGCAGAAGTGTTCATATTGCTTCGCAGAATCGCTTTTGTGCAGAAAACACTAACACTTGTTCAGAATGAAAGAAAGCACAGAGCCCCAGATTTGCTGTTGTTCTGGAGAGCTTGCAGAGCACTGGGGAAAGCAGGCAGAGAATTCCCTGCTAGCACCTTCTCTGTGCCTGGGAAGCAGAAGTGTTCACATTGCTTCGCAGAATCGCCTTTGTGCAGAAAACACTAACACTTGTTCAGAACAAAAGAAAGCACAGAGCCCCAGATTTGCTGTTGTTCTGGAGAGCTTGCAGAGCACTGGGGAAAGGCAGGCAGAGAATTCCCTGCTAGCACCTTCTCTGTGCCTGGGAAGCAGAAGTGTTCACATTGCTTCGCAGAATCGCCTTTGTGCAGAAAACACTAACACTTGTTCAGAACAAAAGAAAGCACAGAGCCCCAGATTCTATGTTGTCCTGGAGAGCTTGCAGAGCACTGGGGAAAGGCAGGCAGAGAATTCCCTGCTAGCACCTTCTCTGTGCCTGGGAAGCAGAAGTGTTCACATTACTGCGCAGAATCGCTTTTGTGCAGAAAACACTAACACTTGTTCAGAACAAAAGAAAGCACAGAGCCCCAGATTTGCTGTTGTTCTGGAGAGCTTGCAGAGCACTGGGGAAAGGCAGGCAGAGAATTCCCTGCTAGCACCTTCTCTGTGCCTGGGAAGCAGAAGTGTTCACATTGCTTCGCAGAATTGCCTTTGTGCAGAAAACACTAACACTTGTTCAGAACAAAAGAAAGCACAGAGCCTCAGATTTTATGTTGTCCTGGAGAGCTTGCAGAGCACTGGGGAAAGGCAGGCAGAGAATTCCCTGCTAGCACCTTCTCTGTGCCTGGGAAGCAGAAGTGTTCACATTGCTTCGCAGAATCGCTTACTGCAGAAAACACTAACACTTGTTCAGAACAAAAGAAAGCACAGAGCCCCAGATTTGCTGTTGTTCTGGAGAGCTTGCAGAGCACTGGGGAAAGGCAGGCAGAGAATTCCCTGCTAGCACCTTCTCTGTGCCTGGGAAGCAGAAGTGTTCACATTGCTTCGCAGAATCGCTTTTGTGCAGAAAACACTAACACTTGTTCAGAACAAAAGAAAGCACAGAGCCCCAGATTCTATGTTGTCCTGGAGAGCTTGCAGAGCACTGGGGAAAGGCAGGCAGAGAATTCCCTGTTAGCAGCTTCTCTGTGCCTGGGAAGCAGAAGTGTTCACATTGCTTCGCAGAATCGCTTTTCTGCAGAAAACACTAACACTTGTTCAGAACAAAAGAAAGCACAGAGCCCCAGATTCTATGTTGTCCTGGAGAGCTTGCAGAGCACTGGGGAAAGGCAGGCAGGGAATTCCCTGCTAGCACCTTCTCTGTGCCTGGGAAGCAGAAGTGTTCACATTACTTCGCAGAATCGCTTTTGTGCAGAAAACACTAACACTTGTTCAGAACAAAAGAAAGCACAGAGCCCCAGATTTGCTGTTGTTCTGGAGAGCTTGCAGAGCACTGGGGAAAGGCAGGCAGAGAATTCCCTGCTAGCACCTTCTCTGTGCCTGGGAAGCAGAAGTGTTCACATTACTTCGCAGAATCGCTTTTGTGCAGAAAACACTAACACTTGTTCAGAACAAAAGAAAGCACAGAGCCCCAGATTCTATGTTGTCCTGGAGAGCTTGCAGAGCACTGGGGAAAGGCAGGCAGAGAATTCCTTGCTAGCACCTTCTCTGTGCCTGGGAAGCAGAAGTGTTCATATTGCTTCGCAGAATCGCTTTTGTGCAGAAAACACTAACACTTGTTCAGAACGAAAGAAAGCACAGAGCCCCAGATTTGCTGTTGTTCTGGAGAGCTTGCAGAGCACTGGGGAAAGGCAGGCAGAGAATTCCCTGCTAGCACCTTCTCTGTGCCTGGGAAGCAGAAGTGTTCACATTACTTCGCAGAATCGCTTTTGTGCAGAAAACACTAACACTTGTTCAGAACAAAAGAAAGCACAGAGCCCCAGATTTGCTGTTGTTCTGGAGAGCTTGCAGAGCACTGGGGAAAGGCAGGCAGAGAATTCCCTGCTAGCACCTTCTCTGTGCCTGGGAAGCAGAAGTGTTCACATTGCTTCGCAGAATCGCCTTTGTGCAGAAAACACTAACACTTGTTCAGAACAAAAGAAAGCACAGAGCCCCAGATTTGATGTTGTCCTGGAGAGCTTGCAGAGCACTGGGGAAAGGCAGGCAGAGAATTCCCTGCTAGTACCTTCTCTGTGCCTGGGAAGCAGAAGTGTTCACATTGCTTCGCAGAATCGCCTTTGTGCAGAAAACACTAACACTTGTTCCGAACAAAAGAAAGCACAGAGCCCCAGATTCTATGTTGTCCTGGAGAGCTTGCAGAGCACTGGGGAAAGGCAGGCAGGGAATTCCCTGCTAGCACCTTCTCTGTGCCTGGGAAGCAGAAGTGTTCACATTGCTTCGCAGAATCGCTTTTCTGCAGAAAACACTAACACTTGTTCAGAACAAAAGAAAGCACAGAGCCCCAGATTTGCTGTTGTTCTGGAGAGCTTGCAGAGCACTGGGGAAAGGCAGGCAGAGAATTCCCTGCTAGCACCTTCTCTGTGCCTGGGAAGCAGAAGTGTTCACATTGCTTCGCAGAATCGCCTTTGTGCAGAAAACACTAACACTTGTTCAGAACAAAAGAAAGCACAGAGCCCCAGATTCTATGTTGTCCTGGAGAGCTTGCAGAGCACTGGGGAAAGGCAGGCAGAGAATTCCCTGCTAGCACCTTCTCTGTGCCTGGGAAGCAGAAGTGTTCACATTACTTTGCAGAATCGCCTTTGTGCAGAAAACACTAACACTTGTTCAGAACAAAAGAAAGCACAGAGCCCCAGATTTGCTGTTGTTCTGGAGAGCTTGCAGAGCACTGGGGAAAGGCAGGCAGAGAATTCCCTGCTAGCACCTTCTCTGTGCCTGGGAAGCAGAAGTGTTCACATTGCTTCGCAGAATCGCCTTTGTGCAGAAAACACTAACACTTGTTCAGAAGGAAAGAAAGCACAGAGCCCCAGATTTGATGTTGTCCTGGAGAGCTTGCAGAGCACTGGGGAAAGGCAGGCAGAGAATTCCCTGCTAGCACCTTCTCTGTGCCTGTTCACATTGCTTCGCTGTATCGCTTTTGTGCAGAAAACAGTAACACTTGTTCAGAACGAAAGAAAGCACAGAGCCCCAGATTCTATGTTGTCCTGGAGAGCTTGCAGAGCACTGGGGAAAGGCAGGCAGAGAATTCCCTGCTAGCACCTTCTCTGTGCCTGGGAAGCAGAAGTGTTCACATTGCTTCGCAGAATCGCTATTGTGCAGAAAACAGTAACACTTGTTCAGAAGGAAAGAAAGCACAGAGCCCCAGATTCTATGTTGTCCTGGAGAGCTTGCAGAGCACTGGGGAAAGGCAGGCAGAGAATTCCTTGCTAGCACCTTCTCTGTGCCTGGGAAGCAGAAGTGTTCATATTGCTTCGCAGAATCGCTTTTGTGCAGAAAACACTAACACTTGTTCAGAACGAAAGAAAGCACAGAGCCCCAGATTTGCTGTTGTTCTGGAGAGCTTGCAGAGCACTGGGGAAAGGCAGGCAGAGAATTCCCTGCTAGCACCTTCTCTGTGCCTGGGAAGCAGAAGTGTTCACATTGCTTCGCAGAATCGCTTACTGCAGAAAACACTAACACTTGTTCAGAACAAAAGAAAGCACAGAGCCCCAGATTTGCTGTTGTTCTGGAGAGCTTGCAGAGCACTGGGGAAAGGCAGGCAGAGAATTCCCTGCTAGCACCTTCTCTGTGCCTGGGAAGCAGAAGTGTTCACATTACTTCGCAGAATCGCTTTTGTGCAGAAAACACTAACACTTGTTCAGAACAAAAGAAAGCACAGAGCCCCAGATTCTATGTTGTCCTGGAGAGCTTGCAGAGCACTGGGGAAAGGCAGGCAGAGAATTCCCTGTTAGCAGCTTCTCTGTGCCTGGGAAGCAGAAGTGTTCACATTGCTTCGCAGAATCGCTTTTCTGCAGAAAACACTAACACTTGTTCAGAACAAAAGAAAGCACAGAGCCCCAGATTCTATGTTGTCCTGGAGAGCTTGCAGAGCACTGGGGAAAGGCAGGCAGGGAATTCCCTGCTAGCACCTTCTCTGTGCCTGGGAAGCAGAAGTGTTCACATTGCTTCGCAGAATCGCTTTTGTGCAGAAAACACTAACACTTGTTCAGAACAAAAGAAAGCACAGAGCCCCAGATTTGCTGTTGTTCTGGAGAGCTTGCAGAGCACTGGGGAAAGGCAGGCAGAGAATTCCCTGCTAGCACCTTCTCTGTGCCTGGGAAGTAGAAGTGTTCACATTAGTTCGCAGAATCGCCTTTGTGCAGGAAACACTAACACTTGTTCAGAACAAAAGAAAGCACAGAGCCCCAGATTTGCTGTTGTCCTGGAGAGCTTGCAGAGCACTGGGGAAAGGCAGGCAGAGAATTCCTTGCTAGCGCCTTCTCTGTGCCTGGGAAGCAGAAGTGTTCACATTGCTTCGCAGAATCGCTTTTGTACAGAAAACACTAACACTTGTTCAGAACGAAAGGAAGCACAGAGCCCCAGATTTTATGTTGTCCTGGAGAGCTTGCAGAGCACTGGGGAAAGGCAGGCAGAGAATTTCCTGCTAGCACCTTCTCTGTGCCTGTTCACATTGCTTCGCAGAATCGCTTTTGTGCAGAAAACACTAACACTTGTTCAGAACGAAAGAAAGCACAGAGCCCCAGATTCTATGTTGTCCTGGAGAGCTTGCAGAGCACTGGGGAAAGGCAGGCAGACAATTCCTTGCTAGCACCTTCTCTGTGACTGGGAAGCAGAAGTGTTCACATTAGTTCGCAGAATCGCTTTTGTGCAGAAAACGCTAACACTTGTTCAGAAGGAAAGAAAGCACAGAGCCCCAGATTTGATGTTGTCCTGGAGAGCTTGCAGAGCACTGGGGAAAGGCAGGCAGAGAATTCCCTGCTAGCACCTTCTCTGTGCCTGTTCACATTGCTTCGCTGTATCGCTTTTGTGCAGAAAACAGTAACACTTGTTCAGAACGAAAGAAAGCACAGAGCCCCAGATTCTATGTTGTCCTGGAGAGCTTGCAGAGCACTGGGGAAAGGCAGGCAGAGAATTCCCTGCTAGCACCTTCTCTGTGCCTGGGAAGCAGAAGTGTTTACATTGCTTCGCAGAATCGCTTTTCTGCAGAAAACACTAACACTTGTTCAGAACAAAAGAAAGCACAGAGCCCCAGATTTGCTGTTGTTCTGGAGAGCTTGCAGAGCACTGGGGAAAGGCAGGCAGAGAATTCCCTGCTAGCACCTTCTCTGTGCCTGGGAAGCAGAAGTGTTCACATTGCTTCGCAGAATCGCCTTTGTGCAGAAAACACTAACACTTGTTCAGAACAAAAGAAAGCACAGAGCCCCAGATTCTATGTTGTCCTGGAGAGCTTGCAGAGCACTGGGGAAAGGCAGGCAGAGAATTCCCTGCTAGCACCTTCTCTGTGCCTGGGAAGCAGAAGTGTTCACATTACTTTGCAGAATCGCCTTTGTGCAGAAAACACTAACACTTGTTCAGAACAAAAGAAAGCACAGAGCCCCAGATTTGCTGTTGTTCTGGAGAGCTTGCAGAGCACTGGGGAAAGGCAGGCAGAGAATTCCCTGCTAGCACCTTCTCTGTGCCTGGGAAGCAGAAGTGTTCACATTGCTTCGCAGAATCGCCTTTGTGCAGAAAGCACTAACACTTGTTCAGAACAAAAGAAAGCACAGAGCCCCAGATTTTATGTTGTCCTGGAGAGCTTGCAGAGCACTGGGGAAAGGCAGGCAGAGAATTCCCTGCTAGCACCTTCTCTGTGCCTGGGAAGCAGAAGTGTTCACATTGCTTCGCAAGAATCGCTTTTGTGCAGAAAACAGTAACACTTGTTCAGAACGAAAGAAAGCACAGAGCCCCATATTTTATGTTGTCCTGGAGAGCTTGCAGAGCACTGGGGAAAGGCAGGCAGAGAATTCCCTGCTAGCACCTTCTCTGTGCCTGGGAAGCAGAAGTGTTCACATTACTTCGCAGAATCGCTTTTGTGCAGAAAACACTAACACTTGTTCAGAACAAAAGAAAGCACAGAGCCCCAGATTTGCTGTTGTTCTGGAGAGCTTGCAGAGCACTGGGGAAAGGCAGGCAGAGAATTCCCTGCTAGCACCTTCTCTGTGCCTGGGAAGCAGAAGTGTTCACATTACTTCGCAGAATCGCTTTTGTGCAGAAAACACTAACACTTGTTCAGAACAAAAGAAAGCACAGAGCCCCAGATTCTATGTTGTCCTGGAGAGCTTGCAGAGCACTGGGGAAAGGCAGGCAGAGAATTCCTTGCTAGCACCTTCTCTGTGCCTGGGAAGCAGAAGTGTTCATATTGCTTCGCAGAATCGCTTTTGTGCAGAAAACACTAACACTTGTTCAGAAGGAAAGAAAGCACAGAGCCCCAGATTTGCTGTTGTTCTGGAGAGCTTGCAGAGCACTGGGGAAAGGCAGGCAGAGAATTCCCTGCTAGCACCTTCTCTGTGCCTGGGAAGCAGAAGTGTTCACATTACTTCGCAGAATCGCTTTTGTGCAGAAAACACTAACACTTGTTCAGAACAAAAGAAAGCACAGAGCCCCAGATTTGCTGTTGTTCTGGAGAGCTTGCAGAGCACTGGGGAAAGGCAGGCAGAGAATTCCCTGCTAGCACCTTCTCTGTGCCTGGGAAGCAGAAGTGTTCACATTGCTTCGCAGAATCGCCTTTGTGCAGAAAACACTAACACTTGTTCAGAACAAAAGAAAGCACAGAGCCCCAGATTTGCTGTTGTTCTGGAGAGTTTGCAGAGCACTGGGGAAAGGCAGGCAGAGAATTCCCTGCTAGCACCTTCTCTGTGCCTGGGAAGCAGAAGTGTTCACATTGCTTCGCAGAATCGCCTTTGTGCAGAAAACACTAACACTTGTTCAGAACAAAAGAAAGCACAGAGCCCCAGATTCTATGTTGTCCTGGAGAGCTTGCAGAGCACTGGGGAAAGGCAGGCAGGGAATTCCCTGCTAGCACCTTCTCTGTGCCTGGGAAGCAGAAGTGTTCACATTGCTTCGCAGAATCGCTTTTCTGCAGAAAACACTAACACTTGTTCAGAACAAAAGAAAGCACAGAGCCCCAGATTTGCTGTTGTTCTGGAGAGCTTGCAGAGCACTGGGGAAAGGCAGGCAGAGAATTCCCTGCTAGCACCTTCTCTGTGCCTGGTAAGCAGAAGTGTTCACATTACTTTGCAGAATCGCCTTTGTGCAGAAAACACTAACACTTGTTCAGAACAAAAGAAAGCACAGAGCCCCAGATTTGCTGTTGTTCTGGAGAGCTTGCAGAGCACTGGGGAAAGGCAGGCAGAGAATTCCCTGCTAGCACCTTCTCTGTGCCTGGGAAGCAGAAGTGTTCACATTGCTTCGCAGAATCGCCTTTGTGCAGAAAACACTAACACTTGTTCAGAAGGAAAGAAAGCACAGAGCCCCAGATTTGATGTTGTCCTGGAGAGCTTGCAGAGCACTGGGGAAAGGCAGGCAGAGAATTCCCTGCTAGCACCTTCTCTGTGCCTGGGAAGCAGAAGTGTTCACATTACTTCGCAGAATCGCTTTTGTGCAGAAAACACTAACACTTGTTCAGAACAAAAGAAAGCACAGAGCCCCAGATTTGCTGTTGTTCTGGAGAGCTTGCAGAGCACTGGGGAAAGGCAGGCAGAGAATTCCCTGCTAGCACCTTCTCTGTGCCTGGGAAGCAGAAGTGTTCACATTACTTCGCAGAATCGCTTTTGTGCAGAAAACACTAACACTTGTTCAGAACAAAAGAAAGCACAGAGCCCCAGATTCTATGTTGTCCTGGAGAGCTTGCAGAGCACTGGGGAAAGGCAGGCAGAGAATTCCTTGCTAGCACCTTCTCTGTGCCTGGGAAGCAGAAGTGTTCATATTGCTTCGCAGAATCGCTTTTGTGCAGAAAACACTAACACTTGTTCAGAAGGAAAGAAAGCACAGAGCCCCAGATTTGCTGTTGTTCTGGAGAGCTTGCAGAGCACTGGGGAAAGGCAGGCAGAGAATTCCCTGCTAGCACCTTCTCTGTGCCTGGGAAGCAGAAGTGTTCACATTACTTCGCAGAATCGCTTTTGTGCAGAAAACACTAACACTTGTTCAGAACAAAAGAAAGCACAGAGCCCCAGATTTGCTGTTGTTCTGGAGAGCTTGCAGAGCACTGGGGAAAGGCAGGCAGAGAATTCCCTGCTAGCACCTTCTCTGTGCCTGGGAAGCAGAAGTGTTCACATTGCTTCGCAGAATCGCCTTTGTGCAGAAAACACTAACACTTGTTCAGAACAAAAGAAAGCACAGAGCCCCAGATTTGCTGTTGTTCTGGAGAGTTTGCAGAGCACTGGGGAAAGGCAGGCAGAGAATTCCCTGCTAGCACCTTCTCTGTGCCTGGGAAGCAGAAGTGTTCACATTGCTTCGCAGAATCGCCTTTGTGCAGAAAACACTAACACTTGTTCAGAACAAAAGAAAGCACAGAGCCCCAGATTCTATGTTGTCCTGGAGAGCTTGCAGAGCACTGGGGAAAGGCAGGCAGGGAATTCCCTGCTAGCACCTTCTCTGTGCCTGGGAAGCAGAAGTGTTCACATTGCTTCGCAGAATCGCTTTTCTGCAGAAAACACTAACACTTGTTCAGAACAAAAGAAAGCACAGAGCCCCAGATTTGCTGTTGTTCTGGAGAGCTTGCAGAGCACTGGGGAAAGGCAGGCAGAGAATTCCCTGCTAGCACCTTCTCTGTGCCTGGTAAGCAGAAGTGTTCACATTACTTTGCAGAATCGCCTTTGTGCAGAAAACACTAACACTTGTTCAGAACAAAAGAAAGCACAGAGCCCCAGATTTGCTGTTGTTCTGGAGAGCTTGCAGAGCACTGGGGAAAGGCAGGCAGAGAATTCCCTGCTAGCACCTTCTCTGTGCCTGGGAAGCAGAAGTGTTCACATTGCTTCGCAGAATCGCCTTTGTGCAGAAAACACTAACACTTGTTCAGAAGGAAAGAAAGCACAGAGCCCCAGATTTGATGTTGTCCTGGAGAGCTTGCAGAGCACTGGGGAAAGGCAGGCAGAGAATTCCCTGCTAGCACCTTCTCTGTGCCTGTTCACATTGCTTCGCTGTATCGCTTTTGTGCAGAAAACAGTAACACTTGTTCAGAACGAAAGAAAGCACAGAGCCCCAGATTCTATGTTGTCCTGGAGAGCTTGCAGAGCACTGGTGAAAGGCAGGCAGAGAATTCCCTGCTAGCACCTTCTCTGTGCCTGGGAAGCAGAAGTGTTCACATTGCTTCGCAGAATCGCTATTGTGCAGAAAACAGTAACACTTGTTCAGAAGGAAAGAAAGCACAGAGCCCCAGATTCTATGTTGTCCTGGAGAGCTTGCAGAGCACTGGGGAAAGGCAGGCAGAGAATTCCTTGCTAGCACCTTCTCTGTGCCTGGGAAGCAGAAGTGTTCATATTGCTTCGCAGAATCGCTTTTGTGCAGAAAACACTAACACTTGTTCAGAACGAAAGAAAGCACAGAGCCCCAGATTTGCTGTTGTTCTGGAGAGCTTGCAGAGCACTGGGGAAAGCAGGCAGAGAATTCCCTGCTAGCACCTTCTCTGTGCCTGGGAAGCAGAAGTGTTCACATTGCTTCGCAGAATCGCCTTTGTGCAGAAAACACTAACACTTGTTCAGAACAAAAGAAAGCACAGAGCCCCAGATTTGCTGTTGTTCTGGAGAGCTTGCAGAGCACTGGGGAAAGGCAGGCAGAGAATTCCCTGCTAGCACCTTCTCTGTGCCTGGGAAGCAGAAGTGTTCACATTGCTTCGCAGAATCGCCTTTGTGCAGAAAACACTAACACTTGTTCAGAACAAAAGAAAGCACAGAGCCCCAGATTCTATGTTGTCCTGGAGAGCTTGCAGAGCACTGGGGAAAGGCAGGCAGAGAATTCCCTGCTAGCACCTTCTCTGTGCCTGGGAAGCAGAAGTGTTCACATTACTGCGCAGAATCGCTTTTGTGCAGAAAACACTAACACTTGTTCAGAACAAAAGAAAGCACAGAGCCCCAGATTTGCTGTTGTTCTGGAGAGCTTGCAGAGCACTGGGGAAAGGCAGGCAGAGAATTCCCTGCTAGCACCTTCTCTGTGCCTGGGAAGCAGAAGTGTTCACATTGCTTCGCAGAATTGCCTTTGTGCAGAAAACACTAACACTTGTTCAGAACAAAAGAAAGCACAGAGCCTCAGATTTTATGTTGTCCTGGAGAGCTTGCAGAGCACTGGGGAAAGGCAGGCAGAGAATTCCCTGCTAGCACCTTCTCTGTGCCTGGGAAGCAGAAGTGTTCACATTGCTTCGCAGAATCGCTTACTGCAGAAAACACTAACACTTGTTCAGAACAAAAGAAAGCACAGAGCCCCAGATTTGCTGTTGTTCTGGAGAGCTTGCAGAGCACTGGGGAAAGGCAGGCAGAGAATTCCCTGCTAGCACCTTCTCTGTGCCTGGGAAGCAGAAGTGTTCACATTACTTCGCAGAATCGCTTTTGTGCAGAAAACACTAACACTTGTTCAGAACAAAAGAAAGCACAGAGCCCCAGATTCTATGTTGTCCTGGAGAGCTTGCAGAGCACTGGGGAAAGGCAGGCAGAGAATTCCCTGTTAGGAGCTTCTCTGTGCCTGGGAAGCAGAAGTGTTCACATTGCTTCGCAGAATCGCTTTTCTGCAGAAAACACTAACACTTGTTCAGAACAAAAGAAAGCACAGAGCCCCAGATTCTATGTTGTCCTGGAGAGCTTGCAGAGCACTGGGGAAAGGCAGGCAGGGAATTCCCTGCTAGCACCTTCTCTGTGCCTGGGAAGCAGAAGTGTTCACATTAGTTCGCAGAATCGCTTTTGTGCAGAAAACACTAACACTTGTTCAGAAGGAAAGAAAGCACAGAGCCCCAGATTTGATGTTGTCCTGGAGAGCTTGCAGAGCACTGGGGAAAGGCAGGCAGAGAATTCCCTGCTAGCACCTTCTCTGTGCCTGTTCACATTGCTTCGCTGTATCGCTTTTGTGCAGAAAACAGTAACACTTGTTCAGAAGGAAAGAAAGCACAGAGCCCCAGATTCTATGTTGTCCTGGAGAGCTTGCAGAGCACTGGGGAAAGGCAGGCAGAGAATTCCCTGCTAGCACCTTCTCTGTGCCTGGGAAGCAGAAGTGTTTACATTGCTTCGCAGAATCGCTTTTCTGCAGAAAACACTAACACTTGTTCAGAACAAAAGAAAGCACAGAGCCCCAGATTTGCTGTTGTTCTGGAGAGCTTGCAGAGCACTGGGGAAAGGCAGGCAGAGAATTCCCTGCTAGCGCCTTCTCTGTGCCTGGGAAGCAGAAGTGTTCACATTGCTTCGCAGAATCGCCTTTGTGCAGAAAACACTAACACTTGTTCAGAACAAAAGAAAGCACAGAGCCCCAGATTCTATGTTGTCCTGGAGAGCTTGCAGAGCACTGGGGAAAGGCAGGCAGAGAATTCGCTGCTAGCACCTTCTCTGTGCCTGGGAAGCAGAAGTGTTCACATTACTTTGCAGAATCGCTTTTGTGCAGAAAACACTAACACTTGTTCAGAACAAAAGAAAGCACAGAGCCCCAGATTTGCTGTTGTTCTGGAGAGCTTGCAGAGCACTGGGGAAAGGCAGGCAGAGAATTCCCTGCTAGCACCTTCTCTGTGCCTGGGAAGCAGAAGTGTTCACATTGCTTCGCAGAATCGCCTTTGTGCAGAAAGCACTAACACTTGTTCAGAACAAAAGAAAGCACAGAGCCCCAGATTTTATGTTGTCCTGGAGAGCTTGCAGAGCACTGGGGAAAGGCAGGCAGAGAATTCCCTGCTAGCACCTTCTCTGTGCCTGGGAAGCAGAAGTGTTCACATTGCTTCGCAAGAATCGCTTTTGTGCAGAAAACAGTAACACTTGTTCAGAACGAAAGAAAGCACAGAGCCCCATATTTTATGTTGTCCTGGAGAGCTTGCAGAGCACTGGGGAAAGGCAGGCAGAGAATTCCCTGCTAGCACCTTCTCTGTGCCTGGGAAGCAGAAGTGTTCACATTACTTCGCAGAATCGCTTTTGTGCAGAAAACACTAACACTTGTTCAGAACAAAAGAAAGCACAGAGCCCCAGATTTGCTGTTGTTCTGGAGAGCTTGCAGAGCACTGGGGAAAGGCAGGCAGAGAATTCCCTGCTAGCACCTTCTCTGTGCCTGGGAAGCAGAAGTGTTCACATTACTTCGCAGAATCGCTTTTGTGCAGAAAACACTAACACTTGTTCAGAACAAAAGAAAGCACAGAGCCCCAGATTCTATGTTGTCCTGGAGAGCTTGCAGAGCACTGGGGAAAGGCAGGCAGAGAATTCCTTGCTAGCACCTTCTCTGTGCCTGGGAAGCAGAAGTGTTCACATTGCTTCGCAGAATCGCTTTTGTGCAGAAAACACTAACACTTGTTCAGAACGAAAGAAAGCACAGAGCCCCAGATTTGCTGTTGTTCTGGAGAGCTTGCAGAGCACTGGGGAAAGGCAGGCAGAGAATTCCCTGCTAGCACCTTCTCTGTGCCTGGGAAGCAGAAGTGTTCACATTACTTCGCAGAATCGCTTTTGTGCAGAAAACACTAACACTTGTTCAGAACAAAAGAAAGCACAGAGCCCCAGATTTGCTGTTGTTCTGGAGAGCTTGCAGAGCACTGGGGAAAGGCAGGCAGAGAATTCCCTGCTAGCACCTTCTCTGTGCCTGGGAAGCAGAAGTGTTCACATTGCTTCGCAGAATCGCCTTTGTGCAGAAAACACTAACACTTGTTCAGAACAAAAGAAAGCACAGAGCCCCAGATTTGCTGTTGTTCTGGAGAGCTTGCAGAGCACTGGGGAAAGGCAGGCAGAGAATTCCCTGCTAGCACCTTCTCTGTGCCTGGGAAGCAGAAGTGTTCACATTACTTCGCAGAATCGCTTTTGTGCAGAAAACACTAACACTTGTTCAGAACAAAAGAAAGCACAGAGCCCCAGATTTGCTGTTGTTCTGGAGAGCTTGCAGAGCACTGGGGAAAGGCAGGCAGAGAATTCCCTGCTAGCACCTTCTCTGTGCCTGGGAAGCAGAAGTGTTCACATTGCTTCGCAGAATTGCCTTTGTGCAGAAAACACAAACACTTGTTCAGAACAAAAGAAAGCACAGAGCCTCAGATTTTATGTTGTCCTGGAGAGCTTGCAGAGCACTGGGGAAAGGCAGGCAGAGAATTCCCTGCTAGCACCTTCTCTGTGCCTGGGAAGCAGAAGTGTTCACATTGCTTCGCAGAATCGCTTTTGTGCAGAAAACACTAACACTTGTTCAGAACAAAAGAAAGCACAGAGCCCCAGATTTGCTGTTGTTCTGGAGAGCTTGCAGAGCACTGGGGAAAGGCAGGCAGAGAATTCCCTGCTAGCACCTTCTCTGTGCCTGGGAAGCAGAAGTGTTCACGTTACTTCGCAGAATCGCTTTTGTGCAGAAAACACTAACACTTGTTCAGAACAAAAGAAAGCACAGAGCCCCAGATTTGATGTTGTTCTGGAGAGCTTGCAGAGCACTGGGGAAAGGCAGGCAGAGAATTCCCTGCTAGCACCTTCTCTGTGCCTGGGAAGCAGAAGTGTTCACATTGCTTCGCAGAATCGCCTTTGTGCAGAAAACACTAACACTTGTTCAGAACAAAAGAAAGCACAGAGCCCCAGATTCTATGTTGTCCTGGAGAGCTTGCAGAGCACTGGGGAAAGGCAGGCAGAGAATTCCCTGCTAGCACCTTCTCTGTGCCTGGGAAGCAGAAGTGTTTACGTTGCTTCGCAGAATCGCTATTGTGCAGAAAACAGTAACACTTGTTCAGAAGGAAAGAAAGCACAGAGCCCCAGATTCTATGTTGTCCTGGAGAGCTTGCAGAGCACTGGGGAAAGGCAGGCAGAGAATTCCCTGCTAGCACCTTCTCTGTGCCTGGGAAGCAGAAGTGTTCACATTGCTTCGCAGAATCGCCTTTGTGCAGAAAACACTAACACTTGTTCCGAACAAAAGAAAGCACAGAGCCCCAGATTCTATGTTGTCCTGGAGAGCTTGCAGAGCACTGGGGAAAGGCAGGCAGGGAATTCCCTGCTAGCAGCTTCTCTGTGCCTGGGAAGCAGAAGTGTTCACATTGCTTCGCAGAATCGCTTTTCTGCAGAAAACACTAACACTTGTTCAGAACAAAAGAAAGCACAGAGCCCCAGATTTGCTGTTGTTCTGGAGAGCTTGCAGAGCACTGGGGAAAGGCAGGCAGAGAATTCCCTGCTAGCACCTTCTCTGTGCCTGGGAAGCAGAAGTGTTCACATTGCTTCGCAGAATCGCCTTTGTGCAGAAAACACTAACACTTGTTCAGAACAAAAGAAAGCACAGAGCCCCAGATTCTATGTTGTCCTGGAGAGCTTGCAGAGCACTGGGGAAAGGCAGGCAGAGAATTCCCTGCTAGCACCTTCTCTGTGCCTGGGAAGCAGAAGTGTTCACATTACTTTGCAGAATCGCCTTTGTGCAGAAAACACTAACACTTGTTCAGAACAAAAGAAAGCACAGAGCCCCAGATTTGCTGTTGTTCTGGAGAGCTTGCAGAGCACTGGGGAAAGGCAGGCAGAGAATTCCCTGCTAGCACCTTCTCTGTGCCTGGGAAGCAGAAGTGTTCACATTGCTTCGCAGAATCGCCTTTGTGCAGAAAACACTAACACTTGTTCAGAACAAAAGAAAGCACAGAGCCCCAGATTTTATGCTGTTCTGGAGAGCTTGCAGAGCACTGGGGAAAGGCAGGCAGAGAATTCCCTGCTAGCACCTTCTCTGTGCCTGGGAAGCAGAAGTGTTCACATTGCTTCGCAGAATCGCCTTTGTGCAGAAAACACTAACACTTGTTCAGAACAAAAGAAAGCACAGAGCCCCAGATTTGCTGTTGTTCTGGAGAGCTTGCAGAGCACTGGGGAAAGACAGGCAGAGAATTCCCTGCTAGCACCTTCTCTGTGCCTGGGAAGCAGGAGTGTTCACATTGCTTCGCAGAATCGCCTTTGTGCAGAAAACACTAACACTTGTTCAGAACAAAAGAAAGCACAGAGCCCCAGATTTGCTGTTGTTCTGGAGAGCTTGCAGAGCACTGGGGAAAGGCAGGCAGAGAATTCCCTGCTAGCACCTTCTCTGTGCCTGGGAAGCAGAAGTGTTCACATTGCTTCGCAGAATCGCCTTTGTGCAGAAAGCACTAACACTTGTTCAGAACAAAAGAAAGCACAGAGCCCCAGATTCTATGTTGTCCTGGAGAGCTTGCAGAGCACTGGGGAAAGGCAGGCAGAGAATTTCCTGCTAGCACCTTCTCTGTGCCTGTTCACATTGCTTCGCAGAATCGCTTTTGTGCAGAAAACAGTAACACTTGTTCAGAACGAAAGAAAGCACAGAGCCCCAGATTCTATGTTTTCCTGGAGATCTTGCAGAGCACTGGGGAAAGGCAGGCAGAGAATTCCTTGCTAGCACCTTCTCTGTGCCTGGGAAGCAGAAGTGTTCACATTGCTTGGCAGAATCGCTTTTGTGCAGAAAACAGTAACACTTGTTCAGAACGAAAGAAAGCACAGAGCCCCAGATTCTATGTTGTCCTGGAGAGCTTGCAGAGCACTGGGGAAAGGCAGGCAGAGAATTCCCTGCTAGCACCTTCTCTGTGCCTGTTCACATTGCTTCGCTGTATCGCTTTTGTGCAGAAAACCCTAACACTTGTTCAGAACGAAAGAAAGCACAGAGCCCCAGATTCTATGTTGTCCTGGATAGCTTGCAGAGCACTGGGGAAAGGCAGGCAGAGAATTCCCTGCTAGCACCTTCTCTGTGCCTGGGAAGCAGAAGTGTTCACATTGCTTCGCAGAATCGCCTTTGTGCAGAAAACACTAACACTTGTTCAGAACAAAAGAAAGCACAGAGCCCCAGATTTGCTGTTGTCCTGGAGAGCTTGCAGAGCACTGGGGAAAGGCAGGCAGAGAATTCCCTGCTAGCACCTTCTCTGTGCCTGGGAAGCAGAAGTGTTCACATTACTTCGCAGAATCGCTTTTGTGCAGAAAACACTAACACTTGTTCAGAACAAAAGAAAGCACAGAGCCCCAGATTTGCTGTTGTTCTGGAGAGCTTGCAGAGCACTGGGGAAAGGCAGGCAGAGAATTCCCTGCTAGCACCTTCTCTGTGCCTGGGAAGCAGAAGTGTTCACATTGCTTCGCAGAATCGCCTTTGTGCAGAAAACACTAACACTTGTTCAGAACAAAAGAAAGCACAGAGCCCCAGATTTGCTGTTGTTCTGGAGAGCTTGCAGAGCACTGGGGAAAGGCAGGCAGAGAATTCCCTGCTAGCACCTTCTCTGTGCCTGGGAAGCAGAAGTGTTCACATTACTTCGCAGAATCGCTTTTGTGCAGAAAACACTAACACTTGTTCAGAACAAAAGAAAGCACAGAGCCCCAGATTTGCTGTTGTTCTGGAGAGCTTGCAGAGCACTGGGGAAAGGCAGGCAGAGAATTCCCTGCTAGCACCTTCTCTGTGCCTGGGAAGCAGAAGTGTTCACATTGCTTCGCAGAATTGCCTTTGTGCAGAAAACACAAACACTTTTTCAGAACAAAAGAAAGCACAGAGCCTCAGATTTTATGTTGTCCTGGAGAGCTTGCAGAGCACTGGGGAAAGGCAGGCAGAGAATTCCCTGCTAGCACCTTCTCTGTGCCTGGGAAGCGGAAGTGTTCACATTGCTTCGCAGAATCGCTTTTCTGCAGAAAACACTAACACTTGTTCAGAACAAAAGAAAGCACAGAGCCCCAGATTTGCTGTTGTTCTGGAGAGCTTGCAGAGCACTGGGGAAAGGCAGGCAGAGAATTCCCTGCTAGCACCTTCTCTGTGCCTGGGAAGCAGAAGTGTTCACATTGCTTCGCAGAAGCGCTTTTGTGCAGAAAACAGTAACACTTGTTCAGAACGAAAGAAAGCACAGAGCCCCAGATTTGCTGTTGTCCTGGAGAGCTTGCAGAGCACTGGGGAAAGGCAGGCAGAGAATTCCCTGCTAGCACCTTCTCTGTGCCTGGGAAGCAGAAGTGTTCACGTTACTTCGCAGAATCGCTTTTGTGCAGAAAACACTAACACTTGTTCAGAACAAAAGAAAGCACAGAGCCCCAGATTTGCTGTTGTTCTGGAGAGCTTGCAGAGCACTGGGGAAAGGCAGGCAGAGAATTCCCTGCTAGCACCTTCTCTGTGCCTGGGAAGCAGAAGTGTTCACATTGCTTCGCAGAATCGCCTTTGTGCAGAAAACACTAACACTTGTTCAGAACAAAAGAAAGCACAGAGCCCCAGATTTGCTGTTGTTCTGGAGAGCTTGCAGAGCACTGGGGAAAGGCAGGCAGAGAATTCCCTGCTAGCACCTTCTCTGTGCCTGGGAAGCAGAAGTGTTTACGTTGCTTCGCAGAATCGCTATTGTGCAGAAAACAGTAACACTTGTTCAGAAGGAAAGAAAGCACAGAGCCCCAGATTCTATGTTGTCCTGGAGAGCTTGCAGAGCACTGGGGAAAGGCAGGCAGAGAATTCCCTGCTAGCACCTTCTCTGTGCCTGGGAAGCAGAAGTGTTCACATTGCTTCGCAGAATCGCCTTTGTGCAGAAAACACTAACACTTGTTCCGAACAAAAGAAAGCACAGAGCCCCAGATTCTATGTTGTCCTGGAGAGCTTGCAGAGCACTGGGGAAAGGCAGGCAGGGAATTCCCTGCTAGCACCTTCTCTGTGCCTGGGAAGCAGAAGTGTTCACATTGCTTCGCAGAATCGCTTTTCTGCAGAAAACACTAACACTTGTTCAGAACAAAAGAAAGCACAGAGCCCCAGATTCTATGTTGTCCTGGAGAGCTTGCAGAGCACTGGGGAAAGGCAGGCAGAGAATTCCTTGCTAGCACCTTCTCTGTGCCTGGGAAGCAGAAGTGTTCATATTGCTTCGCAGAATCGCTTTTGTGCAGAAAACACTAACACTTGTTCAGAACGAAAGAAAGCACAGAGCCCCAGATTTGCTGTTGTTCTGGAGAGCTTGCAGAGCACTGGGGAAAGGCAGGCAGAGAATTCCCTGCTAGCACCTTCTCTGTGCCTGGGAAGCAGAAGTGTTCACATTACTTCGCAGAATCGCTTTTGTGCAGAAAACACTAACACTTGTTCAGAACAAAAGAAAGCACAGAGCCCCAGATTTGCTGTTGTTCTGGAGAGCTTGCAGAGCACTGGGGAAAGGCAGGCAGAGAATTCCCTGCTAGCACCTTCTCTGTGCCTGGGAAGCAGAAGTGTTCACATTGCTTCGCAGAATTGCCTTTGTGCAGAAAACACAAACACTTGTTCAGAACAAAAGAAAGCACAGAGCCTCAGATTTTATGTTGTCCTGGAGAGCAAGCAGAGCACTGGGGAAAGGCAGGCAGAGAATTCCCTGCTAGCACCTTCTCTGTGCCTGGGAAGCAGAAGTGTTCACATTGCTTCGCAGAATCGCTTTTGTGCAGAAAACACTAACACTTGTTCAGAACAAAAGAAAGCACAGAGCCCCAGATTTGCTGTTGTTCTGGAGAGCTTGCAGAGCACTGGGGAAAGGCAGGCAGAGAATTCCCTGCTAGCACCTTCTCTGTGCCTGGGAAGCAGAAGTGTTCACGTTACTTCGCAGAATCGCTTTTGTGCAGAAAACACTAACACTTGTTCAGAACAAAAGAAAGCACAGAGCCCCAGATTTGCTGTTGTTCTGGAGAGCTTGCAGAGCACTGGGGAAAGGCAGGCAGAGAATTCCCTGCTAGCACCTTCTCTGTGCCTGGGAAGCAGAAGTGTTCACATTGCTTCGCAGAATCGCCTTTGTGCAGAAAACACTAACACTTGTTCAGAACAAAAGAAAGCACAGAGCCCCAGATTTGCTGTTGTTCTGGAGAGCTTGCAGAGCACTGGGGAAAGGCAGGCAGAGAATTCCCTGCTAGCACCTTCTCTGTGCCTGGGAAGCAGAAGTGTTTACGTTGCTTCGCAGAATCGCTATTGTGCAGAAAACAGTAACACTTGTTCAGAAGGAAAGAAAGCACAGAGCCCCAGATTCTATGTTGTCCTGGAGAGCTTGCAGAGCACTGGGGAAAGGCAGGCAGAGAATTCCCTGCTAGCACCTTCTCTGTGCCTGGGAAGCAGAAGTGTTCACATTGCTTCGCAGAATCGCCTTTGTGCAGAAAACACTAACACTTGTTCCGAACAAAAGAAAGCACAGAGCCCCAGATTCTATGTTGTCCTGGAGAGCTTGCAGAGCACTGGGGAAAGGCAGGCAGGGAATTCCCTGCTAGCAGCTTCTCTGTGCCTGGGAAGCAGAAGTGTTCACATTGCTTCGCAGAATCGCTTTTCTGCAGAAAACACTAACACTTGTTCAGAACAAAAGAAAGCACAGAGCCCCAGATTTGCTGTTGTTCTGGAGAGCTTGCAGAGCACTGGGGAAAGGCAGGCAGAGAATTCCCTGCTAGCACCTTCTCTGTGCCTGGGAAGCAGAAGTGTTCACATTGCTTCGCAGAATCGCCTTTGTGCAGAAAACACTAACACTTGTTCAGAACAAAAGAAAGCACAGAGCCCCAGATTCTATGTTGTCCTGGAGAGCTTGCAGAGCACTGGGGAAAGGCAGGCAGAGAATTCCCTGCTAGCACCTTCTCTGTGCCTGGGAAGCAGAAGTGTTCACATTACTTTGCAGAATCGCCTTTGTGCAGAAAACACTAACACTTGTTCAGAACAAAAGAAAGCACAGAGCCCCAGATTTGCTGTTGTTCTGGAGAGCTTGCAGAGCACTGGGGAAAGGCAGGCAGAGAATTCCCTGCTAGCACCTTCTCTGTGCCTGGGAAGCAGAAGTGTTCACATTGCTTCGCAGAATCGCCTTTGTGCAGAAAACACTAACACTTGTTCAGAACAAAAGAAAGCACAGAGCCCCAGATTTTATGCTGTTCTGGAGAGCTTGCAGAGCACTGGGGAAAGGCAGGCAGAGAATTCCCTGCTAGCACCTTCTCTGTGCCTGGGAAGCAGAAGTGTTCACATTGCTTCGCAGAATCGCCTTTGTGCAGAAAACACTAACACTTGTTCAGAACAAAAGAAAGCACAGAGCCCCAGATTTGCTGTTGTTCTGGAGAGCTTGCAGAGCACTGGGGAAAGACAGGCAGAGAATTCCCTGCTAGCACCTTCTCTGTGCCTGGGAAGCAGGAGTGTTCACATTGCTTCGCAGAATCGCCTTTGTGCAGAAAACACTAACACTTGTTCAGAACAAAAGAAAGCACAGAGCCCCAGATTTGCTGTTGTTCTGGAGAGCTTGCAGAGCACTGGGGAAAGGCAGGCAGAGAATTCCCTGCTAGCACCTTCTCTGTGCCTGTTCACATTGCTTCGCTGTATCGCTTTTGTGCAGAAAACCCTAACACTTGTTCAGAACGAAAGAAAGCACAGAGCCCCAGATTCTATGTTGTCCTGGATAGCTTGCAGAGCACTGGGGAAAGGCAGGCAGAGAATTCCCTGCTAGCACCTTCTCTGTGCCTGGGAAGCAGAAGTGTTCACATTGCTTCGCAGAATCGCCTTTGTGCAGAAAACACTAACACTTGTTCAGAACAAAAGAAAGCACAGAGCCCCAGATTTGCTGTTGTCCTGGAGAGCTTGCAGAGCACTGGGGAAAGGCAGGCAGAGAATTCCCTGCTAGCACCTTCTCTGTGCCTGGGAAGCAGAAGTGTTCACATTACTTCGCAGAATCGCTTTTGTGCAGAAAACACTAACACTTGTTCAGAACAAAAGAAAGCACAGAGCCCCAGATTTGCTGTTGTTCTGGAGAGCTTGCAGAGCACTGGGGAAAGGCAGGCAGAGAATTCCCTGCTAGCACCTTCTCTGTGCCTGGGAAGCAGAAGTGTTCACATTGCTTCGCAGAATCGCCTTTGTGCAGAAAACACTAACACTTGTTCAGAACAAAAGAAAGCACAGAGCCCCAGATTTGCTGTTGTTCTGGAGAGCTTGCAGAGCACTGGGGAAAGGCAGGCAGAGAATTCCCTGCTAGCACCTTCTCTGTGCCTGGGAAGCAGAAGTGTTCACATTACTTCGCAGAATCGCTTTTGTGCAGAAAACACTAACACTTGTTCAGAACAAAAGAAAGCACAGAGCCCCAGATTTGCTGTTGTTCTGGAGAGCTTGCAGAGCACTGGGGAAAGGCAGGCAGAGAATTCCCTGCTAGCACCTTCTCTGTGCCTGGGAAGCAGAAGTGTTCACATTGCTTCGCAGAATTGCCTTTGTGCAGAAAACACAAACACTTGTTCAGAACAAAAGAAAGCACAGAGCCTCAGATTTTATGTTGTCCTGGAGAGCTTGCAGAGCACTGGGGAAAGGCAGGCAGAGAATTCCCTGCTAGCACCTTCTCTGTGCCTGGGAAGCGGAAGTGTTCACATTGCTTCGCAGAATCGCTTTTCTGCAGAAAACACTAACACTTGTTCAGAACAAAAGAAAGCACAGAGCCCCAGATTTGCTGTTGTTCTGGAGAGCTTGCAGAGCACTGGGGAAAGGCAGGCAGAGAATTCCCTGCTAGCACCTTCTCTGTGCCTGGGAAGCAGAAGTGTTCACATTGCTTCGCAGAAGCGCTTTTGTGCAGAAAACAGTAACACTTGTTCAGAACGAAAGAAAGCAAAGAGCCCTAGATTTGCTGTTGTCCTGGAGAGCTTGCAGAGCACTGGGGAAAGGCAGGCAGAGAATTCCCTGCTAGCACCTTCTCTGTGCCTGGGAAGCAGAAGTGTTCACGTTACTTCGCAGAATCGCTTTTGTGCAGAAAACACTAACACTTGTTCAGAACAAAAGAAAGCACAGAGCCCCAGATTTGCTGTTGTTCTGGAGAGCTTGCAGAGCACTGGGGAAAGGCAGGCAGAGAATTCCCTGCTAGCACCTTCTCTGTGCCTGGGAAGCAGAAGTGTTCACATTGCTTCGCAGAATCGCCTTTGTGCAGAAAACACTAACACTTGTTCAGAACAAAAGAAAGCACAGAGCCCCAGATTTGCTGTTGTTCTGGAGAGCTTGCAGAGCACTGGGGAAAGGCAGGCAGAGAATTCCCTGCTAGCACCTTCTCTGTGCCTGGGAAGCAGAAGTGTTTACGTTGCTTCGCAGAATCGCTATTGTGCAGAAAACAGTAACACTTGTTCAGAAGGAAAGAAAGCACAGAGCCCCAGATTCTATGTTGTCCTGGAGAGCTTGCAGAGCACTGGGGAAAGGCAGGCAGAGAATTCCCTGCTAGCACCTTCTCTGTGCCTGGGAAGCAGAAGTGTTCACATTGCTTCGCAGAATCGCCTTTGTGCAGAAAACACTAACACTTGTTCCGAACAAAAGAAAGCACAGAGCCCCAGATTCTATGTTGTCCTGGAGAGCTTGCAGAGCACTGGGGAAAGGCAGGCAGGGAATTCCCTGCTAGCACCTTCTCTGTGCCTGGGAAGCAGAAGTGTTCACATTGCTTCGCAGAATCGCTTTTCTGCAGAAAACACTAACACTTGTTCAGAACAAAAGAAAGCACAGAGCCCCAGATTCTATGTTGTCCTGGAGAGCTTGCAGAGCACTGGGGAAAGGCAGGCAGAGAATTCCTTGCTAGCACCTTCTCTGTGCCTGGGAAGCAGAAGTGTTCATATTGCTTCGCAGAATCGCTTTTGTGCAGAAAACACTAACACTTGTTCAGAACGAAAGAAAGCACAGAGCCCCAGATTTGCTGTTGTTCTGGAGAGCTTGCAGAGCACTGGGGAAAGGCAGGCAGAGAATTCCCTGCTAGCACCTTCTCTGTGCCTGGGAAGCAGAAGTGTTCACATTACTTCGCAGAATCGCTTTTGTGCAGAAAACACTAACACTTGTTCAGAACAAAAGAAAGCACAGAGCCCCAGATTTGCTGTTGTTCTGGAGAGCTTGCAGAGCACTGGGGAAAGGCAGGCAGAGAATTCCCTGCTAGCACCTTCTCTGTGCCTGGGAAGCAGAAGTGTTCACATTGCTTCGCAGAATCGCCTTTGTGCAGAAAACACTAACACTTGTTCAGAACAAAAGAAAGCACAGAGCCCCAGATTTGCTGTTGTTCTGGAGAGCTTGCAGAGCACTGGGGAAAGGCAGGCAGAGAATTCCCTGCTAGCACCTTCTCTGTGCCTGGGAAGCAGAAGTGTTCACATTACTTCGCAGAATCGCTTTTGTGCAGAAAACACTAACACTTGTTCAGAACAAAAGAAAGCACAGAGCCCCAGATTTGCTGTTGTTCTGGAGAGCTTGCAGAGCACTGGGGAAAGGCAGGCAGAGAATTCCCTGCTAGCACCTTCTCTGTGCCTGGGAAGCAGAAGTGTTCACATTGCTTCGCAGAATTGCCTTTGTGCAGAAAACACAAACACTTGTTCAGAACAAAAGAAAGCACAGAGCCTCAGATTTTATGTTGTCCTGGAGAGCTTGCAGAGCACTGGGGAAAGGCAGGCAGAGAATTCCCTGCTAGCACCTTCTCTGTGCCTGGGAAGCAGAAGTGTTCACATTGCTTCGCAGAATCGCTTTTGTGCAGAAAACACTAACACTTGTTCAGAACAAAAGAAAGCACAGAGCCCCAGATTTGCTGTTGTTCTGGAGAGCTTGCAGAGCACTGGGGAAAGGCAGGCAGAGAATTCCCTGCTAGCACCTTCTCTGTGCCTGGGAAGCAGAAGTGTTCACGTTACTTCGCAGAATCGCTTTTGTGCAGAAAACACTAACACTTGTTCAGAACAAAAGAAAGCACAGAGCCCCAGATTTGCTGTTGTTCTGGAGAGCTTGCAGAGCACTGGGGAAAGGCAGGCAGAGAATTCCCTGCTAGCACCTTCTCTGTGCCTGGGAAGCAGAAGTGTTCACATTGCTTCGCAGAATCGCCTTTGTGCAGAAAACACTAACACTTGTTCAGAACAAAAGAAAGCACAGAGCCCCAGATTTGCTGTTGTTCTGGAGAGCTTGCAGAGCACTGGGGAAAGGCAGGCAGAGAATTCCCTGCTAGCACCTTCTCTGTGCCTGGGAAGCAGAAGTGTTTACGTTGCTTCGCAGAATCGCTATTGTGCAGAAAACAGTAACACTTGTTCAGAAGGAAAGAAAGCACAGAGCCCCAGATTCTATGTTGTCCTGGAGAGCTTGCAGAGCACTGGGGAAAGGCAGGCAGAGAATTCCCTGCTAGCACCTTCTCTGTGCCTGGGAAGCAGAAGTGTTCACATTGCTTCGCAGAATCGCCTTTGTGCAGAAAACACTAACACTTGTTCCGAACAAAAGAAAGCACAGAGCCCCAGATTCTATGTTGTCCTGGAGAGCTTGCAGAGCACTGGGGAAAGGCAGGCAGGGAATTCCCTGCTAGCACCTTCTCTGTGCCTGGGAAGCAGAAGTGTTCACATTGCTTCGCAGAATCGCTTTTCTGCAGAAAACACTAACACTTGTTCAGAACAAAAGAAAGCACAGAGCCCCAGATTTGCTGTTGTTCTGGAGAGCTTGCAGAGCACTGGGGAAAGGCAGGCAGAGAATTCCCTGCTAGCACCTTCTCTGTGCCTGGGAAGCAGAAGTGTTCACATTGCTTCGCAGAATCGCCTTTGTGCAGAAAACACTAACACTTGTTCAGAACAAAAGAAAGCACAGAGCCCCAGATTTGCTGTTGTCCTGGAGAGCTTGCAGAGCACTGGGGAAAGGCAGGCAGAGAATTCCCTGCTAGCACCTTCTCTGTGCCTGGGAAGCAGAAGTGTTCACATTGCTTCGCAGAATCGCCTTTGTGCAGAAAACACTAACACTTGTTCAGAACAAAAGAAAGCACAGAGCCCCAGATTTGCTGTTGTTCTGGAGAGCTTGCAGAGCACTGGGGAAAGGCAGGCAGAGAATTCCCTGCTAGCACCTTCTCTGTGCCTGGGAAGCAGAAGTGTTCACATTGCTTCGCAGAATCGCCTTTGTGCAGAAAACACTAACACTTGTTCAGAACAAAAGAAAGCACAGAGCCCCAGATTTTATGCTGTTCTGGAGAGCTTGCAGAGCACTGGGGAAAGGCAGGCAGAGAATTCCCTGCTAGCACCTTCTCTGTGCCTGGGAAGCAGAAGTGTTCACATTGCTTCGCAGAATCGCCTTTGTGCAGAAAACACTAACACTTGTTCAGAACAAAAGAAAGCACAGAGCCCCAGATTTGCTGTTGTTCTGGAGAGCTTGCAGAGCACTGGGGAAAGACAGGCAGAGAATTCCCTGCTAGCACCTTCTCTGTGCCTGGGAAGCAGGAGTGTTCACATTGCTTCGCAGAATCGCCTTTGTGCAGAAAACACTAACACTTGTTCAGAACAAAAGAAAGCACAGAGCCCCAGATTTGCTGTTGTTCTGGAGAGCTTGCAGAGCACTGGGGAAAGGCAGGCAGAGAATTCCCTGCTAGCACCTTCTCTGTGCCTGGGAAGCAGAAGTGTTCACATTGCTTCGCAGAATCGCCTTTGTGCAGAAAGCACTAACACTTGTTCAGAACAAAAGAAAGCACAGAGCCCCAGATTCTATGTTGTCCTGGAGAGCTTGCAGAGCACTGGGGAAAGGCAGGCAGAGAATTTCCTGCTAGCACCTTCTCTGTGCCTGTTCACATTGCTTCGCAGAATCGCTTTTGTGCAGAAAACAGTAACACTTGTTCAGAACGAAAGAAAGCACAGAGCCCCAGATTCTATGTTTTCCTGGAGATCTTGCAGAGCACTGGGGAAAGGCAGGCAGAGAATTCCTTGCTAGCACCTTCTCTGTGCCTGGGAAGCAGAAGTGTTCACATTGCTTCGCAGAATCGCTTTTGTGCAGAAAACAGTAACACTTGTTCAGAACGAAAGAAAGCACAGAGCCCCAGATTCTATGTTGTCCTGGAGAGCTTGCAGAGCACTGGGGAAAGGCAGGCAGAGAATTCCCTGCTAGCACCTTCTCTGTGCCTGTTCACATTGCTTCGCTGTATCGCTTTTGTGCAGAAAACCCTAACACTTGTTCAGAACGAAAGAAAGCACAGAGCCCCAGATTCTATGTTGTCCTGGATAGCTTGCAGAGCACTGGGGAAAGGCAGGCAGAGAATTCCCTGCTAGCACCTTCTCTGTGCCTGGGAAGCAGAAGTGTTCACATTGCTTCGCAGAATCGCCTTTGTGCAGAAAACACTAACACTTGTTCAGAACAAAAGAAAGCACAGAGCCCCAGATTTGCTGTTGTCCTGGAGAGCTTGCAGAGCACTGGGGAAAGGCAGGCAGAGAATTCCCTGCTAGCACCTTCTCTGTGCCTGGGAAGCAGAAGTGTTCACATTACTTCGCAGAATCGCTTTTGTGCAGAAAACACTAACACTTGTTCAGAACAAAAGAAAGCACAGAGCCCCAGATTTGCTGTTGTTCTGGAGAGCTTGCAGAGCACTGGGGAAAGGCAGGCAGAGAATTCCCTGCTAGCACCTTCTCTGTGCCTGGGAAGCAGAAGTGTTCACATTGCTTCGCAGAATCGCCTTTGTGCAGAAAACACTAACACTTGTTCAGAACAAAAGAAAGCACAGAGCCCCAGATTTGCTGTTGTTCTGGAGAGCTTGCAGAGCACTGGGGAAAGGCAGGCAGAGAATTCCCTGCTAGCACCTTCTCTGTGCCTGGGAAGCAGAAGTGTTCACATTACTTCGCAGAATCGCTTTTGTGCAGAAAACACTAACACTTGTTCAGAACAAAAGAAAGCACAGAGCCCCAGATTTGCTGTTGTTCTGGAGAGCTTGCAGAGCACTGGGGAAAGGCAGGCAGAGAATTCCCTGCTAGCACCTTCTCTGTGCCTGGGAAGCAGAAGTGTTCACATTGCTTCGCAGAATTGCCTTTGTGCAGAAAACACTAACACTTGTTCAGAACAAAAGAAAGCACAGAGCCTCAGATTTTATGTTGTCCTGGAGAGCTTGCAGAGCACTGGGGAAAGGCAGGCAGAGAATTCCCTGCTAGCACCTTCTCTGTGCCTGGGAAGCGGAAGTGTTCACATTGCTTCGCAGAATCGCTTTTCTGCAGAAAACACTAACACTTGTTCAGAACAAAAGAAAGCACAGAGCCCCAGATTTGCTGTTGTTCTGGAGAGCTTGCAGAGCACTGGGGAAAGGCAGGCAGAGAATTCCCTGCTAGCACCTTCTCTGTGCCTGGGAAGCAGAAGTGTTCACATTGCTTCGCAGAAGCGCTTTTGTGCAGAAAACAGTAACACTTGTTCAGAACGAAAGAAAGCACAGAGCCCCAGATTTGCTGTTGTCCTGGAGAGCTTGCAGAGCACTGGGGAAAGGCAGGCAGAGAATTCCCTGCTAGCACCTTCTCTGTGCCTGGGAAGCAGAAGTGTTCACGTTACTTCGCAGAATCGCTTTTGTGCAGAAAACACTAACACTTGTTCAGAACAAAAGAAAGCACAGAGCCCCAGATTTGCTGTTGTTCTGGAGAGCTTGCAGAGCACTGGGGAAAGGCAGGCAGAGAATTCCCTGCTAGCACCTTCTCTGTGCCTGGGAAGCAGAAGTGTTCACATTGCTTCGCAGAATCGCCTTTGTGCAGAAAACACTAACACTTGTTCAGAACAAAAGAAAGCACAGAGCCCCAGATTTGCTGTTGTTCTGGAGAGCTTGCAGAGCACTGGGGAAAGGCAGGCAGAGAATTCCCTGCTAGCACCTTCTCTGTGCCTGGGAAGCAGAAGTGTTTACGTTGCTTCGCAGAATCGCTATTGTGCAGAAAACAGTAACACTTGTTCAGAAGGAAAGAAAGCACAGAGCCCCAGATTCTATGTTGTCCTGGAGAGCTTGCAGAGCACTGGGGAAAGGCAGGCAGGGAATTCCCTGCTAGCACCTTCTCTGTGCCTGGGAAGCAGAAGTGTTCACATTGCTTCGCAGAATCGCTTTTCTGCAGAAAACACTAACACTTGTTCAGAACAAAAGAAAGCACAGAGCCCCAGATTTGCTGTTGTTCTGGAGAGCTTGCAGAGCACTGGGGAAAGGCAGGCAGAGAATTCCCTGCTAGCACCTTCTCTGTGCCTGGGAAGCAGAAGTGTTCACATTGCTTCGCAGAATCGCCTTTGTGCAGAAAACACTAACACTTGTTCAGAACAAAAGAAAGCACAGAGCCCCAGATTCTATGTTGTCCTGGAGAGCTTGCAGAGCACTGGGGAAAGGCAGGCAGGGAATTCCCTGCTAGCACCTTCTCTGTGCCTGGGAAGCAGAAGTGTTCACATTGCTTCGCAGAATCGCTTTTCTGCAGAAAACACTAACACTTGTTCAGAACAAAAGAAAGCACAGAGCCCCAGATTTGCTGTTGTTCTGGAGAGCTTGCAGAGCACTGGGGAAAGGCAGGCAGAGAATTCCCTGCTAGCACCTTCTCTGTGCCTGGGAAGCAGAAGTGTTCACATTGCTTCGCAGAATCGCCTTTGTGCAGAAAACACTAACACTTGTTCAGAACAAAAGAAAGCACAGAGCCCCAGATTCTATGTTGTCCTGGAGAGCTTGCAGAGCACTGGGGAAAGGCAGGCAGAGAATTCCCTGCTAGCACCTTCTCTGTGCCTGGGAAGCAGAAGTGTTCACATTACTTTGCAGAATCGCCTTTGTGCAGAAAACACTAACACTTGTTCAGAACAAAAGAAAGCACAGAGCCCCAGATTTGCTGTTGTTCTGGAGAGCTTGCAGAGCACTGGGGAAAGGCAGGCAGAGAATTCCCTGCTAGCACCTTCTCTGTGCCTGGGAAGCAGAAGTGTTCACATTGCTTCGCAGAATCGCCTTTGTGCAGAAAACACTAACACTTGTTCAGAAGGAAAGAAAGCACAGAGCCCCAGATTTGATGTTGTCCTGGAGAGCTTGCAGAGCACTGGGGAAAGGCAGGCAGAGAATTCCCTGCTAGCACCTTCTCTGTGCCTGTTCACATTGCTTCGCTGTATCGCTTTTGTGCAGAAAACAGTAACACTTGTTCAGAACGAAAGAAAGCACAGAGCCCCAGATTCTATGTTGTCCTGGAGAGCTTGCAGAGCACTGGTGAAAGGCAGGCAGAGAATTCCCTGCTAGCACCTTCTCTGTGCCTGGGAAGCAGAAGTGTTCACATTGCTTCGCAGAATCGCTATTGTGCAGAAAACAGTAACACTTGTTCAGAAGGAAAGAAAGCACAGAGCCCCAGATTCTATGTTGTCCTGGAGAGCTTGCAGAGCACTGGGGAAAGGCAGGCAGAGAATTCCTTGCTAGCACCTTCTCTGTGCCTGGGAAGCAGAAGTGTTCATATTGCTTCGCAGAATCGCTTTTGTGCAGAAAACACTAACACTTGTTCAGAACGAAAGAAAGCACAGAGCCCCAGATTTGCTGTTGTTCTGGAGAGCTTGCAGAGCACTGGGGAAAGGCAGGCAGAGAATTCCCTGCTAGCACCTTCTCTGTGCCTGGGAAGCAGAAGTGTTCACATTGCTTCGCAGAATCGCCTTTGTGCAGAAAACACTAACACTTGTTCAGAACAAAAGAAAGCACAGAGCCCCAGATTTGCTGTTGTTCTGGAGAGCTTGCAGAGCACTGGGGAAAGGCAGGCAGAGAATTCCCTGCTAGCACCTTCTCTGTGCCTGGGAAGCAGAAGTGTTCACATTGCTTCGCAGAATCGCTTTTGTGCAGAAAACACTAACACTTGTTCAGAACAAAAGAAAGCACAGAGCCCCAGATTCTATGTTGTCCTGGAGAGCTTGCAGAGCACTGGGGAAAGGCAGGCAGAGAATTCCCTGCTAGCACCTTCTCTGTGCCTGGGAAGCAGAAGTGTTCACATTACTGCGCAGAATCGCTTTTGTGCAGAAAACACTAACACTTGTTCAGAACAAAAGAAAGCACAGAGCCCCAGATTTGCTGTTGTTCTGGAGAGCTTGCAGAGCACTGGGGAAAGGCAGGCAGAGAATTCCCTGCTAGCACCTTCTCTGTGCCTGGGAAGCAGAAGTGTTCACATTGCTTCGCAGAATTGCCTTTGTGCAGAAAACACTAACACTTGTTCAGAACAAAAGAAAGCACAGAGCCTCAGATTTTATGTTGTCCTGGAGAGCTTGCAGAGCACTGGGGAAAGGCAGGCAGAGAATTCCCTGCTAGCACCTTCTCTGTGCCTGGGAAGCAGAAGTGTTCACATTGCTTCGCAGAATCGCTTACTGCAGAAAACACTAACACTTGTTCAGAACAAAAGAAAGCACAGAGCCCCAGATTTGCTGTTGTTCTGGAGAGCTTGCAGAGCACTGGGGAAAGGCAGGCAGAGAATTCCCTGCTAGCACCTTCTCTGTGCCTGGGAAGCAGAAGTGTTCACATTACTTCGCAGAATCGCTTTTGTGCAGAAAACACTAACACTTGTTCAGAACAAAAGAAAGCACAGAGCCCCAGATTCTATGTTGTCCTGGAGAGCTTGCAGAGCACTGGGGAAAGGCAGGCAGAGAATTCCCTGTTAGCAGCTTCTCTGTGCCTGGGAAGCAGAAGTGTTCACATTGCTTCGCAGAATCGTTTTTCTGCAGAAAACACTAACACTTGTTCAGAACAAAAGAAAGCACAGAGCCCCAGATTCTATGTTGTCCTGGAGAGCTTGCAGAGCACTGGGGAAAGGCAGGCAGGGAATTCCCTGCTAGCACCTTCTCTGTGCCTGGGAAGCAGAAGTGTTCACATTAGTTCGCAGAATCGCTTTTGTGCAGAAAACACTAACACTTGTTCAGAAGGAAAGAAAGCACAGAGCCCCAGATTTGATGTTGTCCTGGAGAGCATGCAGAGCACTGGGGAAAGGCAGGCAGAGAATTCCCTGCTAGCACCTTCTCTGTGCCTGTTCACATTGCTTCGCTGTATCGCTTTTGTGCAGAAAACAGTAACACTTGTTCAGAAGGAAAGAAAGCACAGAGCCCCAGATTCTATGTTGTCCTGGAGAGCTTGCAGAGCACTGGGGAAAGGCAGGCAGAGAATTCCCTGCTAGCACCTTCTCTGTGCCTGGGAAGCAGAAGTGTTTACATTGCTTCGCAGAATCGCTTTTCTGCAGAAAACACTAACACTTGTTCAGAACAAAAGAAAGCACAGAGCCCCAGATTTGCTGTTGTTCTGGAGAGCTTGCAGAGCACTGGGGAAAGGCAGGCAGAGAATTCCCTGCTAGCGCCTTCTCTGTGCCTGGGAAGCAGAAGTGTTCACATTGCTTCGCAGAATCGCCTTTGTGCAGAAAACACTAACACTTGTTCAGAACAAAAGAAAGCACAGAGCCCCAGATTCTATGTTGTCCTGGAGAGCTTGCAGAGCACTGGGGAAAGGCAGGCAGAGAATTCGCTGCTAGCACCTTCTCTGTGCCTGGGAAGCAGAAGTGTTCACATTACTTTGCAGAATCGCTTTTGTGCAGAAAACACTAACACTTGTTCAGAACAAAAGAAAGCACAGAGCCCCAGATTTGCTGTTGTTCTGGAGAGCTTGCAGAGCACTGGGGAAAGGCAGGCAGAGAATTCCCTGCTAGCACCTTCTCTGTGCCTGGGAAGCAGAAGTGTTCACATTACTTCGCAGAATCGCTTTTGTGCAGAAAACACTAACACTTGTTCAGAACAAAAGAAAGCACAGAGCCCCAGATTCTATGTTGTCCTGGAGAGCTTGCAGAGCACTGGGGAAAGGCAGGCAGAGAATTCCTTGCTAGCACCTTCTCTGTGCCTGGGAAGCAGAAGTGTTCATATTGCTTCGCAGAATCGCTTTTGTGCAGAAAACACTAACACTTGTTCAGAACGAAAGAAAGCACAGAGCCCCAGATTTGCTGTTGTTCTGGAGAGCTTGCAGAGCACTGGGGAAAGGCAGGCAGAGAATTCCCTGCTAGCACCTTCTCTGTGCCTGGGAAGCAGAAGTGTTCACATTACTTCGCAGAATCGCTTTTGTGCAGAAAACACTAACACTTGTTCAGAACAAAAGAAAGCACAGAGCCCCAGATTTGCTGTTGTTCTGGAGAGCTTGCAGAGCACTGGGGAAAGGCAGGCAGAGAATTCCCTGCTAGCACCTTCTCTGTGCCTGGGAAGCAGAAGTGTTCACATTGCTTCGCAGAATCGCCTTTGTGCAGAAAACACTAACACTTGTTCAGAACAAAAGAAAGCACAGAGCCCCAGATTTGCTGTTGTTCTGGAGAGCTTGCAGAGCACTGGGGAAAGGCAGGCAGAGAATTCCCTGCTAGCACCTTCTCTGTGCCTGGGAAGCAGAAGTGTTCACATTACTTCGCAGAATCGCTTTTGTGCAGAAAACACTAACACTTGTTCAGAACAAAAGAAAGCACAGAGCCCCAGATTTGCTGTTGTTCTGGAGAGCTTGCAGAGCACTGGGGAAAGGCAGGCAGAGAATTCCCTGCTAGCACCTTCTCTGTGCCTGGGAAGCAGAAGTGTTCACATTGCTTCGCAGAATTGCCTTTGTGCAGAAAACACAAACACTTGTTCAGAACAAAAGAAAGCACAGAGCCTCAGATTTTATGTTGTCCTGGAGAGCTTGCAGAGCACTGGGGAAAGGCAGGCAGAGAATTCCCTGCTAGCACCTTCTCTGTGCCTGGGAAGCAGAAGTGTTCACATTGCTTCGCAGAATCGCTTTTGTGCAGAAAACACTAACACTTGTTCAGAACAAAAGAAAGCACAGAGCCCCAGATTTGCTGTTGTTCTGGAGAGCTTGCAGAGCACTGGGGAAAGGCAGGCAGAGAATTCCCTGCTAGCACCTTCTCTGTGCCTGGGAAGCAGAAGTGTTCACGTTACTTCGCAGAATCGCTTTTGTGCAGAAAACACTAACACTTGTTCAGAACAAAAGAAAGCACAGAGCCCCAGATTTGCTGTTGTTCTGGAGAGCTTGCAGAGCACTGGGGAAAGGCAGGCAGAGAATTCCCTGCTAGCACCTTCTCTGTGCCTGGGAAGCAGAAGTGTTCACATTGCTTCGCAGAATCGCCTTTGTGCAGAAAACACTAACACTTGTTCAGAACAAAAGAAAGCACAGAGCCCAAGATTTGCTGTTGTTCTGGAGAGCTTGCAGAGCACTGGGGAAAGGCAGGCAGAGAATTCCCTGCTAGCACCTTCTCTGTGCCTGGGAAGCAGAAGTGTTTACGTTGCTTCGCAGAATCGCTATTGTGCAGAAAACAGTAACACTTGTTCAGAAGGAAAGAAAGCACAGAGCCCCAGATTCTATGTTGTCCTGGAGAGCTTGCAGAGCACTGGGGAAAGGCAGGCAGAGAATTCCCTGCTAGCACCTTCTCTGTGCCTGGGAAGCAGAAGTGTTCACATTGCTTCGCAGAATCGCCTTTGTGCAGAAAACACTAACACTTGTTCCGAACAAAAGAAAGCACAGAGCCCCAGATTCTATGTTGTCCTGGAGAGCTTGCAGAGCACTGGGGAAAGGCAGGCAGGGAATTCCCTGCTAGCAGCTTCTCTGTGCCTGGGAAGCAGAAGTGTTCACATTGCTTCGCAGAATCGCTTTTCTGCAGAAAACACTAACACTTGTTCAGAACAAAAGAAAGCACAGAGCCCCAGATTTGCTGTTGTTCTGGAGAGCTTGCAGAGCACTGGGGAAAGGCAGGCAGAGAATTCCCTGCTAGCACCTTCTCTGTGCCTGGGAAGCAGAAGTGTTCACATTGCTTCGCAGAATCGCCTTTGTGCAGAAAACACTAACACTTGTTCAGAACAAAAGAAAGCACAGAGCCCCAGATTCTATGTTGTCCTGGAGAGCTTGCAGAGCACTGGGGAAAGGCAGGCAGAGAATTCCCTGCTAGCACCTTCTCTGTGCCTGGGAAGCAGAAGTGTTCACATTACTTTGCAGAATCGCCTTTGTGCAGAAAACACTAACACTTGTTCAGAACAAAAGAAAGCACAGAGCCCCAGATTTGCTGTTGTTCTGGAGAGCTTGCAGAGCACTGGGGAAAGGCAGGCAGAGAATTCCCTGCTAGCACCTTCTCTGTGCCTGGGAAGCAGAAGTGTTCACATTGCTTCGCAGAATCGCCTTTGTGCAGAAAACACTAACACTTGTTCAGAACAAAAGAAAGCACAGAGCCCCAGATTTTATGCTGTTCTGGAGAGCTTGCAGAGCACTGGGGAAAGGCAGGCAGAGAATTCCCTGCTAGCACCTTCTCTGTGCCTGGGAAGCAGAAGTGTTCACATTGCTTCGCAGAATCGCCTTTGTGCAGAAAACACTAACACTTGTTCAGAACAAAAGAAAGCACAGAGCCCCAGATTTGCTGTTGTTCTGGAGAGCTTGCAGAGCACTGGGGAAAGACAGGCAGAGAATTCCCTGCTAGCACCTTCTCTGTGCCTGGGAAGCAGGAGTGTTCACATTGCTTCGCAGAATCGCCTTTGTGCAGAAAACACTAACACTTGTTCAGAACAAAAGAAAGCACAGAGCCCCAGATTTGCTGTTGTTCTGGAGAGCTTGCAGAGCACTGGGGAAAGGCAGGCAGAGAATTCCCTGCTAGCACCTTCTCTGTGCCTGGGAAGCAGAAGTGTTCACATTGCTTCGCAGAATCGCCTTTGTGCAGAAAGCACTAACACTTGTTCAGAACAAAAGAAAGCACAGAGCCCCAGATTCTATGTTGTCCTGGAGAGCTTGCAGAGCACTGGGGAAAGGCAGGCAGAGAATTTCCTGCTAGCACCTTCTCTGTGCCTGTTCACATTGCTTCGCAGAATCGCTTTTGTGCAGAAAACAGTAACACTTGTTCAGAACGAAAGAAAGCACAGAGCCCCAGATTCTATGTTGTCCTGGAGATCTTGCAGAGCACTGGGGAAAGGCAGGCAGAGAATTCCTTGCTAGCACCTTCTCTGTGCCTGGGAAGCAGAAGTGTTCACATTGCTTGGCAGAATCGCTTTTGTGCAGAAAACAGTAACACTTGTTCAGAACGAAAGAAAGCACAGAGCCCCAGATTCTATGTTGTCCTGGAGAGCTTGCAGAGCACTGGGGAAAGGCAGGCAGAGAATTCCCTGCTAGCACCTTCTCTGTGCCTGTTCACATTGCTTCGCTGTATCGCTTTTGTGCAGAAAACCCTAACACTTGTTCAGAACGAAAGAAAGCGCAGAGCCCCAGATTCTATGTTGTCCTGGATAGCTTGCAGAGCACTGGGGAAAGGCAGGCAGAGAATTCCCTGCTAGCACCTTCTCTGTGCCTGGGAAGCAGAAGTGTTCACATTGCTTCGCAGAATCGCCTTTGTGCAGAAAACACTAACACTTGTTCAGAACAAAAGAAAGCACAGAGCCCCAGATTTGCTGTTGTCCTGGAGAGCTTGCAGAGCACTGGGGAAAGGCAGGCAGAGAATTCCCTGCTAGCACCTTCTCTGTGCCTGGGAAGCAGAAGTGTTCACATTACTTCGCAGAATCGCTTTTGTGCAGAAAACACTAACACTTGTTCAGAACAAAAGAAAGCACAGAGCCCCAGATTTGCTGTTGTTCTGGAGAGCTTGCAGAGCACTGGGGAAAGGCAGGCAGAGAATTCCCTGCTAGCACCTTCTCTGTGCCTGGGAAGCAGAAGTGTTCACATTGCTTCGCAGAATCGCCTTTGTGCAGAAAACACTAACACTTGTTCAGAACAAAAGAAAGCACAGAGCCCCAGATTTGCTGTTGTTCTGGAGAGCTTGCAGAGCACTGGGGAAAGGCAGGCAGAGAATTCCCTGCTAGCACCTTCTCTGTGCCTGGGAAGCAGAAGTGTTCACATTACTTCGCAGAATCGCTTTTGTGCAGAAAACACTAACACTTGTTCAGAACAAAAGAAAGCACAGAGCCCCAGATTTGCTGTTCTTCTGGAGAGCTTGCAGAGCACTGGGGAAAGGCAGGCAGAGAATTCCCTGCTAGCACCTTCTCTGTGCCTGGGAAGCAGAAGTGTTCACATTGCTTCGCAGAATTGCCTTTGTGCAGAAAACACAAACACTTGTTCAGAACAAAAGAAAGCACAGAGCCTCAGATTTTATGTTGTCCTGGAGAGCTTGCAGAGCACTGGGGAAAGGCAGGCAGAGAATTCCCTGCTAGCACCTTCTCTGTGCCTGGGAAGCGGAAGTGTTCACATTGCTTCGCAGAATCGCTTTTCTGCAGAAAACACTAACACTTGTTCAGAACAAAAGAAAGCACAGAGCCCCAGATTTGCTGTTGTTCTGGAGAGCTTGCAGAGCACTGGGGAAAGGCAGGCAGAGAATTCCCTGCTAGCACCTTCTCTGTGCCTGGGAAGCAGAAGTGTTCACATTGCTTCGCAGAAGCGCTTTTGTGCAGAAAACAGTAACACTTGTTCAGAACGAAAGAAAGCACAGAGCCCCAGATTTGCTGTTGTCCTGGAGAGCTTGCAGAGCACTGGGGAAAGGCAGGCAGAGAATTCCCTGCTAGCACCTTCTCTGTGCCTGGGAAGCAGAAGTGTTCACGTTACTTCGCAGAATCGCTTTTGTGCAGAAAACACTAACACTTGTTCAGAACAAAAGAAAGCACAGAGCCCCAGATTTGCTGTTGTTCTGGAGAGCTTGCAGAGCACTGGGGAAAGGCAGGCAGAGAATTCCCTGCTAGCACCTTCTCTGTGCCTGGGAAGCAGAAGTGTTCACATTGCTTCGCAGAATCGCCTTTGTGCAGAAAACACTAACACTTGTTCAGAACAAAAGAAAGCACAGAGCCCCAGATTTGCTGTTGTTCTGGAGAGCTTGCAGAGCACTGGGGAAAGGCAGGCAGAGAATTCCCTGCTAGCACCTTCTCTGTGCCTGGGAAGCAGAAGTGTTTACGTTGCTTCGCAGAATCGCTATTGTGCAGAAAACAGTAACACTTGTTCAGAAGGAAAGAAAGCACAGAGCCCCAGATTCTATGTTGTCCTGGAGAGCTTGCAGAGCACTGGGGAAAGGCAGGCAGAGAATTCCCTGCTAGCACCTTCTCTGTGCCTGGGAAGCAGAAGTGTTCACATTGCTTCGCAGAATCGCCTTTGTGCAGAAAACACTAACACTTGTTCCGAACAAAAGAAAGCACAGAGCCCCAGATTCTATGTTGTCCTGGAGAGCTTGCAGAGCACTGGGGAAAGGCAGGCAGGGAATTCCCTGCTAGCACCTTCTCTGTGCCTGGGAAGCAGAAGTGTTCACATTGCTTCGCAGAATCGCTTTTCTGCAGAAAACACTAACACTTGTTCAGAACAAAAGAAAGCACAGAGCCCCAGATTTGCTGTTGTTCTGGAGAGCTTGCAGAGCACTGGGGAAAGGCAGGCAGAGAATTCCCTGCTAGCACCTTCTCTGTGCCTGGGAAGCAGAAGTGTTCACATTGCTTCGCAGAATCGCCTTTGTGCAGAAAACACTAACACTTGTTCAGAACAAAAGAAAGCACAGAGCCCCAGATTCTATGTTGTCCTGGAGAGCTTGCAGAGCACTGGGGAAAGGCAGGCAGAGAATTCCCTGCTAGCACCTTCTCTGTGCCTGGGAAGCAGAAGTGTTCACATTACTTTGCAGAATCGCCTTTGTGCAGAAAACACTAACACTTGTTCAGAACAAAAGAAAGCACAGAGCCCCAGATTTGCTGTTGTTCTGGAGAGCTTGCAGAGCACTGGGGAAAGGCAGGCAGAGAATTCCCTGCTAGCACCTTCTCTGTGCCTGGGAAGCAGAAGTGTTCACATTGCTTCGCAGAATCGCCTTTGTGCAGAAAACACTAACACTTGTTCAGAACAAAAGAAAGCACAGAGCCCCAGATTTTATGCTGTTCTGGAGAGCTTGCAGAGCACTGGGGAAAGGCAGGCAGAGAATTCCCTGCTAGCACCTTCTCTGTGCCTGGGAAGCAGAAGTGTTCACATTGCTTCGCAGAATCGCCTTTGTGCAGAAAACACTAACACTTGTTCAGAACAAAAGAAAGCACAGAGCCTCAGATTTTATGTTGTTCTGGAGAGCTTGCAGAGCACTGGGGAAAGGCAGGCAGAGAATTCCCTGCTAGCAACTTCTCTGTGCCTGGGAAGCAGAAGTGTTCACATTGCTTCGCAGAATCGCCTTTGTGCAGAAAACACTAACACTTGTTCAGAACAAAAGAAAGCACAGAGCCCCAGATTTGCTGTTGTTCTGGAGAGCTTGCAGAGCACTGGGGAAAGGCAGGCAGAGAATTCCCTGCTAGCACCTTCTCTGTGCCTGGGAAGCAGGAGTGTTCACATTGCTTCGCAGAATCGCCTTTGTGCAGAAAACACTAACACTTGTTCAGAACAAAAGAAAGCACAGAGCCCCAGATTTGCTGTTGTTCTGGAGAGCTTGCAGAGCACTGGGGAAAGGCAGGCAGAGAATTCCCTGCTAGCACCTTCTCTGTGCCTGGGAAGCAGAAGTGTTCACATTACTTCGCTGTATCGCTTTTGTGCAGAAAACACTAACACTTGTTCAGAACAAAAGAAAGCACAGAGCCCCAGATTTGCTGTTGTTCTGGAGAGCTTGCAGAGCACTGGGGAAAGGCAGGCAGAGAATTCCCTGCTAGCACCTTCTCTGTGCCTGGGAAGCAGAAGTGTTCACATTGCTTCGCAGAATCGCCTTTGTGCAGAAAACAGTAACACTTGTTCAGAACGAAAGGAAGCACAGAGCCCCAGATTTTATGTTGTCCTGGAGAGCTTGCAGAGCACTGGGGAAAGGCAGGCAGAGAATTCCCTGCTAGCACCTTCTCTGTGCCTGTTCACATTGCTTCGCAGAATCGCTTTTGTGCAGAAAAGAGTAACACTTGTTCAGAACGAAAGAAAGCACAGAGCCCCAGATTCTATGTTGTCCTGGAGAGCTTGCAGAGCACTGGGGAAAGGCAGGCAGAGAATTCCCTGCTAGCACCTTCTCTGTGCCTGTTCACATTGCTTCGCTGTATCGCTTTTGTGCAGAAAACAGTAACACTTGTTCAGAACGAAAGAAAGCACAGAGCCCCAGATTCTATGTTGTCCTGGATAGCTTGCAGAGCACTGGGGAAAGGCAGGCAGAGAATTCCCTGCTAGCACCTTCTCTGTGCCTGGGAAGCAGAAGTGTTCACATTACTTCGCAGAATCGCTTTTGTGCAGAAAACACTAACACTTGTTCAGAACAAAAGAAAGCACAGAGCCCCAGATTTGCTGTTGTTCTGGAGAGCTTGCAGAGCACTGGGGAAAGGCAGGCAGAGAATTCCCTGCTAGCACCTGCTCTGTGCCTGGGAAGCAGAAGTGTTCACATTGCTTCGCAGAATCGCCTTTGTGCAGAAAACACTAACACTTGTTCAGAACAAAAGAAAGCACAGAGCCCCAGATTTGCTGTTGTTCTGGAGAGCTTGCAGAGCACTGGGGAAAGGCAGGCAGAGAATTCCCTGCTAGCACCTTCTCTGTGCCTGGGAAGCAGAAGTGTTTACGTTGCTTCGCAGAATCGCTTTTGTGCAGAAAACAGTAACACTTGTTCAGAACAAAAGAAAGCACAGAGCCCCAGATTCTATGTTGTCCTGGAGAGCTTGCAGAGCACTGGGGAAAGGCAGGCAGAGAATTCCCTGCTAGCACCTTCTCTGTGCCTGGGAAGCAGAAGTGTTCACATTGCTTCGCAGAATCGCCTTTGTGCAGAAAACACTAACACTTGTTCCGAACAAAAGAAAGCACAGAGCCCCAGATTCTATGTTGTCCTGGAGAGCTTGCAGAGCACTGGGGAAAGGCAGGCAGGGAATTCCCTGCTAGCACCTTCTCTGTGCCTGGGAAGCAGAAGTGTTCACATTGCTTCGCAGAATCGCTTTTCTGCAGAAAACACTAACACTTGTTCAGAACAAAAGAAAGCACAGAGCCCCAGATTTGCTGTTGTTCTGGAGAGCTTGCAGAGCACTGGGGAAAGGCAGGCAGAGAATTCCCTGCTAGCACCTTCTCTGTGCCTGGGAAGCAGAAGTGTTCACATTGCTTCGCAGAATCGCCTTTGTGCAGAAAACACTAACACTTGTTCAGAACAAAAGAAAGCACAGAGCCCCAGATTCTATGTTGTCCTGGAGAGCTTGCAGAGCACTGGGGAAAGGCAGGCAGAGAATTCCCTGCTAGCACCTTCTCTGTGCCTGGGAAGCAGAAGTGTTCACATTACTTTGCAGAATCGCCTTTGTGCAGAAAACACTAACACTTGTTCAGAACAAAAGAAAGCACAGAGCCCCAGATTTGCTGTTGTTCTGGAGAGCTTGCAGAGCACTGGGGAAAGGCAGGCAGAGAATTCCCTGCTAGCACCTTCTCTGTGCCTGGGAAGCAGAAGTGTTCACATTGCTTCGCAGAATCGCCTTTGTGCAGAAAACACTAACACTTGTTCAGAACAAAAGAAAGCACAGAGCCCCAGATTTTATGTTGTCCTGGAGAGCTTGCAGAACACTGGGGAAAGGCAGGCAGAGAATTCCCTGCTAGCACCTTCTCTGTGCCTGGGAAGCAGAAGTGTTCACATTAGTTCGCAGAATCGCCTTTGTGCAGAAAACACTAACACTTGTTCAGAACAAAAGAAAGCACAGAGCCCCAGATTTGATGTTGTTCTGGAGAGCTTGCAGAGCACTGGGGAAAGGCAGGCAGAGAATTCCCTGCTAGCACCTTCTCTGTGCCTGGGAAGCAGAAGTGTTCACATTGCTTCGCAGAATCGCCTTTGTGCAGAAAACACTAACACTTGTTCAGAACAAAAGAAAGCACAGAGCCCCAGATTTGCTGTTGTTCTGGAGAGCTTGCAGAGCACTGGGGAAAGGCAGGCAGAGAATTCCCTGCTAGCACCTTCTCTGTGCCTGGGAAGCAGGAGTGTTCACATTGCTTCGCAGAATCGCCTTTGTGCAGAAAACACTAACACTTGTTCAGAACAAAAGAAAGCACAGAGCCCCAGATTTGCTGTTGTTCTGGAGAGCTTGCAGAGCACTGGGGAAAGGCAGGCAGAGAATTCCCTGCTAGCACCTTCTCTGTGCCTGGGAAGCAGAAGTGTTCACATTACTTCGCAGAATCGCTTTTGTGCAGAAAACACTAACACTTGTTCAGAACGAAAGGAAGCACAGAGCCCCAGATTTTATGTTGTCCTGGAGAGCTTGCAGAGCACTGGGGAAAGGCAGGCAGAGAATTTCCTGCTAGCACCTTCTCTGTGCCTGTTCACATTGCTTCGCAGAATCGCTTTTGTGCAGAAAACAGTAACACTTGTTCAGAACGAAAGAAAGCACAGAGCCCCAGATTCTATGTTGTCCTGGAGATCTTGCAGAGCACTGGGGAAAGGCAGGCAGAGAATTCCTTGCTAGCACCTTCTCTGTGCCTGGGAAGCAGAAGTGTTCACATTGCTTGGCAGAATCGCTTTTGTGCAGAAAACAGTAACACTTGTTCAGAACGAAAGAAAGCACAGAGCCCCAGATTCTATGTTGTCCTGGAGAGCTTGCAGAGCACTGGGGAAAGGCAGGCAGAGAATTCCCTGCTAGCACCTTCTCTGTGCCTGTTCACATTGCTTCGCTGTATCGCTTTTGTGCAGAAAACCCTAACACTTGTTCAGAACGAAAGAAAGCACAGAGCCCCAGATTTGATGTTGTTCTGGAGAGCTTGCAGAGCACTGGGGAAAGGCAGGCAGAGAATTCCCTGCTAGCACCTTCTCTGTGCCTGGGAAGCAGAAGTGTTCACATTGCTTCGCAGAATCGCCTTTGTGCAGAAAACACTAACACTTGTTCAGAACAAAAGAAAGCACAGAGCCCCAGATTTGCTGTTGTTCTGGAGAGCTTGCAGAGCACTGGGGAAAGGCAGGCAGAGAATTCCCTGCTAGCACCTTCTCTGTGCCTGGGAAGCAGGAGTGTTCACATTGCTTCGCAGAATCGCCTTTGTGCAGAAAACACTAACACTTGTTCAGAACAAAAGAAAGCACAGAGCCCCAGATTTGCTGTTGTTCTGGAGAGCTTGCAGAGCACTGGGGAAAGGCAGGCAGAGAATTCCCTGCTAGCACCTTCTCTGTGCCTGGGAAGCAGAAGTGTTCACATTACTTCGCAGAATCGCTTTTGTGCAGAAAACACTAACACTTGTTCAGAACGAAAGGAAGCACAGAGCCCCAGATTTTATGTTGTCCTGGAGAGCTTGCAGAGCACTGGGGAAAGGCAGGCAGAGAATTTCCTGCTAGCACCTTCTCTGTGCCTGTTCACATTGCTTCGCAGAATCGCTTTTGTGCAGAAAACAGTAACACTTGTTCAGAACGAAAGAAAGCACAGAGCCCCAGATTCTATGTTGTCCTGGAGATCTTGCAGAGCACTGGGGAAAGGCAGGCAGAGAATTCCTTGCTAGCACCTTCTCTGTGCCTGGGAAGCAGAAGTGTTCACATTGCTTGGCAGAATCGCTTTTGTGCAGAAAACAGTAACACTTGTTCAGAACGAAAGAAAGCACAGAGCCCCAGATTCTATGTTGTCCTGGAGAGCTTGCAGAGCACTGGGGAAAGGCAGGCAGAGAATTCCCTGCTAGCACCTTCTCTGTGCCTGTTCACATTGCTTCGCTGTATCGCTTTTGTGCAGAAAACCCTAACACTTGTTCAGAACGAAAGAAAGCACAGAGCCCCAGATTCTATGTTGTCCTGGATAGCTTGCAGAGCACTGGGGAAAGGCAGGCAGAGAATTCCCTGCTAGCACCTTCTCTGTGCCTGGGAAGCAGAAGTGTTCACATTGCTTCGCAGAATCGCCTTTGTGCAGAAAACACTAACACTTGTTCAGAACAAAAGAAAGCACAGAGCCCCAGATTTGCTGTTGTCCTGGAGAGCTTGCAGAGCACTGGGGAAAGGCAGGCAGAGAATTCCCTGCTAGCACCTTCTCTGTGCCTGGGAAGCAGAAGTGTTCACATTACTTCGCAGAATCGCTTTTGTGCAGAAAACACTAACACTTGTTCAGAACAAAAGAAAGCACAGAGCCCCAGATTTGCTGTTGTTCTGGAGAGCTTGCAGAGCACTGGGGAAAGGCAGGCAGAGAATTCCCTGCTAGCACCTGCTCTGTGCCTGGGAAGCAGAAGTGTTCACATTGCTTCGCAGAATCGCCTTTGTGCAGAAAACACTAACACTTGTTCAGAACAAAAGAAAGCACAGAGCCCCAGATTTGCTGTTGTTCTGGAGAGCTTGCAGAGCACTGGGGAAAGGCAGGCAGAGAATTCCCTGCTAGCACCTTCTCTGTGCCTGGGAAGCAGAAGTGTTCACATTACTTCGCAGAATCGCTTTTGTGCAGAAAACACTAACACTTGTTCAGAACAAAAGAAAGCACAGAGCCCCAGATTTGCTGTTGTTCTGGAGAGCTTGCAGAGCACTGGGGAAAGGCAGGCAGAGAATTCCCTGCTAGCACCTTCTCTGTGCCTGGGAAGCAGAAGTGTTCACATTGCTTCGCAGAATTGCCTTTGTGCAGAAAACACAAACACTTGTTCAGAACAAAAGAAAGCACAGAGCCTCAGATTTTATGTTGTCCTGGAGAGCTTGCAGAGCACTGGGGAAAGGCAGGCAGAGAATTCCCTGCTAGCACCTTCTCTGTGCCTGGGAAGCAGAAGTGTTCACATTGCTTCCCAGAATCGCTTTTCTGCAGAAAACACTAACACTTGTTCAGAACAAAAGAAAGCACAGAGCCCCAGATTTGCTGTTGTTCTGGAGAGCTTGCAGAGCACTGGGGAAAGGCAGGCAGAGAATTCCCTGCTAGCACCTTCTCTGTGCCTGGGAAGCAGAAGTGTTCACATTGCTTCGCAGAAGCGCTTTTGTGCAGAAAACAGTAACACTTGTTCAGAACGAAAGAAAGCACAGAGCCCCAGATTTGCTGTTGTCCTGGAGAGCTTGCAGAGCACTGGGGAAAGGCAGGCAGAGAATTCCCTGCTAGCACCTTCTCTGTGCCTGGGAAGCAGAAGTGTTCACGTTACTTCGCAGAATCGCTTTTGTGCAGAAAACACTAACACTTGTTCAGAACAAAAGAAAGCACAGAGCCCCAGATTTGCTGTTGTTCTGGAGAGCTTGCAGAGCACTGGGGAAAGGCAGGCAGAGAATTCCCTGCTAGCACCTTCTCTGTGCCTGGGAAGCAGAAGTGTTCACATTGCTTCGCAGAATCGCCTTTGTGCAGAAAACACCAACACTTGTTCAGAACAAAAGAAAGCACAGAGCCCCAGATTTGCTGTTGTTCTGGAGAGCTTGCAGAGCACTGGGGAAAGGCAGGCAGAGAATTCCCTGCTAGCACCTTCTCTGTGCCTGGGAAGCAGAAGTGTTTACGTTGCTTCGCAGAATCGCTATTGTGCAGAAAACAGTAACACTTGTTCAGAAGGAAAGAAAGCACAGAGCCCCAGATTCTATGTTGTCCTGGAGAGCTTGCAGAGCACTGGGGAAAGGCAGGCAGAGAATTCCCTGCTAGCACCTTCTCTGTGCCTGGGAAGCAGAAGTGTTCACATTGCTTCGCAGAATCGCCTTTGTGCAGAAAACACTAACACTTGTTCCGAACAAAAGAAAGCACAGAGCCCCAGATTCTATGTTGTCCTGGAGAGCTTGCAGAGCACTGGGGAAAGGCAGGCAGGGAATTCCCTGCTAGCACCTTCTCTGTGCCTGGGAAGCAGAAGTGTTCACATTGCTTCGCAGAATCGCTTTTCTGCAGAAAACACTAACACTTGTTCAGAACAAAAGAAAGCACAGAGCCCCAGATTTGCTGTTGTTCTGGAGAGCTTGCAGAGCACTGGGGAAAGGCAGGCAGAGAATTCCCTGCTAGCACCTTCTCTGTGCCTGGGAAGCAGAAGTGTTCACATTGCTTCGCAGAATCGCCTTTGTGCAGAAAACACTAACACTTGTTCAGAACAAAAGAAAGCACAGAGCCCCAGATTCTATGTTGTCCTGGAGAGCTTGCAGAGCACTGGGGAAAGGCAGGCAGAGAATTCCCTGCTAGCACCTTCTCTGTGCCTGGGAAGCAGAAGTGTTCACATTACTTTGCAGAATCGCCTTTGTGCAGAAAACACTAACACTTGTTCAGAACAAAAGAAAGCACAGAGCCCCAGATTTGCTGTTGTTCTGGAGAGCTTGCAGAGCACTGGGGAAAGGCAGGCAGAGAATTCCCTGCTAGCACCTTCTCTGTGCCTGGGAAGCAGAAGTGTTCACATTGCTTCGCAGAATCGCCTTTGTGCAGAAAACACTAACACTTGTTCAGAAGGAAAGAAAGCACAGAGCCCCAGATTCTATGTTGTCCTGGAGAGCTTGCAGAGCACTGGGGAAAGGCAGGCAGAGAATTCCTTGCTAGCACCTTCTCTGTGCCTGGGAAGCAGAAGTGTTCACATTGCTTCGCAGAATCGCCTTTGTGCAGAAAACACTAACACTTGTTCAGAACAAAAGAAAGCACAGAGCCCCAGATTTGCTGTTGTCCTGGAGAGCTTGCAGAGCACTGGGGAAAGGCAGGCAGAGAATTCCCTGCTAGCACCTTCTCTGTGCCTGGGAAGCAGAAGTGTTCACATTACTTCGCAGAATCGCTTTTGTGCAGAAAACACTAACACTTGTTCAGAACAAAAGAAAGCACAGAGCCCCAGATTTGCTGTTGTTCTGGAGAGCTTGCAGAGCACTGGGGAAAGGCAGGCAGAGAATTCCCTGCTAGCACCTTCTCTGTGCCTGGGAAGCAGAAGTGTTCACATTGCTTCGCCGAATTGCCTTTGTGCAGAAAACACTAACACTTGTTCAGAACAAAAGAAAGCACAGAGCCCCAGATTTGCTGTTGTTCTGGAGAGCTTGCAGAGCACTGGGGAAAGGCAGGCAGAGAATTCCCTGCTAGCACCTTCTCTGTGCCTGGGAAGCAGAAGTTTTCACATTACTTCGCAGAATCGCTTTTGTGCAGAAAACACTAACACTTGTTCAGAACGAAAGGAAGCACAGAGCCCCAGATTTTATGTTGTCCTGGAGAGCTTGCAGAGCACTGGGGAAAGGCAGGCAGAGAATTTCCTGCTAGCACCTGCTCTGTGCCTGTTCACATTGCTTCGCAGAATCGCTTTTGTGCAGAAAACAGTAACACTTGTTCAGAACGAAAGAAAGCACAGAGCCCCAGATTCTATGTTGTCCTGGAGAGCTTGCAGAGCACTGGGGAAAGGCAGGCAGAGAATTCCCTGCTAGCACCTTCTCTGTGCCTGTTCACATTGCTTCGCTGTATCGCTTTTGTGCAGAAAACAGTAACACTTGTTCAGAACGAAAGAAAGCACAGAGCCCCAGATTCTGTGTTGTCCTGGATAGCTTGCAGAGCACTGGGGAAAGGCAGGCAGAGAATTCCCTGCTAGCACCTTCTCTGTGCCTGGGAAGCAGAAGTGTTCACATTACTTCGCAGAATCGCTTTTGTGCAGAAAACACTAACACTTGTTCAGAACAAAAGAAAGCACAGAGCCCCAGATTTGCTGTTGTTCTGGAGAGCTTGCAGAGCACTGGGGAAAGGCAGGCAGAGAATTCCCTGCTAGCACCTGCTCTGTGCCTGGGAAGCAGAAGTGTTCACATTGCTTCGCAGAATCGCCTTTGTGCAGAAAACACTAACACTTGTTCAGAACAAAAGAAAGCACAGAGCCCCAGATTTGCTGTTGTTCTGGAGAGCTTGCAGAGCACTGGGGAAAGGCAGGCAGAGAATTCCCTGCTAGCACCTTCTCTGTGCCTGGGAAGCAGAAGTGTTTACGTTGCTTCGCAGAATCGCTTTTGTGCAGAAAACAGTAACACTTGTTCAGAACAAAAGAAAGCACAGAGCCCCAGATTCTATGTTGTCCTGGAGAGCTTGCAGAGCACTGGGGAAAGGCAGGCAGAGAATTCCCTGCTAGCACCTTCTCTGTGCCTGGGAAGCAGAAGTGTTCACATTGCTTCGCAGAATCGCCTTTGTGCAGAAAACACTAACACTTGTTCCGAACAAAAGAAAGCACAGAGCCCCAGATTCTATGTTGTCCTGGAGAGCTTGCAGAGCACTGGGCAAAGGCAGGCAGGGAATTCCCTGCTAGCACCTTCTCTGTGCCTGGGATGCAGAAGTGTTCACATTGCTTCGCAGAATCGCTTTTCTGCAGAAAACACTAACACTTGTTCAGAACAAAAGAAAGCACAGAGCCCCAGATTTGCTGTTGTTCTGGAGAGCTTGCAGAGCACTGGGGAAAGGCAGGCAGAGAATTCCCTGCTAGCACCTTCTCTGTGCCTGGGAAGCAGAAGTGTTCACATTACTTTGCAGAATCGCCTTTGTGCAGAAAACACTAACACTTGTTCAGAACAAAAGAAAGCACAGAGCCCCAGATTTGCTGTTGTTCTGGAGAGCTTGCAGAGCACTGGGGAAAGGCAGGCAGAGAATTCCCTGCTAGCACCTTCTCTGTGCCTGGGAAGCAGAAGTGTTCACATTGCTTCGCAGAATCGCCTTTGTGCAGAAAACACTAACACTTGTTCAGAACAAAAGAAAGCACAGAGCCCCAGATTTTATGTTGTCCTGGAGAGCTTGCAGAACACTGGGGAAAGGCAGGCAGAGAATTCCCTGCTAGCACCTTCTCTGTGCCTGGGAAGCAGAAGTGTTCACATTACTTCACAGAATCGCCTTTGTGCAGAAAACACTAACACTTGTTCAGAACAAAAGAAAGCACAGAGCCCCAGATTTGCTGTTGTTCTGGAGAGCTTGCAGAGCACTGGGGAAAGGCAGGCAGAGAATTCCCTGCTAGCACCTTCTCTGTGCCTGGGAAGCAGGAGTGTTCACATTGCTTCGCAGAATCGCCTTTGTGCAGAAAACACTAACACTTGTTCAGAACAAAAGAAAGCACAGAGCCCCAGATTTGCTGTTGTTCTGGAGAGCTTGCAGAGCACTGGGGAAAGGCAGGCAGAGAATTCCCTGCTAGCACCTTCTCTGTGCCTGGGAAGCAGAAGTGTTCACATTACTTCGCAGAATCGCTTTTGTGCAGAAAACACTAACACTTGTTCAGAACGAAAGGAAGCACAGAGCCCCAGATTTTATGTTGTCCTGGAGAGCTTGCAGAGCACTGGGGAAAGGCAGGCAGAGAATTTCCTGCTAGCACCTTCTCTGTGCCTGTTCACATTGCTTCGCAGAATCGCTTTTGTGCAGAAAACAGTAACACTTGTTCAGAACGAAAGAAAGCACAGAGCCCCAGATTCTATGTTGTCCTGGAGATCTTGCAGAGCACTGGGGAAAGGCAGGCAGAGAATTCCTTGCTAGCACCTTCTCTGTGCCTGGGAAGCAGAAGTGTTCACATTGCTTCGCAGAATCGCTATTGTGCAGAAAACAGTAACACTTGTTCAGAAGGAAAGAAAGCACAGAGCCCCAGATTCTATGTTGTCCTGGAGAGCTTGCAGAGCACTGGGGAAAGGCAGGCAGAGAATTCCCTGCTAGCACCTTCTCTGTGCCTGGGAAGCAGAAGTGTTCACATTACTTCGCAGAATCGCTTTTGTGCAGAAAACACTAACACTTGTTCAGAACAAAAGAAAGCACAGAGCCCCAGATTTGCTGTTGTTCTGGAGAGCTTGCAGAGCACTGGGGAAAGGCAGGCAGAGAATTCCCTGCTAGCACCTTCTCTGTGCCTGGGATGCAGAAGTGTTCACATTGCTTCGCAGAATCGCCTTTGTGCAGAAAACACTAACACTTGTTCAGAACAAAAGAAAGCACAGAGCCCCAGATTTGCTGTTGTTCTGGAGAGCTTGCAGAGCACTGGGGAAAGGCAGGCAGAGAATTCCCTGCTAGCACCTTCTCTGTGCCTGGGAAGCAGAAGTGTTCACATTACTTCGCAGAATCGCTTTTGTGCAGAAAACACTAACACTTGTTCAGAACGAAAGGAAGCACAGAGCCCCAGATTTTATGTTGTCCTGGAGAGCTTGCAGAGCACTGGGGAAAGGCAGGCAGAGAATTTCCTGCTAGCACCTGCTCTGTGCCTGTTCACATTGCTTCGCAGAATCGCTTTTGTGCAGAAAACAGTAACACTTGTTCAGAACGAAAGAAAGCACAGAGCCCCAGATTCTATGTTGTCCTGGAGAGCTTGCAGAGCACTGGGGAAAGGCAGGCAGAGAATTCCTTGCTAGCACCTTCTCTGTGCCTGGGAAGCAGAAGTGTTCACATTGCTTGGCAGAATCGCTTTTGTGCAGAAAACAGTAACACTTGTTCAGAACGAAAGAAAGCACAGAGCCCCAGATTCCATGTTGTCCTGGAGAGCTTGCAGAGCACTGGGGAAAGGCAGGCAGAGAATTCCCTGCTAGCACCTTCTCTGTGCCTGTTCACATTGCTTCGCTGTATCGCTTTTGTGCAGAAAACAGTAACACTTGTTCAGAACGAAAGAAAGCACAGAGCCCCAGATTCTATGTTGTCCTGGATAGCTTGCAGAGCACTGGGGAAAGGCAGGCAGAGAATTCCCTGCTAGCACCTTCTCTGTGCCTGGGAAGCAGAAGTGTTCACATTGCTTCGCAGAATCGCCTTTGTGCAGAAAACACTAACACTTGTTCAGAACAAAAGAAAGCACAGAGCCCCAGATTCTATGTTGTCCTGGAGAGCTTGCAGAGCACTGGGGAAAGGCAGGCAGAGAATTCCTTGCTAGCACCTTCTCTGTGCCTGGGAAGCAGAAGTGTTCACATTGCTTGGCAGAATCGCTTTTGTGCAGAAAACAGTAACACTTGTTCAGAACGAAAGAAAGCACAGAGCCCCAGATTCTATGTTGTCCTGGAGAGCTTGCAGAGCACTGGGGAAAGGCAGGCAGAGAATTCCCTGCTAGCACCTTCTCTGTGCCTGTTCACATTGCTTCGCTGTATCGCTTTTGTGCAGAAAACCCTAACACTTGTTCAGAACGAAAGAAAGCACAGAGCCCCAGATTTGATGTTGTTCTGGAGAGCTTGCAGAGCACTGGGGAAAGGCAGGCAGAGAATTCCCTGCTAGCACCTTCTCTGTGCCTGGGAAGCAGAAGTGTTCACATTGCTTCGCAGAATCGCCTTTGTGCAGAAAACACTAACACTTGTTCAGAACAAAAGAAAGCACAGAGCCCCAGATTTGCTGTTGTTCTGGAGAGCTTGCAGAGCACTGGGGAAAGGCAGGCAGAGAATTCCCTGCTAGCACCTTCTCTGTGCCTGGGAAGCAGGAGTGTTCACATTGCTTCGCAGAATCGCCTTTGTGCAGAAAACACTAACACTTGTTCAGAACAAAAGAAAGCACAGAGCCCCAGATTTGCTGTTGTTCTGGAGAGCTTGCAGAGCACTGGGGAAAGGCAGGCAGAGAATTCCCTGCTAGCACCTTCTCTGTGCCTGGGAAGCAGAAGTGTTCACATTACTTCGCAGAATCGCTTTTGTGCAGAAAACACTAACACTTGTTCAGAACGAAAGGAAGCACAGAGCCCCAGATTTTATGTTGTCCTGGAGAGCTTGCAGAGCACTGGGGAAAGGCAGGCAGAGAATTTCCTGCTAGCACCTTCTCTGTGCCTGTTCACATTGCTTCGCAGAATCGCTTTTGTGCAGAAAACAGTAACACTTGTTCAGAACGAAAGAAAGCACAGAGCCCCAGATTCTATGTTGTCCTGGAGATCTTGCAGAGCACTGGGGAAAGGCAGGCAGAGAATTCCTTGCTAGCACCTTCTCTGTGCCTGGGAAGCAGAAGTGTTCACATTGCTTGGCAGAATCGCTTTTGTGCAGAAAACAGTAACACTTGTTCAGAACGAAAGAAAGCACAGAGCCCCAGATTCTATGTTGTCCTGGAGAGCTTGCAGAGCACTGGGGAAAGGCAGGCAGAGAATTCCCTGCTAGCACCTTCTCTGTGCCTGTTCACATTGCTTCGCTGTATCGCTTTTGTGCAGAAAACCCTAACACTTGTTCAGAACGAAAGAAAGCACAGAGCCCCAGATTCTATGTTGTCCTGGATAGCTTGCAGAGCACTGGGGAAAGGCAGGCAGAGAATTCCCTGCTAGCACCTTCTCTGTGCCTGGGAAGCAGAAGTGTTCACATTGCTTCGCAGAATCGCCTTTGTGCAGAAAACACTAACACTTGTTCAGAACAAAAGAAAGCACAGAGCCCCAGATTTGCTGTTGTCCTGGAGAGCTTGCAGAGCACTGGGGAAAGGCAGGCAGAGAATTCCCTGCTAGCACCTTCTCTGTGCCTGGGAAGCAGAAGTGTTCACATTACTTCGCAGAATCGCTTTTGTGCAGAAAACACTAACACTTGTTCAGAACAAAAGAAAGCACAGAGCCCCAGATTTGCTGTTGTTCTGGAGAGCTTGCAGAGCACTGGGGAAAGGCAGGCAGAGAATTCCCTGCTAGCACCTGCTCTGTGCCTGGGAAGCAGAAGTGTTCACATTGCTTCGCAGAATCGCCTTTGTGCAGAAAACACTAACACTTGTTCAGAACAAAAGAAAGCACAGAGCCCCAGATTTGCTGTTGTTCTGGAGAGCTTGCAGAGCACTGGGGAAAGGCAGGCAGAGAATTCCCTGCTAGCACCTTCTCTGTGCCTGGGAAGCAGAAGTGTTCACATTACTTCGCAGAATCGCTTTTGTGCAGAAAACACTAACACTTGTTCAGAACAAAAGAAAGCACAGAGCCCCAGATTTGCTGTTGTTCTGGAGAGCTTGCAGAGCACTGGGGAAAGGCAGGCAGAGAATTCCCTGCTAGCACCTTCTCTGTGCCTGGGAAGCAGAAGTGTTCACATTGCTTCGCAGAATTGCCTTTGTGCAGAAAACACAAACACTTGTTCAGAACAAAAGAAAGCACAGAGCCTCAGATTTTATGTTGTCCTGGAGAGCTTGCAGAGCACTGGGGAAAGGCAGGCAGAGAATTCCCTGCTAGCACCTTCTCTGTGCCTGGGAAGCAGAAGTGTTCACATTGCTTCCCAGAATCGCTTTTCTGCAGAAAACACTAACACTTGTTCAGAACAAAAGAAAGCACAGAGCCCCAGATTTGCTGTTGTTCTGGAGAGCTTGCAGAGCACTGGGGAAAGGCAGGCAGAGAATTCCCTGCTAGCACCTTCTCTGTGCCTGGGAAGCAGAAGTGTTCACATTGCTTCGCAGAAGCGCTTTTGTGCAGAAAACAGTAACACTTGTTCAGAACGAAAGAAAGCACAGAGCCCCAGATTTGCTGTTGTCCTGGAGAGCTTGCAGAGCACTGGGGAAAGGCAGGCAGAGAATTCCCTGCTAGCACCTTCTCTGTGCCTGGGAAGCAGAAGTGTTCACGTTACTTCGCAGAATCGCTTTTGTGCAGAAAACACTAACACTTGTTCAGAACAAAAGAAAGCACAGAGCCCCAGATTTGCTGTTGTTCTGGAGAGCTTGCAGAGCACTGGGGAAAGGCAGGCAGAGAATTCCCTGCTAGCACCTTCTCTGTGCCTGGGAAGCAGAAGTGTTCACATTGCTTCGCAGAATCGCCTTTGTGCAGAAAACACCAACACTTGTTCAGAACAAAAGAAAGCACAGAGCCCCAGATTTGCTGTTGTTCTGGAGAGCTTGCAGAGCACTGGGGAAAGGCAGGCAGAGAATTCCCTGCTAGCACCTTCTCTGTGCCTGGGAAGCAGAAGTGTTTACGTTGCTTCGCAGAATCGCTATTGTGCAGAAAACAGTAACACTTGTTCAGAAGGAAAGAAAGCACAGAGCCCCAGATTCTATGTTGTCCTGGAGAGCTTGCAGAGCACTGGGGAAAGGCAGGCAGAGAATTCCCTGCTAGCACCTTCTCTGTGCCTGGGAAGCAGAAGTGTTCACATTGCTTCGCAGAATCGCCTTTGTGCAGAAAACACTAACACTTGTTCCGAACAAAAGAAAGCACAGAGCCCCAGATTCTATGTTGTCCTGGAGAGCTTGCAGAGCACTGGGGAAAGGCAGGCAGGGAATTCCCTGCTAGCACCTTCTCTGTGCCTGGGAAGCAGAAGTGTTCACATTGCTTCGCAGAATCGCTTTTCTGCAGAAAACACTAACACTTGTTCAGAACAAAAGAAAGCACAGAGCCCCAGATTTGCTGTTGTTCTGGAGAGCTTGCAGAGCACTGGGGAAAGGCAGGCAGAGAATTCCCTGCTAGCACCTTCTCTGTGCCTGGGAAGCAGAAGTGTTCACATTGCTTCGCAGAATCGCCTTTGTGCAGAAAACACTAACACTTGTTCAGAACAAAAGAAAGCACAGAGCCCCAGATTCTATGTTGTCCTGGAGAGCTTGCAGAGCACTGGGGAAAGGCAGGCAGAGAATTCCCTGCTAGCACCTTCTCTGTGCCTGGGAAGCAGAAGTGTTCACATTACTTTGCAGAATCGCCTTTGTGCAGAAAACACTAACACTTGTTCAGAACAAAAGAAAGCACAGAGCCCCAGATTTGCTGTTGTTCTGGAGAGCTTGCAGAGCACTGGGGAAAGGCAGGCAGAGAATTCCCTGCTAGCACCTTCTCTGTGCCTGGGAAGCAGAAGTGTTCACATTGCTTCGCAGAATCGCCTTTGTGCAGAAAACACTAACACTTGTTCAGAAGGAAAGAAAGCACAGAGCCCCAGATTCTATGTTGTCCTGGAGAGCTTGCAGAGCACTGGGGAAAGGCAGGCAGAGAATTCCTTGCTAGCACCTTCTCTGTGCCTGGGAAGCAGAAGTGTTCACATTGCTTCGCAGAATCGCCTTTGTGCAGAAAACACTAACACTTGTTCAGAACAAAAGAAAGCACAGAGCCCCAGATTTGCTGTTGTCCTGGAGAGCTTGCAGAGCACTGGGGAAAGGCAGGCAGAGAATTCCCTGCTAGCACCTTCTCTGTGCCTGGGAAGCAGAAGTGTTCACATTACTTCGCAGAATCGCTTTTGTGCAGAAAACACTAACACTTGTTCAGAACAAAAGAAAGCACAGAGCCCCAGATTTGCTGTTGTTCTGGAGAGCTTGCAGAGCACTGGGGAAAGGCAGGCAGAGAATTCCCTGCTAGCACCTTCTCTGTGCCTGGGAAGCAGAAGTGTTCACATTGCTTCGCCGAATTGCCTTTGTGCAGAAAACACTAACACTTGTTCAGAACAAAAGAAAGCACAGAGCCCCAGATTTGCTGTTGTTCTGGAGAGCTTGCAGAGCACTGGGGAAAGGCAGGCAGAGAATTCCCTGCTAGCACCTTCTCTGTGCCTGGGAAGCAGAAGTTTTCACATTACTTCGCAGAATCGCTTTTGTGCAGAAAACACTAACACTTGTTCAGAACGAAAGGAAGCACAGAGCCCCAGATTTTATGTTGTCCTGGAGAGCTTGCAGAGCACTGGGGAAAGGCAGGCAGAGAATTTCCTGCTAGCACCTGCTCTGTGCCTGTTCACATTGCTTCGCAGAATCGCTTTTGTGCAGAAAACAGTAACACTTGTTCAGAACGAAAGAAAGCACAGAGCCCCAGATTCTATGTTGTCCTGGAGAGCTTGCAGAGCACTGGGGAAAGGCAGGCAGAGAATTCCCTGCTAGCACCTTCTCTGTGCCTGTTCACATTGCTTCGCTGTATCGCTTTTGTGCAGAAAACAGTAACACTTGTTCAGAACGAAAGAAAGCACAGAGCCCCAGATTCTGTGTTGTCCTGGATAGCTTGCAGAGCACTGGGGAAAGGCAGGCAGAGAATTCCCTGCTAGCACCTTCTCTGTGCCTGGGAAGCAGAAGTGTTCACATTACTTCGCAGAATCGCTTTTGTGCAGAAAACACTAACACTTGTTCAGAACAAAAGAAAGCACAGAGCCCCAGATTTGCTGTTGTTCTGGAGAGCTTGCAGAGCACTGGGGAAAGGCAGGCAGAGAATTCCCTGCTAGCACCTGCTCTGTGCCTGGGAAGCAGAAGTGTTCACATTGCTTCGCAGAATCGCCTTTGTGCAGAAAACACTAACACTTGTTCAGAACAAAAGAAAGCACAGAGCCCCAGATTTGCTGTTGTTCTGGAGAGCTTGCAGAGCACTGGGGAAAGGCAGGCAGAGAATTCCCTGCTAGCACCTTCTCTGTGCCTGGGAAGCAGAAGTGTTTACGTTGCTTCGCAGAATCGCTTTTGTGCAGAAAACAGTAACACTTGTTCAGAACAAAAGAAAGCACAGAGCCCCAGATTCTATGTTGTCCTGGAGAGCTTGCAGAGCACTGGGGAAAGGCAGGCAGAGAATTCCCTGCTAGCACCTTCTCTGTGCCTGGGAAGCAGAAGTGTTCACATTGCTTCGCAGAATCGCCTTTGTGCAGAAAACACTAACACTTGTTCCGAACAAAAGAAAGCACAGAGCCCCAGATTCTATGTTGTCCTGGAGAGCTTGCAGAGCACTGGGCAAAGGCAGGCAGGGAATTCCCTGCTAGCACCTTCTCTGTGCCTGGGATGCAGAAGTGTTCACATTGCTTCGCAGAATCGCTTTTCTGCAGAAAACACTAACACTTGTTCAGAACAAAAGAAAGCACAGAGCCCCAGATTTGCTGTTGTTCTGGAGAGCTTGCAGAGCACTGGGGAAAGGCAGGCAGAGAATTCCCTGCTAGCACCTTCTCTGTGCCTGGGAAGCAGAAGTGTTCACATTACTTTGCAGAATCGCCTTTGTGCAGAAAACACTAACACTTGTTCAGAACAAAAGAAAGCACAGAGCCCCAGATTTGCTGTTGTTCTGGAGAGCTTGCAGAGCACTGGGGAAAGGCAGGCAGAGAATTCCCTGCTAGCACCTTCTCTGTGCCTGGGAAGCAGAAGTGTTCACATTGCTTCGCAGAATCGCCTTTGTGCAGAAAACACTAACACTTGTTCAGAACAAAAGAAAGCACAGAGCCCCAGATTTTATGTTGTCCTGGAGAGCTTGCAGAACACTGGGGAAAGGCAGGCAGAGAATTCCCTGCTAGCACCTTCTCTGTGCCTGGGAAGCAGAAGTGTTCACATTACTTCACAGAATCGCCTTTGTGCAGAAAACACTAACACTTGTTCAGAACAAAAGAAAGCACAGAGCCCCAGATTTGCTGTTGTTCTGGAGAGCTTGCAGAGCACTGGGGAAAGGCAGGCAGAGAATTCCCTGCTAGCACCTTCTCTGTGCCTGGGAAGCAGGAGTGTTCACATTGCTTCGCAGAATCGCCTTTGTGCAGAAAACACTAACACTTGTTCAGAACAAAAGAAAGCACAGAGCCCCAGATTTGCTGTTGTTCTGGAGAGCTTGCAGAGCACTGGGGAAAGGCAGGCAGAGAATTCCCTGCTAGCACCTTCTCTGTGCCTGGGAAGCAGAAGTGTTCACATTACTTCGCAGAATCGCTTTTGTGCAGAAAACACTAACACTTGTTCAGAACGAAAGGAAGCACAGAGCCCCAGATTTTATGTTGTCCTGGAGAGCTTGCAGAGCACTGGGGAAAGGCAGGCAGAGAATTTCCTGCTAGCACCTTCTCTGTGCCTGTTCACATTGCTTCGCAGAATCGCTTTTGTGCAGAAAACAGTAACACTTGTTCAGAACGAAAGAAAGCACAGAGCCCCAGATTCTATGTTGTCCTGGAGATCTTGCAGAGCACTGGGGAAAGGCAGGCAGAGAATTCCTTGCTAGCACCTTCTCTGTGCCTGGGAAGCAGAAGTGTTCACATTGCTTCGCAGAATCGCTATTGTGCAGAAAACAGTAACACTTGTTCAGAAGGAAAGAAAGCACAGAGCCCCAGATTCTATGTTGTCCTGGAGAGCTTGCAGAGCACTGGGGAAAGGCAGGCAGAGAATTCCCTGCTAGCACCTTCTCTGTGCCTGGGAAGCAGAAGTGTTCACATTACTTCGCAGAATCGCTTTTGTGCAGAAAACACTAACACTTGTTCAGAACAAAAGAAAGCACAGAGCCCCAGATTTGCTGTTGTTCTGGAGAGCTTGCAGAGCACTGGGGAAAGGCAGGCAGAGAATTCCCTGCTAGCACCTTCTCTGTGCCTGGGATGCAGAAGTGTTCACATTGCTTCGCAGAATCGCCTTTGTGCAGAAAACACTAACACTTGTTCAGAACAAAAGAAAGCACAGAGCCCCAGATTTGCTGTTGTTCTGGAGAGCTTGCAGAGCACTGGGGAAAGGCAGGCAGAGAATTCCCTGCTAGCACCTTCTCTGTGCCTGGGAAGCAGAAGTGTTCACATTACTTCGCAGAATCGCTTTTGTGCAGAAAACACTAACACTTGTTCAGAACGAAAGGAAGCACAGAGCCCCAGATTTTATGTTGTCCTGGAGAGCTTGCAGAGCACTGGGGAAAGGCAGGCAGAGAATTTCCTGCTAGCACCTGCTCTGTGCCTGTTCACATTGCTTCGCAGAATCGCTTTTGTGCAGAAAACAGTAACACTTGTTCAGAACGAAAGAAAGCACAGAGCCCCAGATTCTATGTTGTCCTGGAGAGCTTGCAGAGCACTGGGGAAAGGCAGGCAGAGAATTCCTTGCTAGCACCTTCTCTGTGCCTGGGAAGCAGAAGTGTTCACATTGCTTGGCAGAATCGCTTTTGTGCAGAAAACAGTAACACTTGTTCAGAACGAAAGAAAGCACAGAGCCCCAGATTCCATGTTGTCCTGGAGAGCTTGCAGAGCACTGGGGAAAGGCAGGCAGAGAATTCCCTGCTAGCACCTTCTCTGTGCCTGTTCACATTGCTTCGCTGTATCGCTTTTGTGCAGAAAACAGTAACACTTGTTCAGAACGAAAGAAAGCACAGAGCCCCAGATTCTATGTTGTCCTGGATAGCTTGCAGAGCACTGGGGAAAGGCAGGCAGAGAATTCCCTGCTAGCACCTTCTCTGTGCCTGGGAAGCAGAAGTGTTCACATTGCTTCGCAGAATCGCCTTTGTGCAGAAAACACTAACACTTGTTCAGAACAAAAGAAAGCACAGAGCCCCAGATTCTATGTTGTCCTGGAGAGCTTGCAGAGCACTGGGGAAAGGCAGGCAGAGAATTCCTTGCTAGCACCTTCTCTGTGCCTGGGAAGCAGAAGTGTTCATATTGCTTCGCAGAATCGCTTTTGTGCAGAAAACACTAACACTTGTTCAGAACAAAAGAAAGCACAGAGCCCCAGATTCTATGTTGTCCTGGAGAGCTTGCAGAGCACTGGGGAAAGGCAGGCAGAGAATTCCCTGCTAGCACCTTCTCTGTGCCTGTTCACATTGCTTCGCTGTATCGCTTTTGTGCAGAAAACACTAACACTTGTTCAGAACGAAAGAAAGCACAGAGCCCCAGATTTGCTGTTGTTCTGGAGAGCTTGCAAAGCACTGGGGAAAGGCAGGCAGAGAATTCCCTGCTAGCACCTTCTCTGTGCCTGGGAAGCAGAAGTGTTCACATTACTTCGCAGAATCGCTTTTGTGCAGAAAACACTAACACTTGTTCAGAACAAAAGAAAGCACAGAGCCCCAGATTTGCTGTTGTTCTGGAGAGCTTGCAGAGCACTGGGGAAAGGCAGGCAGAGAATTCCCTGCTAGCACCTTCTCTGTGCCTGGGAAGCAGAAGTGTTCACATTACTTCGCAGAATCGCTTTTGTGCAGAAAACACTAACACTTGTTCAGAACAAAAGAAAGCACAGAGCCCCAGATTTGCTGTTGTTCTGGAGAGCTTGCAGAGCACTGGGGAAAGGCAGGCAGAGAATTCCCTGCTAGCACCTTCTCTGTGCCTGGGAAGCAGAAGTGTTCACATTGCTTCGCAGAATCGCCTTTGTGCAGAAAAAACTAACACTTGTTCAGAACAAAAGAAAGCACAGAGCCCCAGATTTGCTGTTGTCCTGGAGAGCTTGCAGAGCACTGGGGAAAGGCAGGCAGAGAATTCCCTGCTAGCACCTTCTCTGTGCCTGGGAAGCAGAAGTGTTCACATTACTTCGCAGAATCGCTTTTGTGCAGAAAACACTAACACTTGTTCAGAACAAAAGAAAGCACAGAGCCCCAGATTTGCTGTTGTTCTGGAGAGCTTGCAGAGCACTGGGGAAAGGCAGGCAGAGAATTCCCTGCTAGCACCTTCTCTGTGCCTGGGAAGCAGAAGTGTTCACATTACTTCGCAGAATCGCTTTTGTGCAGAAAACACTAACACTTGTTCAGAACAAAAGAAAGCACAGAGCCCCAGATTCTATGTTGTCCTGGAGAGCTTGCAGAGCACTGGGGAAAGGCAGGCAGAGAATTCCTTGCTAGCACCTTCTCTGTGCCTGGGAAGCAGAAGTGTTCATATTGCTTCGCAGAATCGCTTTTGTGCAGAAAACACTAACACTTGTTCAGAACGAAAGAAAGCACAGAGCCCCAGATTTGCTGTTGTTCTGGAGAGCTTGCAGAGCACTGGGGAAAGGCAGGCAGAGAATTCCCTGCTAGCACCTTCTCTGTGCCTGGGAAGCAGAAGTGTTCACATTGCTTCGCAGAATCGCCTTTGTGCAGAAAACACTAACACTTGTTCAGAACAAAAGAAAGCACAGAGCCCCAGATTTGCTGTTGTTCTGGAGAGCTTGCAGAGCACTGGGGAAAGGCAGGCAGAGAATTCCCTGCTAGCACCTTCTCTGTGCCTGGGAAGCAGAAGTGTTCACATTGCTTCGCAGAATCGCCTTTGTGCAGAAAACACTAACACTTGTTCAGAACAAAAGAAAGCACAGAGCCCCAGATTTGCTGTTGTTCTGGAGAGCTTGCAGAGCACTGGGGAAAGGCAGGCAGAGAATTCCCTGCTAGCACCTTCTCTGTGCCTGGGAAGCAGAAGTGTTCACATTACTTCGCAGAATCGCTTTTGTGCAGAAAACACTAAGACTTGTTCAGAACAAAAGAAAGCACAGAGCCCCAGATTTGCTGTTGTTCTGGAGAGCTTGCAGAGCACTGGGGAAAGGCAGGCAGAGAATTCCCTGCTAGCACCTTCTCTGTGCCTGGGAAGCAGAAGTGTTCACATTGCTTCGCAGAATTGCCTTTGTGCAGAAAACACAAACACTTGTTCAGAACAAAAGAAAGCACAGAGCCTCAGATTTTATGTTGTCCTGGAGAGCTTGCAGAGCACTGGGGAAAGGCAGGCAGAGAATTCCTTGCTAGCACCTTCTCTGTGCCTGGGAAGCAGAAGTGTTCACATTGCTTCGCAGAATCGCTTTTCTGCAGAAAACACTAACACTTGTTCAGAACAAAAGAAAGCACAGAGCCCCAGATTTGCTGTTGTTCTGGAGAGCTTGCAGAGCACTGGGGAAAGGCAGGCAGAGAATTCCCTGGTAGCACCTTCTCTGTGCCTGGGAAGCAGAAGTGTTCACATTGCTTCGCAGAAGCGCTTTTGTGCAGAAAACACTAACACTTGTTCAGAACGAAAGGAAGCACAGAGCCCCAGATTTTATGTTGTCCTGGAGAGCTTGCAGAGCACTGGGGAAAGGCAGGCAGAGAATTTCCTGCTAGCACCTTCTCTGTGCCTGTTCACATTGCTTCGCAGAATCGCTTTTGTGCAGAAAACACTAACACTTGTTCAGAACGAAAGAAAGCACAGAGCCCCAGATTCTATGTTGTCCTGGAGATCTTGCAGAGCACTGGGGAAAGGCAGGCAGAGAATTCCTTGCTAGCACCTTCTCTGTGCCTGGGAAGCAGAAGTGTTCACATTGCTTCGCAGAATCGCTATTGTGCAGAAAACAGTAACACTTGTTCAGAAGGAAAGAAAGCACAGAGCCCCAGATTCTATGTTGTCCTGGAGAGCTTGCAGAGCACTGGGGAAAGGCAGGCAGAGAATTCCCTGCTAGCACCTTCTCTGTGCCTGGGAAGCAGAAGTGTTCACATTACTTCGCAGAATCGCTTTTGTGCAGAAAACACTAACACTTGTTCAGAACAAAAGAAAGCACAGAGCCCCAGATTTGCTGTTGTTCTGGAGAGCTTGCAGAGCACTGGGGAAAGGCAGGCAGAGAATTCCCTGCTAGCACCTTCTCTGTGCCTGGGATGCAGAAGTGTTCACATTGCTTCGCAGAATCGCCTTTGTGCAGAAAACACTAACACTTGTTCAGAACGAAAGAAAGCACAGAGCCCCAGATTCCATGTTGTCCTGGAGAGCTTGCAGAGCACTGGGGAAAGGCAGGCAGAGAATTCCCTGCTAGCACCTTCTCTGTGCCTGTTCACATTGCTTCGCTGTATCGCTTTTGTGCAGAAAACAGTAACACTTGTTCAGAACGAAAGAAAGCACAGAGCCCCAGATTCTATGTTGTCCTGGATAGCTTGCAGAGCACTGGGGAAAGGCAGGCAGAGAATTCCCTGCTAGCACCTTCTCTGTGCCTGGGAAGCAGAAGTGTTCACATTGCTTCGCAGAATCGCCTTTGTGCAGAAAACACTAACACTTGTTCAGAACAAAAGAAAGCACAGAGCCCCAGATTTGCTGTTGTTCTGGAGAGCTTGCAGAGCACTGGGGAAAGGCAGGCAGAGAATTCCCTGCTAGCACCTTCTCTGTGCCTGGGAAGCAGAAGTGTTCACATTGCTTCGCAGAATCGCCTTTGTGCAGAAAACACTAACACTTGTTCAGAACAAAAGAAAGCACAGAGCCCCAGATTTTATGTTGTCCTGGAGAGCTTGCAGAACACTGGGGAAAGGCAGGCAGAGAATTCCCTGCTAGCACCTTCTCTGTGCCTGGGAAGCAGAAGTGTTCACATTACTTCGCAGAATCGCCTTTGTGCAGAAAACACTAACACTTGTTCAGAACAAAAGAAAGCACAGAGCCCCAGATTTGCTGTTGTTCTGGAGAGCTTGCAGAGCACTGGGGAAAGGCAGGCAGAGAATTCCCTGCTAGCACCTTCTCTGTGCCTGGGAAGCAGGAGTGTTCACATTGCTTCGCAGAATCGCCTTTGTGCAGAAAACACTAACACTTGTTCAGAACAAAAGAAAGCACAGAGCCCCAGATTTGCTGTTGTTCTGGAGAGCTTGCAGAGCACTGGGGAAAGGCAGGCAGAGAATTCCCTGCTAGCACCTTCTCTGTGCCTGGGAAGCAGAAGTGTTCACATTACTTCGCAGAATCGCTTTTGTGCAGAAAACACTAACACTTGTTCAGAACGAAAGGAAGCACAGAGCCCCAGATTTTATGTTGTCCTGGAGAGCTTGCAGAGCACTGGGGAAAGGCAGGCAGAGAATTTCCTGCTAGCACCTTCTCTGTGCCTGTTCACATTGCTTCGCAGAATCGCTTTTGTGCAGAAAACAGTAACACTTGTTCAGAACGAAAGAAAGCACAGAGCCCCAGATTCTATGTTGTCCTGGAGATCTTGCAGAGCACTGGGGAAAGGCAGGCAGAGAATTCCTTGCTAGCACCTTCTCTGTGCCTGGGAAGCAGAAGTGTTCACATTGCTTCGCAGAATCGCTATTGTGCAGAAAACAGTAACACTTGTTCAGAAGGAAAGAAAGCACAGAGCCCCAGATTCTATGTTGTCCTGGAGAGCTTGCAGAGCACTGGGGAAAGGCAGGCAGAGAATTCCCTGCTAGCACCTTCTCTGTGCCTGGGAAGCAGAAGTGTTCACATTACTTCGCAGAATCGCTTTTGTGCAGAAAACACTAACACTTGTTCAGAACAAAAGAAAGCACAGAGCCCCAGATTTGCTGTTGTTCTGGAGAGCTTGCAGAGCACTGGGGAAAGGCAGGCAGAGAATTCCCTGCTAGCACCTTCTCTGTGCCTGGGATGCAGAAGTGTTCACATTGCTTCGCAGAATCGCCTTTGTGCAGAAAACACTAACACTTGTTCAGAACAAAAGAAAGCACAGAGCCCCAGATTTGCTGTTGTTCTGGAGAGCTTGCAGAGCACTGGGGAAAGGCAGGCAGAGAATTCCCTGCTAGCACCTTCTCTGTGCCTGGGAAGCAGAAGTGTTCACATTACTTCGCAGAATCGCTTTTGTGCAGAAAACACTAACACTTGTTCAGAACGAAAGGAAGCACAGAGCCCCAGATTTTATGTTGTCCTGGAGAGCTTGCAGAGCACTGGGGAAAGGCAGGCAGAGAATTTCCTGCTAGCACCTGCTCTGTGCCTGTTCACATTGCTTCGCAGAATCGCTTTTGTGCAGAAAACAGTAACACTTGTTCAGAACGAAAGAAAGCACAGAGCCCCAGATTCTATGTTGTCCTGGAGAGCTTGCAGAGCACTGGGGAAAGGCAGGCAGAGAATTCCTTGCTAGCACCTTCTCTGTGCCTGGGAAGCAGAAGTGTTCACATTGCTTGGCAGAATCGCTTTTGTGCAGAAAACAGTAACACTTGTTCAGAACGAAAGAAAGCACAGAGCCCCAGATTCCATGTTGTCCTGGAGAGCTTGCAGAGCACTGGGGAAAGGCAGGCAGAGAATTCCCTGCTAGCACCTTCTCTGTGCCTGTTCACATTGCTTCGCTGTATCGCTTTTGTGCAGAAAACAGTAACACTTGTTCAGAACGAAAGAAAGCACAGAGCCCCAGATTCTATGTTGTCCTGGATAGCTTGCAGAGCACTGGGGAAAGGCAGGCAGAGAATTCCCTGCTAGCACCTTCTCTGTGCCTGGGAAGCAGAAGTGTTCACATTGCTTCGCAGAATCGCCTTTGTGCAGAAAACACTAACACTTGTTCAGAACAAAAGAAAGCACAGAGCCCCAGATTCTATGTTGTCCTGGAGAGCTTGCAGAGCACTGGGGAAAGGCAGGCAGAGAATTCCTTGCTAGCACCTTCTCTGTGCCTGGGAAGCAGAAGTGTTCATATTGCTTCGCAGAATCGCTTTTGTGCAGAAAACACTAACACTTGTTCAGAACAAAAGAAAGCACAGAGCCCCAGATTCTATGTTGTCCTGGAGAGCTTGCAGAGCACTGGGGAAAGGCAGGCAGAGAATTCCCTGCTAGCACCTTCTCTGTGCCTGTTCACATTGCTTCGCTGTATCGCTTTTGTGCAGAAAACACTAACACTTGTTCAGAACGAAAGAAAGCACAGAGCCCCAGATTTGCTGTTGTTCTGGAGAGCTTGCAAAGCACTGGGGAAAGGCAGGCAGAGAATTCCCTGCTAGCACCTTCTCTGTGCCTGGGAAGCAGAAGTGTTCACATTACTTCGCAGAATCGCTTTTGTGCAGAAAACACTAACACTTGTTCAGAACAAAAGAAAGCACAGAGCCCCAGATTTGCTGTTGTTCTGGAGAGCTTGCAGAGCACTGGGGAAAGGCAGGCAGAGAATTCCCTGCTAGCACCTTCTCTGTGCCTGGGAAGCAGAAGTGTTCACATTACTTCGCAGAATCGCTTTTGTGCAGAAAACACTAACACTTGTTCAGAACAAAAGAAAGCACAGAGCCCCAGATTTGCTGTTGTTCTGGAGAGCTTGCAGAGCACTGGGGAAAGGCAGGCAGAGAATTCCCTGCTAGCACCTTCTCTGTGCCTGGGAAGCAGAAGTGTTCACATTGCTTCGCAGAATCGCCTTTGTGCAGAAAAAACTAACACTTGTTCAGAACAAAAGAAAGCACAGAGCCCCAGATTTGCTGTTGTCCTGGAGAGCTTGCAGAGCACTGGGGAAAGGCAGGCAGAGAATTCCCTGCTAGCACCTTCTCTGTGCCTGGGAAGCAGAAGTGTTCACATTACTTCGCAGAATCGCTTTTGTGCAGAAAACACTAACACTTGTTCAGAACAAAAGAAAGCACAGAGCCCCAGATTTGCTGTTGTTCTGGAGAGCTTGCAGAGCACTGGGGAAAGGCAGGCAGAGAATTCCCTGCTAGCACCTTCTCTGTGCCTGGGAAGCAGAAGTGTTCACATTACTTCGCAGAATCGCTTTTGTGCAGAAAACACTAACACTTGTTCAGAACAAAAGAAAGCACAGAGCCCCAGATTCTATGTTGTCCTGGAGAGCTTGCAGAGCACTGGGGAAAGGCAGGCAGAGAATTCCTTGCTAGCACCTTCTCTGTGCCTGGGAAGCAGAAGTGTTCATATTGCTTCGCAGAATCGCTTTTGTGCAGAAAACACTAACACTTGTTCAGAACGAAAGAAAGCACAGAGCCCCAGATTTTATGTTGTTCTGGAGAGCTTGCAGAGCACTGGGGAAAGGCAGGCAGAGAATTCCCTGCTAGCACCTTCTCTGTGCCTGGGAAGCAGAAGTGTTCACATTGCTTCGCAGAATCGCCTTTGTGCAGAAAACACTAACACTTGTTCAGAACAAAAGAAAGCACAGAGCCCCAGATTTGCTGTTGTTCTGGAGAGCTTGCAGAGCACTGGGGAAAGGCAGGCAGAGAATTCCCTGCTAGCACCTTCTCTGTGCCTGCGAAGCAGAAGTGTTCACATTGCTTCGCAGAATTGCCTTTGTGCAGAAAACACAAACACTTGTTCAGAACAAAAGAAAGCACAGAGCCTCAGATTTTATGTTGTCCTGGAGAGCTTGCAGAGCACTGGGGAAAGGCAGGCAGAGAATTCCTTGCTAGCACCTTCTCTGTGCCTGGGAAGCAGAAGTGTTCACATTGCTTCGCAGAATCGCTTTTCTGCAGAAAACACTAACACTTGTTCAGAACAAAAGAAAGCACAGAGCCCCAGATTTGCTGTTGTTCTGGAGAGCTTGCAGAGCACTGGGGAAAGGCAGGCAGAGAATTCCCTGGTAGCACCTTCTCTGTGCCTGGGAAGCAGAAGTGTTCACATTGCTTCGCAGAAGCGCTTTTGTGCAGAAAACACTAACACTTGTTCAGAACGAAAGGAAGCACAGAGCCCCAGATTTTATGTTGTCCTGGAGAGCTTGCAGAGCACTGGGGAAAGGCAGGCAGAGAATTTCCTGCTAGCACCTTCTCTGTGCCTGTTCACATTGCTTCGCAGAATCGCTTTTGTGCAGAAAACACTAACACTTGTTCAGAACGAAAGAAAGCACAGAGCCCCAGATTCTATGTTGTCCTGGAGATCTTGCAGAGCACTGGGGAAAGGCAGGCAGAGAATTCCTTGCTAGCACCTTCTCTGTGCCTGGGAAGCAGAAGTGTTCACATTGCTTCGCAGAATCGCTATTGTGCAGAAAACAGTAACACTTGTTCAGAAGGAAAGAAAGCACAGAGCCCCAGATTCTATGTTGTCCTGGAGAGCTTGCAGAGCACTGGGGAAAGGCAGGCAGAGAATTCCCTGCTAGCACCTTCTCTGTGCCTGGGAAGCAGAAGTGTTCACATTACTTCGCAGAATCGCTTTTGTGCAGAAAACACTAACACTTGTTCAGAACAAAAGAAAGCACAGAGCCCCAGATTTGCTGTTGTTCTGGAGAGCTTGCAGAGCACTGGGGAAAGGCAGGCAGAGAATTCCCTGCTAGCACCTTCTCTGTGCCTGGGAAGCAGAAGTGTTCACATTGCTTCGCAGAATCGCCTTTGTGCAGAAAACACTAACACTTGTTCCGAACGAAAGAAAGCACAGAGCCCCAGATTCCATGTTGTCCTGGAGAGCTTGCAGAGCACTGGGGAAAGGCAGGCAGAGAATTCCCTGCTAGCACCTTCTCTGTGCCTGTTCACATTGCTTCGCTGTATCGCTTTTGTGCAGAAAACACTAACACTTGTTCAGAACGAAAGAAAGCACAGAGCCCCAGATTTGCTGTTGTTCTGGAGAGCTTGCAGAGCACTGGGGAAAGGCAGGCAGAGAATTCCCTGCTAGCACCTTCTCTGTGCCTGGGAAGCAGAAGTGTTCACATTACTTCGCAGAATCGCTTTTGTGCAGAAAACACTAACACTTGTTCAGAACAAAAGAAAGCACAGAGCCCCAGATTTGCTGTTGTTCTGGAGAGCTTGCAGAGCACTGGGGAAAAGCAGGCAGAGAATTCCCTGCTAGCACCTTCTCTGTGCCTGGGAAGCAGAAGTGTTCACATTACTTCGCAGAATCGCTTTTGTGCAGAAAACACTAACACTTGTTCAGAACAAAAGAAAGCACAGAGCCCCAGATTTGCTGTTGTTCTGGAGAGCTTGCAGAGCACTGGGGAAAGGCAGGCAGAGAATTCCCTGCTAGCACCTTCTCTGTGCCTGGGAAGCAGAAGTGTTCACATTGCTTCGCAGAATCGCCTTTGTTCAGAAAAAACTAACACTTGTTCAGAACAAAAGAAAGCACAGAGCCCCAGATTTGCTGTTGTCCTGGAGAGCTTGCAGAGCACTGGGGAAAGGCAGGCAGAGAATTCCCTGCTAGCACCTTCTCTGTGCCTGGGAAGCAGAAGTGTTCACATTACTTCGCAGAATCGCTTTTGTGCAGAAAACACTAACACTTGTTCAGAACGAAAGAAAGCACAGAGCCCCAGATTTGCTGTTGTTCTGGAGAGCTTGCAGAGCACTGGGGAAAGGCAGGCAGAGAATTCCCTGCTAGCACCTTCTCTGTGCCTGGGAAGCAGAAGTGTTCACATTACTTCGCAGAATCGCTTTTGTGCAGAAAACACTAACACTTGTTCAGAACAAAAGAAAGCACAGAGCCCCAGATTCTATGTTGTCCTGGAGAGCTTGCAGAGCACTGGGGAAAGGCAGGCAGAGAATTCCTTGCTAGCACCTTCTCTGTGCCTGGGAAGCAGAAGTGTTCATATTGCTTCGCAGAATCGCTTTTGTGCAGAAAACACTAACACTTGTTCAGAACGAAAGAAAGCACAGAGCCCCAGATTTTATGTTGTTCTGGAGAGCTTGCAGAGCACTGGGGAAAGGCAGGCAGAGAATTCCCTGCTAGCACCTTCTCTGTGCCTGGGAAGCAGAAGTGTTCACATTGCTTCGCAGAATCGCCTTTGTGCAGAAAACACTAACACTTGTTCAGAACAAAAGAAAGCACAGAGCCCCAGATTTGCTGTTGTTCTGGAGAGCTTGCAGAGCACTGGGGAAAGGCAGGCAGAGAATTCCCTGCTAGCACCTTCTCTGTGCCTGGGAAGCAGAAGTGTTCACATTGCTTCGCAGAATCGCCTTTGTGCAGAAAACACTAACACTTGTTCAGAACAAAAGAAAGCACAGAGCCCCAGATTTGCTGTTGTTCTGGAGAGCTTGCAGAGCACTGGGGAAAGGCAGGCAGAGAATTCCCTGCTAGCACCTTCTCTGTGCCTGGGAAGCAGAAGTGTTCACATTACTTCGCAGAATCGCTTTTGTGCAGAAAACACTAAGACTTGTTCAGAACAAAAGAAAGCACAGAGCCCCAGATTTGCTGTTGTTCTGGAGAGCTTGCAGAGCACTGGGGAAAGGCAGGCAGAGAATTCCCTGCTAGCACCTTCTCTGTGCCTGCGAAGCAGAAGTGTTCACATTGCTTCGCAGAATTGCCTTTGTGCAGAAAACACAAACACTTGTTCAGAACAAAAGAAAGCACAGAGCCTCAGATTTTATGTTGTCCTGGAGAGCTTGCAGAGCACTGGGGAAAGGCAGGCAGAGAATTCCTTGCTAGCACCTTCTCTGTGCCTGGGAAGCAGAAGTGTTCACATTGCTTCGCAGAATCGCTTTTCTGCAGAAAACACTAACACTTGTTCAGAACAAAAGAAAGCACAGAGCCCCAGATTTGCTGTTGTTCTGGAGAGCTTGCAGAGCACTGGGGAAAGGCAGGCAGAGAATTCCCTGGTAGCACCTTCTCTGTGCCTGGGAAGCAGAAGTGTTCACATTGCTTCGCAGAAGCGCTTTTGTGCAGAAAACACTAACACTTGTTCAGAACGAAAGGAAGCACAGAGCCCCAGATTTTATGTTGTCCTGGAGAGCTTGCAGAGCACTGGGGAAAGGCAGGCAGAGAATTTCCTGCTAGCACCTTCTCTGTGCCTGTTCACATTGCTTCGCAGAATCGCTTTTGTGCAGAAAACACTAACACTTGTTCAGAACGAAAGAAAGCACAGAGCCCCAGATTCTATGTTGTCCTGGAGATCTTGCAGAGCACTGGGGAAAGGCAGGCAGAGAATTCCTTGCTAGCACCTTCTCTGTGCCTGGGAAGCAGAAGTGTTCACATTGCTTCGCAGAATCGCTATTGTGCAGAAAACAGTAACACTTGTTCAGAAGGAAAGAAAGCACAGAGCCCCAGATTCTATGTTGTCCTGGAGAGCTTGCAGAGCACTGGGGAAAGGCAGGCAGAGAATTCCCTGCTAGCACCTTCTCTGTGCCTGGGAAGCAGAAGTGTTCACATTACTTCGCAGAATCGCTTTTGTGCAGAAAACACTAACACTTGTTCAGAACAAAAGAAAGCACAGAGCCCCAGATTTGCTGTTGTTCTGGAGAGCTTGCAGAGCACTGGGGAAAGGCAGGCAGAGAATTCCCTGCTAGCACCTTCTCTGTGCCTGGGATGCAGAAGTGTTCACATTGCTTCGCAGAATCGCCTTTGTGCAGAAAACACTAACACTTGTTCAGAACGAAAGAAAGCACAGAGCCCCAGATTCCATGTTGTCCTGGAGAGCTTGCAGAGCACTGGGGAAAGGCAGGCAGAGAATTCCCTGCTAGCACCTTCTCTGTGCCTGTTCACATTGCTTCGCTGTATCGCTTTTGTGCAGAAAACAGTAACACTTGTTCAGAACGAAAGAAAGCACAGAGCCCCAGATTCTATGTTGTCCTGGATAGCTTGCAGAGCACTGGGGAAAGGCAGGCAGAGAATTCCCTGCTAGCACCTTCTCTGTGCCTGGGAAGCAGAAGTGTTCACATTGCTTCGCAGAATCGCCTTTGTGCAGAAAACACTAACACTTGTTCAGAACAAAAGAAAGCACAGAGCCCCAGATTCTATGTTGTCCTGGAGAGCTTGCAGAGCACTGGGGAAAGGCAGGCAGAGAATTCCTTGCTAGCACCTTCTCTGTGCCTGGGAAGCAGAAGTGTTCATATTGCTTCGCAGAATCGCTTTTGTGCAGAAAACACTAACACTTGTTCAGAACAAAAGAAAGCACAGAGCCCCAGATTCTATGTTGTCCTGGAGAGCTTGCAGAGCACTGGGGAAAGGCAGGCAGAGAATTCCCTACTAGCACCTTCTCTGTGCCTGTTCACATTGCTTCGCTGTATCGCTTTTGTGCAGAAAACACTAACACTTGTTCAGAACGAAAGAAAGCACAGAGCCCCAGATTTGCTGTTGTTCTGGAGAGCTTGCAGAGCACTGGGGAAAGGCAGGCAGAGAATTCCCTGCTAGCACCTTCTCTGTGCCTGGGAAGCAGAAGTGTTCACATTACTTCGCAGAATCGCTTTTGTGCAGAAAACACTAACACTTGTTCAGAACAAAAGAAAGCACAGAGCCCCAGATTTGCTGTTGTTCTGGAGAGCTTGCAGAGCACTGGGGAAAGGCAGGCAGAGAATTCCCTGCTAGCACCTTCTCTGTGCCTGGGAAGCAGAAGTGTTCACATTACTTCGCAGAATCGCTTTTGTGCAGAAAACACTAACACTTGTTCAGAACAAAAGAAAGCACAGAGCCCCAGATTTGCTGTTGTTCTGGAGAGCTTGCAGAGCACTGGGGAAAGGCAGGCAGAGAATTCCCTGCTAGCACCTTCTCTGTGCCTGGGAAGCAGAAGTGTTCACATTGCTTCGCAGAATCGCCTTTGTGCAGAAAAAACTAACACTTGTTCAGAACAAAAGAAAGCACAGAGCCCCAGATTTGCTGTTGTCCTGGAGAGCTTGCAGAGCACTGGGGAAAGGCAGGCAGAGAATTCCCTGCTAGCACCTTCTCTGTGCCTGGGAAGCAGAAGTGTTCACATTACTTCGCAGAATCGCTTTTGTGCAGAAAACACTAACACTTGTTCAGAACGAAAGAAAGCACAGAGCCCCAGATTTGCTGTTGTTCTGGAGAGCTTGCAGAGCACTGGGGAAAGGCAGGCAGAGAATTCCCTGCTAGCACCTTCTCTGTGCCTGGGAAGCAGAAGTGTTCACATTACTTCGCAGAATCGCTTTTGTGCAGAAAACACTAACACTTGTTCAGAACAAAAGAAAGCACAGAGCCCCAGATTCTATGTTGTCCTGGAGAGCTTGCAGAGCACTGGGGAAAGGCAGGCAGAGAATTCCTTGCTAGCACCTTCTCTGTGCCTGGGAAGCAGAAGTGTTCATATTGCTTCGCAGAATCGCTTTTGTGCAGAAAACACTAACACTTGTTCAGAACGAAAGAAAGCACAGAGCCCCAGATTTTATGTTGTTCTGGAGAGCTTGCAGAGCACTGGGGAAAGGCAGGCAGAGAATTCCCTGCTAGCACCTTCTCTGTGCCTGGGAAGCAGAAGTGTTCACATTGCTTCGCAGAATCGCCTTTGTGCAGAAAACACTAACACTTGTTCAGAACAAAAGAAAGCACAGAGCCCCAGATTTGCTGTTGTTCTGGAGAGCTTGCAGAGCACTGGGGAAAGGCAGGCAGAGAATTCCCTGCTAGCACCTTCTCTGTGCCTGGGAAGCAGAAGTGTTCACATTGCTTCGCAGAATCGCCTTTGTGCAGAAAACACTAACACTTGTTCAGAACAAAAGAAAGCACAGAGCCCCAGATTTGCTGTTGTTCTGGAGAGCTTGCAGAGCACTGGGGAAAGGCAGGCAGAGAATTCCCTGCTAGCACCTTCTCTGTGCCTGGGAAGCAGAAGTGTTCACATTACTTCGCAGAATCGCTTTTGTGCAGAAAACACTAAGACTTGTTCAGAACAAAAGAAAGCACAGAGCCCCAGATTTGCTGTTGTTCTGGAGAGCTTGCAGAGCACTGGGGAAAGGCAGGCAGAGAATTCCCTGCTAGCACCTTCTCTGTGCCTGCGAAGCAGAAGTGTTCACATTGCTTCGCAGAATTGCCTTTGTGCAGAAAACACAAACACTTGTTCAGAACAAAAGAAAGCACAGAGCCTCAGATTTTATGTTGTCCTGGAGAGCTTGCAGAGCACTGGGGAAAGGCAGGCAGAGAATTCCTTGCTAGCACCTTCTCTGTGCCTGGGAAGCAGAAGTGTTCACATTGCTTCGCAGAATCGCTTTTCTGCAGAAAACACTAACACTTGTTCAGAACAAAAGAAAGCACAGAGCCCCAGATTTGCTGTTGTTCTGGAGAGCTTGCAGAGCACTGGGGAAAGGCAGGCAGAGAATTCCCTGCTAGCACCTTCTCTGTGCCTGGGAAGCAGAAGTGTTCACATTGCTTCGCAGAAGCGCTTTTGTGCAGAAAACACTAACACTTGTTCAGAACGAAAGGAAGCACAGAGCCCCAGATTTTATGTTGTCCTGGAGAGCTTGCAGAGCACTGGGGAAAGGCAGGCAGAGAATTTCCTGCTAGCACCTTCTCTGTGCCTGTTCACATTGCTTCGCAGAATCGCTTTTGTGCAGAAAACACTAACACTTGTTCAGAACGAAAGAAAGCACAGAGCCCCAGATTCTATGTTGTCCTGGAGATCTTGCAGAGCACTGGGGAAAGGCAGGCAGAGAATTCCTTGCTAGCACCTTCTCTGTGCCTGGGAAGCAGAAGTGTTCACATTGCTTCGCAGAATCGCTATTGTGCAGAAAACAGTAACACTTGTTCAGAAGGAAAGAAAGCACAGAGCCCCAGATTCTATGTTGTCCTGGAGAGCTTGCAGAGCACTGGGGAAAGGCAGGCAGAGAATTCCCTGCTAGCACCTTCTCTGTGCCTGGGAAGCAGAAGTGTTCACATTACTTCGCAGAATCGCTTTTGTGCAGAAAACACTAACACTTGTTCAGAACAAAAGAAAGCACAGAGCCCCAGATTTGCTGTTGTTCTGGAGAGCTTGCAGAGCACTGGGGAAAGGCAGGCAGAGAATTCCCTGCTAGCACCTTCTCTGTGCCTGGGATGCAGAAGTGTTCACATTGCTTCGCAGAATCGCCTTTGTGCAGAAAACACTAACACTTGTTCAGAACAAAAGAAAGCACAGAGCCCCAGATTTGCTGTTGTTCTGGAGAGCTTGCAGAGCACTGGGGAAAGGCAGGCAGAGAATTCCCTGCTAGCACCTTCTCTGTGCCTGGGAAGCAGAAGTGTTCACATTACTTCGCAGAATCGCTTTTGTGCAGAAAACACTAACACTTGTTCAGAACGAAAGGAAGCACAGAGCCCCAGATTTTATGTTGTCCTGGAGAGCTTGCAGAGCACTGGGGAAAGGCAGGCAGAGAATTTCCTGCTAGCACCTGCTCTGTGCCTGTTCACATTGCTTCGCAGAATCGCTTTTGTGCAGAAAACAGTAACACTTGTTCAGAACGAAAGAAAGCACAGAGCCCCAGATTCTATGTTGTCCTGGAGAGCTTGCAGAGCACTGGGGAAAGGCAGGCAGAGAATTCCTTGCTAGCACCTTCTCTGTGCCTGGGAAGCAGAAGTGTTCACATTGCTTGGCAGAATCGCTTTTGTGCAGAAAACAGTAACACTTGTTCAGAACGAAAGAAAGCACAGAGCCCCAGATTCCATGTTGTCCTGGAGAGCTTGCAGAGCACTGGGGAAAGGCAGGCAGAGAATTCCCTGCTAGCACCTTCTCTGTGCCTGTTCACATTGCTTCGCTGTATCGCTTTTGTGCAGAAAACAGTAACACTTGTTCAGAACGAAAGAAAGCACAGAGCCCCAGATTCTATGTTGTCCTGGATAGCTTGCAGAGCACTGGGGAAAGGCAGGCAGAGAATTCCCTGCTAGCACCTTCTCTGTGCCTGTTCACATTGCTTCGCTGTATCGCTTTTGTGCAGAAAACACTAACACTTGTTCAGAACAAAAGAAAGCACAGAGCCCCAGATTTGCTGTTGTTCTGGAGAGCTTGCAGAGCACTGGGGAAAGGCAGGCAGAGAATTCCCTGCTAGCACCTTCTCTGTGCCTGGGAAGCAGAAGTGTTCACATTACTTCGCAGAATCGCTTTTGTGCAGAAAACACTAACACTTGTTCAGAACAAAAGAAAGCACAGAGCCCCAGATTTGCTGTTGTTCTGGAGAGCTTGCAGAGCACTGGGGAAAGGCAGGCAGAGAATTCCCTGCTAGCACCTTCTCTGTGCCTGGGAAGCAGAAGTGTTCACATTGCTTCGCAGAATCGCCTTTGTTCAGAAAAAACTAACACTTGTTCAGAACAAAAGAAAGCACAGAGCCCCAGATTTGCTGTTGTCCTGGAGAGCTTGCAGAGCACTGGGGAAAGGCAGGCAGAGAATTCCCTGCTAGCACCTTCTCTGTGCCTGGGAAGCAGAAGTGTTCACATTACTTCGCAGAATCGCTTTTGTGCAGAAAACACTAACACTTGTTCAGAACGAAAGAAAGCACAGAGCCCCAGATTTGCTGTTGTTCTGGAGAGCTTGCAGAGCACTGGGGAAAGGCAGGCAGAGAATTCCCTGCTAGCACCTTCTCTGTGCCTGGGAAGCAGAAGTGTTCACATTACTTCGCAGAATCGCTTTTGTGCAGAAAACACTAACACTTGTTCAGAACAAAAGAAAGCACAGAGCCCCAGATTCTATGTTGTCCTGGAGAGCTTGCAGAGCACTGGGGAAAGGCAGGCAGAGAATTCCTTGCTAGCACCTTCTCTGTGCCTGGGAAGCAGAAGTGTTCATATTGCTTCGCAGAATCGCTTTTGTGCAGAAAACACTAACACTTGTTCAGAACGAAAGAAAGCACAGAGCCCCAGATTTTATGTTGTTCTGGAGAGCTTGCAGAGCACTGGGGAAAGGCAGGCAGAGAATTCCCTGCTAGCACCTTCTCTGTGCCTGGGAAGCAGAAGTGTTCACATTGCTTCGCAGAATCGCCTTTGTGCAGAAAACACTAACACTTGTTCAGAACAAAAGAAAGCACAGAGCCCCAGATTTGCTGTTGTTCTGGAGAGCTTGCAGAGCACTGGGGAAAGGCAGGCAGAGAATTCCCTGCTAGCACCTTCTCTGTGCCTGGGAAGCAGAAGTGTTCACATTGCTTCGCAGAATCGCCTTTGTGCAGAAAACACTAACACTTGTTCAGAACAAAAGAAAGCACAGAGCCCCAGATTTGCTGTTGTTCTGGAGAGCTTGCAGAGCACTGGGGAAAGGCAGGCAGAGAATTCCCTGCTAGCACCTTCTCTGTGCCTGGGAAGCAGAAGTGTTCACATTACTTCGCAGAATCGCTTTTGTGCAGAAAACACTAAGACTTGTTCAGAACAAAAGAAAGCACAGAGCCCCAGATTTGCTGTTGTTCTGGAGAGCTTGCAGAGCACTGGGGAAAGGCAGGCAGAGAATTCCCTGCTAGCACCTTCTCTGTGCCTGCGAAGCAGAAGTGTTCACATTGCTTCGCAGAATTGCCTTTGTGCAGAAAACACAAACACTTGTTCAGAACAAAAGAAAGCACAGAGCCTCAGATTTTATGTTGTCCTGGAGAGCTTGCAGAGCACTGGGGAAAGGCAGGCAGAGAATTCCTTGCTAGCACCTTCTCTGTGCCTGGGAAGCAGAAGTGTTCACATTGCTTCGCAGAATCGCTTTTCTGCAGAAAACACTAACACTTGTTCAGAACAAAAGAAAGCACAGAGCCCCAGATTTGCTGTTGTTCTGGAGAGCTTGCAGAGCACTGGGGAAAGGCAGGCAGAGAATTCCCTGGTAGCACCTTCTCTGTGCCTGGGAAGCAGAAGTGTTCACATTGCTTCGCAGAAGCGCTTTTGTGCAGAAAACACTAACACTTGTTCAGAACGAAAGGAAGCACAGAGCCCCAGATTTTATGTTGTCCTGGAGAGCTTGCAGAGCACTGGGGAAAGGCAGGCAGAGAATTTCCTGCTAGCACCTTCTCTGTGCCTGTTCACATTGCTTCGCAGAATCGCTTTTGTGCAGAAAACACTAACACTTGTTCAGAACGAAAGAAAGCACAGAGCCCCAGATTCTATGTTGTCCTGGAGATCTTGCAGAGCACTGGGGAAAGGCAGGCAGAGAATTCCTTGCTAGCACCTTCTCTGTGCCTGGGAAGCAGAAGTGTTCACATTGCTTCGCAGAATCGCTATTGTGCAGAAAACAGTAACACTTGTTCAGAAGGAAAGAAAGCACAGAGCCCCAGATTCTATGTTGTCCTGGAGAGCTTGCAGAGCACTGGGGAAAGGCAGGCAGAGAATTCCCTGCTAGCACCTTCTCTGTGCCTGGGAAGCAGAAGTGTTCACATTACTTCGCAGAATCGCTTTTGTGCAGAAAACACTAACACTTGTTCAGAACAAAAGAAAGCACAGAGCCCCAGATTTGCTGTTGTTCTGGAGAGCTTGCAGAGCACTGGGGAAAGGCAGGCAGAGAATTCCCTGCTAGCACCTTCTCTGTGCCTGGGATGCAGAAGTGTTCACATTGCTTCGCAGAATCGCCTTTGTGCAGAAAACACTAACACTTGTTCAGAACGAAAGAAAGCACAGAGCCCCAGATTCCATGTTGTCCTGGAGAGCTTGCAGAGCACTGGGGAAAGGCAGGCAGAGAATTCCCTGCTAGCACCTTCTCTGTGCCTGTTCACATTGCTTCGCTGTATCGCTTTTGTGCAGAAAACAGTAACACTTGTTCAGAACGAAAGAAAGCACAGAGCCCCAGATTCTATGTTGTCCTGGATAGCTTGCAGAGCACTGGGGAAAGGCAGGCAGAGAATTCCCTGCTAGCACCTTCTCTGTGCCTGGGAAGCAGAAGTGTTCACATTGCTTCGCAGAATCGCCTTTGTGCAGAAAACACTAACACTTGTTCAGAACAAAAGAAAGCACAGAGCCCCAGATTCTATGTTGTCCTGGAGAGCTTGCAGAGCACTGGGGAAAGGCAGGCAGAGAATTCCTTGCTAGCACCTTCTCTGTGCCTGGGAAGCAGAAGTGTTCATATTGCTTCGCAGAATCGCTTTTGTGCAGAAAACACTAACACTTGTTCAGAACAAAAGAAAGCACAGAGCCCCAGATTCTATGTTGTCCTGGAGAGCTTGCAGAGCACTGGGGAAAGGCAGGCAGAGAATTCCCTGCTAGCACCTTCTCTGTGCCTGTTCACATTGCTTCGCTGTATCGCTTTTGTGCAGAAAACACTAACACTTGTTCAGAACGAAAGAAAGCACAGAGCCCCAGATTTGCTGTTGTTCTGGAGAGCTTGCAGAGCACTGGGGAAAGGCAGGCAGAGAATTCCCTGCTAGCACCTTCTCTGTGCCTGGGAAGCAGAAGTGTTCACATTACTTCGCAGAATCGCTTTTGTGCAGAAAACACTAACACTTGTTCAGAACAAAAGAAAGCACAGAGCCCCAGATTTGCTGTTGTTCTGGAGAGCTTGCAGAGCACTGGGGAAAGGCAGGCAGAGAATTCCCTGCTAGCACCTTCTCTGTGCCTGGGAAGCAGAAGTGTTCACATTACTTCGCAGAATCGCTTTTGTGCAGAAAACACTAACACTTGTTCAGAACAAAAGAAAGCACAGAGCCCCAGATTTGCTGTTGTTCTGGAGAGCTTGCAGAGCACTGGGGAAAGGCAGGCAGAGAATTCCCTGCTAGCACCTTCTCTGTGCCTGGGAAGCAGAAGTGTTCACATTGCTTCGCAGAATCGCCTTTGTTCAGAAAAAACTAACACTTGTTCAGAACAAAAGAAAGCACAGAGCCCCAGATTTGCTGTTGTCCTGGAGAGCTTGCAGAGCACTGGGGAAAGGCAGGCAGAGAATTCCCTGCTAGCACCTTCTCTGTGCCTGGGAAGCAGAAGTGTTCACATTACTTCGCAGAATCGCTTTTGTGCAGAAAACACTAACACTTGTTCAGAACGAAAGAAAGCACAGAGCCCCAGATTTGCTGTTGTTCTGGAGAGCTTGCAGAGCACTGGGGAAAGGCAGGCAGAGAATTCCCTGCTAGCACCTTCTCTGTGCCTGGGAAGCAGAAGTGTTCACATTACTTCGCAGAATCGCTTTTGTGCAGAAAACACTAACACTTGTTCAGAACAAAAGAAAGCACAGAGCCCCAGATTCTATGTTGTCCTGGAGAGCTTGCAGAGCACTGGGGAAAGGCAGGCAGAGAATTCCTTGCTAGCACCTTCTCTGTGCCTGGGAAGCAGAAGTGTTCATATTGCTTCGCAGAATCGCTTTTGTGCAGAAAACACTAACACTTGTTCAGAACGAAAGAAAGCACAGAGCCCCAGATTTTATGTTGTTCTGGAGAGCTTGCAGAGCACTGGGGAAAGGCAGGCAGAGAATTCCCTGCTAGCACCTTCTCTGTGCCTGGGAAGCAGAAGTGTTCACATTGCTTCGCAGAATCGCCTTTGTGCAGAAAACACTAACACTTGTTCAGAACAAAAGAAAGCACAGAGCCCCAGATTTGCTGTTGTTCTGGAGAGCTTGCAGAGCACTGGGGAAAGGCAGGCAGAGAATTCCCTGCTAGCACCTTCTCTGTGCCTGGGAAGCAGAAGTGTTCACATTGCTTCGCAGAATCGCCTTTGTGCAGAAAACACTAACACTTGTTCAGAACAAAAGAAAGCACAGAGCCCCAGATTTGCTGTTGTTCTGGAGAGCTTGCAGAGCACTGGGGAAAGGCAGGCAGAGAATTCCCTGCTAGCACCTTCTCTGTGCCTGGGAAGCAGAAGTGTTCACATTACTTCGCAGAATCGCTTTTGTGCAGAAAACACTAAGACTTGTTCAGAACAAAAGAAAGCACAGAGCCCCAGATTTGCTGTTGTTCTGGAGAGCTTGCAGAGCACTGGGGAAAGGCAGGCAGAGAATTCCCTGCTAGCACCTTCTCTGTGCCTGCGAAGCAGAAGTGTTCACATTGCTTCGCAGAATTGCCTTTGTGCAGAAAACACAAACACTTGTTCAGAACAAAAGAAAGCACAGAGCCTCAGATTTTATGTTGTCCTGGAGAGCTTGCAGAGCACTGGGGAAAGGCAGGCAGAGAATTCCTTGCTAGCACCTTCTCTGTGCCTGGGAAGCAGAAGTGTTCACATTGCTTCGCAGAATCGCTTTTCTGCAGAAAACACTAACACTTGTTCAGAACAAAAGAAAGCACAGAGCCCCAGATTTGCTGTTGTTCTGGAGAGCTTGCAGAGCACTGGGGAAAGGCAGGCAGAGAATTCCCTGCTAGCACCTTCTCTGTGCCTGGGAAGCAGAAGTGTTCACATTGCTTCGCAGAAGCGCTTTTGTGCAGAAAACACTAACACTTGTTCAGAACGAAAGGAAGCACAGAGCCCCAGATTTTATGTTGTCCTGGAGAGCTTGCAGAGCACTGGGGAAAGGCAGGCAGAGAATTTCCTGCTAGCACCTTCTCTGTGCCTGTTCACATTGCTTCGCAGAATCGCTTTTGTGCAGAAAACACTAACACTTGTTCAGAACGAAAGAAAGCACAGAGCCCCAGATTCTATGTTGTCCTGGAGATCTTGCAGAGCACTGGGGAAAGGCAGGCAGAGAATTCCTTGCTAGCACCTTCTCTGTGCCTGGGAAGCAGAAGTGTTCACATTGCTTCGCAGAATCGCTATTGTGCAGAAAACAGTAACACTTGTTCAGAAGGAAAGAAAGCACAGAGCCCCAGATTCTATGTTGTCCTGGAGAGCTTGCAGAGCACTGGGGAAAGGCAGGCAGAGAATTCCCTGCTAGCACCTTCTCTGTGCCTGGGAAGCAGAAGTGTTCACATTACTTCGCAGAATCGCTTTTGTGCAGAAAACACTAACACTTGTTCAGAACAAAAGAAAGCACAGAGCCCCAGATTTGCTGTTGTTCTGGAGAGCTTGCAGAGCACTGGGGAAAGGCAGGCAGAGAATTCCCTGCTAGCACCTTCTCTGTGCCTGGGATGCAGAAGTGTTCACATTGCTTCGCAGAATCGCCTTTGTGCAGAAAACACTAACACTTGTTCAGAACAAAAGAAAGCACAGAGCCCCAGATTTGCTGTTGTTCTGGAGAGCTTGCAGAGCACTGGGGAAAGGCAGGCAGAGAATTCCCTGCTAGCACCTTCTCTGTGCCTGGGAAGCAGAAGTGTTCACATTACTTCGCAGAATCGCTTTTGTGCAGAAAACACTAACACTTGTTCAGAACGAAAGGAAGCACAGAGCCCCAGATTTTATGTTGTCCTGGAGAGCTTGCAGAGCACTGGGGAAAGGCAGGCAGAGAATTTCCTGCTAGCACCTGCTCTGTGCCTGTTCACATTGCTTCGCAGAATCGCTTTTGTGCAGAAAACAGTAACACTTGTTCAGAACGAAAGAAAGCACAGAGCCCCAGATTCTATGTTGTCCTGGAGAGCTTGCAGAGCACTGGGGAAAGGCAGGCAGAGAATTCCTTGCTAGCACCTTCTCTGTGCCTGGGAAGCAGAAGTGTTCACATTGCTTGGCAGAATCGCTTTTGTGCAGAAAACAGTAACACTTGTTCAGAACGAAAGAAAGCACAGAGCCCCAGATTCCATGTTGTCCTGGAGAGCTTGCAGAGCACTGGGGAAAGGCAGGCAGAGAATTCCCTGCTAGCACCTTCTCTGTGCCTGTTCACATTGCTTCGCTGTATCGCTTTTGTGCAGAAAACAGTAACACTTGTTCAGAACGAAAGAAAGCACAGAGCCCCAGATTCTATGTTGTCCTGGATAGCTTGCAGAGCACTGGGGAAAGGCAGGCAGAGAATTCCCTGCTAGCACCTTCTCTGTGCCTGTTCACATTGCTTCGCTGTATCGCTTTTGTGCAGAAAACACTAACACTTGTTCAGAACAAAAGAAAGCACAGAGCCCCAGATTTGCTGTTGTTCTGGAGAGCTTGCAGAGCACTGGGGAAAGGCAGGCAGAGAATTCCCTGCTAGCACCTTCTCTGTGCCTGGGAAGCAGAAGTGTTCACATTACTTCGCAGAATCGCTTTTGTGCAGAAAACACTAACACTTGTTCAGAACAAAAGAAAGCACAGAGCCCCAGATTTGCTGTTGTTCTGGAGAGCTTGCAGAGCACTGGGGAAAGGCAGGCAGAGAATTCCCTGCTAGCACCTTCTCTGTGCCTGGGAAGCAGAAGTGTTCACATTGCTTCGCAGAATCGCCTTTGTGCAGAAAAAACTAACACTTGTTCAGAACAAAAGAAAGCACAGAGCCCCAGATTTGCTGTTGTCCTGGAGAGCTTGCAGAGCACTGGGGAAAGGCAGGCAGAGAATTCCCTGCTAGCACCTTCTCTGTGCCTGGGAAGCAGAAGTGTTCACATTACTTCGCAGAATCGCTTTTGTGCAGAAAACACTAACACTTGTTCAGAACAAAAGAAAGCACAGAGCCCCAGATTTGCTGTTGTTCTGGAGAGCTTGCAGAGCACTGGGGAAAGGCAGGCAGAGAATTCCCTGCTAGCACCTTCTCTGTGCCTGGGAAGCAGAAGTGTTCACATTACTTCGCAGAATCGCTTTTGTGCAGAAAACACTAACACTTGTTCAGAACAAAAGAAAGCACAGAGCCCCAGATTCTATGTTGTCCTGGAGAGCTTGCAGAGCACTGGGGAAAGGCAGGCAGAGAATTCCTTGCTAGCACCTTCTCTGTGCCTGGGAAGCAGAAGTGTTCATATTGCTTCGCAGAATCGCTTTTGTGCAGAAAACACTAACACTTGTTCAGAACAAAAGAAAGCACAGAGCCCCAGATTTGCTGTTGTTCTGGAGAGCTTGCAGAGCACTGGGGAAAGGCAGGCAGAGAATTCCCTGCTAGCACCTTCTCTGTGCCTGGGAAGCAGAAGTGTTCACATTGCTTCGCAGAATCGCCTTTGTGCAGAAAACACTAACACTTGTTCAGAACAAAAGAAAGCACAGAGCCCCAGATTTGCTGTTGTTCTGGAGAGCTTGCAGAGCACTGGGGAAAGGCAGGCAGAGAATTCCCTGCTAGCACCTTCTCTGTGCCTGGGAAGCAGAAGTGTTCACATTACTTCGCAGAATCGCTTTTGTGCAGAAAACACTAAGACTTGTTCAGAACAAAAGAAAGCACAGAGCCCCAGATTTGCTGTTGTTCTGGAGAGCTTGCAGAGCACTGGGGAAAGGCAGGCAGAGAATTCCCTGCTAGCACCTTCTCTGTGCCTGCGAAGCAGAAGTGTTCACATTGCTTCGCAGAATTGCCTTTGTGCAGAAAACACAAACACTTGTTCAGAACAAAAGAAAGCACAGAGCCTCAGATTTTATGTTGTCCTGGAGAGCTTGCAGAGCACTGGGGAAAGGCAGGCAGAGAATTCCTTGCTAGCACCTTCTCTGTGCCTGGGAAGCAGAAGTGTTCACATTGCTTCGCAGAATCGCTTTTCTGCAGAAAACACTAACACTTGTTCAGAACAAAAGAAAGCACAGAGCCCCAGATTTGCTGTTGTTCTGGAGAGCTTGCAGAGCACTGGGGAAAGGCAGGCAGAGAATTCCCTGCTAGCACCTTCTCTGTGCCTGGGAAGCAGAAGTGTTCACATTGCTTCGCAGAAGCGCTTTTGTGCAGAAAACAGTAACACTTGTTCAGAACGAAAGAAAGCACAGAGCCCCAGATTTGCTGTTGTCCTGGAGAGCTTGCAGAGCACTGGGGAAAGGCAGGCAGAGAATTCCCTGCTAGCACCTTCTCTGTGCCTGGGAAGCAGAAGTGTTCACATTGCTTCGCAGAATCGCCTTTGTGCAGAAAACACTAACACTTGTTCAGAACAAAAGAAAGCACAGAGCCCCAGATTCTATGTTGTCCTGGAGAGCTTGCAGAGCACTGGGGAAAGGCAGGCAGGGAATTCCCTGCTAGCACCTTCTCTGTGCCTGGGAAGCAGAAGTGTTCACATTGCTTCGCAGAATCGCTTTTGTGCAGAAAACACTAACACTTGTTCAGAACAAAAGAAAGCACAGAGCCCCAGATTTGCTGTTGTTCTGGAGAGCTTGCAGAGCACTGGGGAAAGGCAGGCAGAGAATTCCCTGCTAGCACCTTCTCTGTGTCTGGGAAGTAGAAGTGTTCACATTAGTTCGCAGAATCGCCTTTGTGCAGAAAACACTAACACTTGTTCAGAACAAAAGAAAGCACAGAGCCCCAGATTTGCTGTTGTCCTGGAGAGCTTGCAGAGCACCGGGGAAAGGCAGGCAGAGAATTCCCTGCTAGCACCTTCTCTGTGCCTGGGAAGCAGAAGTGTTTACGTTGCTTCGCAGAATCGCTTTTGTGCAGAAAACAGTAACACTTGTTCAGAACAAAAGAAAGCACAGAGCCCCAGATTTGCTGTTGTCCTGGAGAGCTTGCAGAGCACTGGGGAAAGGCAGGCAGAGAATTCCCTGCTAGCACCTTCTCTGTGCCTGGGAAGCAGAAGTGTTCACATTGCTTCGCAGAATCGCCTTTGTGCAGAAAACACTAACACTTGTTCAGAACAAAAGAAAGCACAGAGCCCCAGATTCTATGTTGTCCTGGAGAGCTTGCAGAGCACTGGGGAAAGGCAGGCAGGGAATTCCCTGCTAGCACCTTCTCTGTGCCTGGGAAGCAGAAGTGTTCACATTGCTTCGCAGAATCGCTTTTCTGCAGAAAACACTAACACTTGTTCAGAACAAAAGAAAGCACAGAGCCCCAGATTTGCTGTTGTTCTGGAGAGCTTGCAGAGCACTGGGGAAAGGCAGGCAGAGAATTCCCTGCTAGCACCTTCTCTGTGCCTGGGAAGCAGAAGTGTTCACATTGCTTCGCAGAATCGCCTTTGTGCAGAAAACACTAACACTTGTTCAGAACAAAAGAAAGCACAGAGCCCCAGATTCTATGTTGTCCTGGAGAGCTTGCAGAGCACTGGGGAAAGGCAGGCAGAGAATTCCCTGCTAGCACCTTCTCTGTGCCTGGGAAGCAGAAGTGTTCACATTACTTTGCAGAATTGCCTTTGTGCAGAAAACACTAACACTTGTTCAGAACAAAAGAAAGCACAGAGCCCCAGATTTGCTGTTGTTCTGGAGAGCTTGCAGAGCACTGGGGAAAGGCAGGCAGAGAATTCCCTGCTAGCACCTTCTCTGTGCCTGGGAAGCAGAAGTGTTCACATTGCTTCGCAGAATCGCCTGTGTGCAGAAAACACTAACACTTGTTCAGAAGGAAAGAAAGCACAGAGCCCCAGATTTGATGTTGTCCTGGAGAGCTTGCAGAGCACTGGGGAAAGGCAGGCAGAGAATTCCCTGCTAGCACCTTCTCTGTGCCTGTTCACATTGCTTCGCTGTATCGCTTTTGTGCAGAAAACAGTAACACTTGTTCAGAACGAAAGAAAGCACAGAGCCCCAGATTCTATGTTGTCCTGGAGAGCTTGCAGAGCACTGGGGAAAGGCAGGCAGAGAATTCCCTGCTAGCACCTTCTCTGTGCCTGGGAAGCAGAAGTGTTCACATTGCTTCGCAGAATCGCTATTGTGCAGAAAACACTAACACTTGTTCAGAACGAAAGGAAGCACAGAGCCCCAGATTTTATGTTGTCCTGGAGAGCTTGCAGAGCACTGGGGAAAGGCAGGCAGAGAATTTCCTGCTAGCACCTTCTCTGTGCCTGTTCACATTGCTTCGCAGAATCGCTTTTGTGCAGAAAACAGTAACACTTGTTCAGAACGAAAGAAAGCACAGAGCCCCAGATTCTATGTTGTCCTGGAGATCTTGCAGAGCACTGGGGAAAGGCAGGCAGAGAATTCCTTGCTAGCACCTTCTCTGTGCCTGGGAAGCAGAAGTGTTCACATTGCTTGGCAGAATCGCTTTTGTGCAGAAAACAGTAACACTTGTTCAGAAGGAAAGAAAGCACAGAGCCCCAGATTCTATGTTGTCCTGGAGAGCTTGCAGAGCACTGGGGAAAGGCAGGCAGAGAATTCCCTGCTAGCACCTTCTCTGTGCCTGGGAAGCAGAAGTGTTCACATTGCTTCGCAGAATCGCCTTTGTGCAGAAAACACTAACACTTGTTCAGAACAAAAGAAAGCACAGAGCCCCAGATTCTATGTTGTCCTGGAGAGCTTGCAGAGCACTGGGGAAAGGCAGGCAGAGAATTCCCTGCTAGCACCTTCTCTGTGCCTGGGAAGCAGAAGTGTTCACATTACTTTGCAGAATCGCCTTTGTGCAGAAAACACTAACACTTGTTCAGAACAAAAGAAAGCACAGAGCCCCAGATTTGCTGTTGTTCTGGAGAGCTTGCAGAGCACTGGGGAAAGGCAGGCAGAGAATTCCCTGCTAGCACCTTCTCTGTGCCTGGGAAGCAAAAGTGTTCACATTGCTTCGCAGAATCGCCTTTGTGCAGAAAACACTAACACTTGTTCAGAACAAAAGAAAGCACAGAGCCCCAGATTTTATGTTGTCCTGGAGAGCTTGCAGAACACTGGGGAAAGGCAGGCAGAGAATTCCCTGCTAGCACCTTCTCTGTGCCTGGGAAGCAGAAGTGTTCACATTAGTTCGCAGAATCGCCTTTGTGCAGAAAACACTAACACTTGTTCAGAACAAAAGAAAGCACAGAGCCCCAGATTTGATGTTGTTCTGGAGAGCTTGCAGAGCACTGGGGAAAGGCAGGCAGAGAATTCCCTGCTAGCACCTTCTCTGTGCCTGGGAAGCAGAAGTGTTCACATTGCTTCGCAGAATCGCCTTTGTGCAGAAAACACTAACACTTGTTCAGAACAAAAGAAAGCACAGAGCCCCAGATTTTATGTTGTTCTGGAGAGCTTGCAGAGCACTGGGGAAAGGCAGGCAGAGAATTCCCTGCTAGCACCTTCTCTGTGCCTGGGAAGCAGGAGTGTTCACATTGCTTCGCAGAATCGCCTTTGTGCAGAAAACACTAACACTTGTTCAGAACAAAAGAAAGCACAGAGCCCCAGATTTGCTGTTGTTCTGGAGAGCTTGCAGAGCACTGGGGAAAGGCAGGCAGAGAATTCCCTGCTAGCACCTTCTCTGTGCCTGGGAAGCAGAAGTGTTCACATTACTTCGCAGAATCGCTTTTGTGCAGAAAACACTAACACTTGTTCAGAACGAAAGGAAGCACAGAGCCCCAGATTTTATGTTGTCCTGGAGAGCTTGCAGAGCACTGGGGAAAGGCAGGCAGAGAATTTCCTGCTAGCACCTTCTCTGTGCCTGTTCACATTGCTTCGCAGAATCGCTTTTGTGCAGAAAACAGTAACACTTGTTCAGAACGAAAGAAAGCACAGAGCCCCAGATTCTATGTTGTCCTGGAGATCTTGCAGAGCACTGGGGAAAGGCAGGCAGAGAATTCCCTGCTAGCACCTTCTCTGTGCCTGGGAAGCAGAAGTGTTCACATTACTTCGCAGAATCGCTTTTGTGCAGAAAACACTAACACTTGTTCAGAACAAAAGAAAGCACAGAGCCCCAGATTTGCTGTTGTTCTGGAGAGCTTGCAGAGCACTGGGGAAAGGCAGGCAGAGAATTCCCTGCTAGCACCTTCTCTGTGCCTGGGATGCAGAAGTGTTCACATTGCTTCGCAGAATCGCCTTTGTGCAGAAAACACTAACACTTGTTCAGAACAAAAGAAAGCACAGAGCCCCAGATTTGCTGTTGTTCTGGAGAGCTTGCAGAGCACTGGGGAAAGGCAGGCAGAGAATTCCCTGCTAGCACCTTCTCTGTGCCTGGGAAGCAGAAGTGTTCACATTACTTCGCAGAATCGCTTTTGTGCAGAAAACACTAACACTTGTTCAGAACGAAAGGAAGCACAGAGCCCCAGATTTTATGTTGTCCTGGAGAGCTTGCAGAGCACTGGGGAAAGGCAGGCAGAGAATTTCCTGCTAGCACCTGCTCTGTGCCTGTTCACATTGCTTCGCAGAATCGCTTTTGTGCAGAAAACAGTAACACTTGTTCAGAACGAAAGAAAGCACAGAGCCCCAGATTCTATGTTGTCCTGGAGAGCTTGCAGAGCACTGGGGAAAGGCAGGCAGAGAATTCCTTGCTAGCACCTTCTCTGTGCCTGGGAAGCAGAAGTGTTCACATTGCTTGGCAGAATCGCTTTTGTGCAGAAAACAGTAACACTTGTTCAGAACGAAAGAAAGCACAGAGCCCCAGATTCTATGTTGTCCTGGAGAGCTTGCAGAGCACTGGGGAAAGGCAGGCAGAGAATTCCCTGCTAGCACCTTCTCTGTGCCTGTTCACATTGCTTCGCTGTATCGCTTTTGTGCAGAAAACAGTAACACTTGTTCAGAACGAAAGAAAGCACAGAGCCCCAGATTCTATGTTGTCCTGGATAGCTTGCAGAGCACTGGGGAAAGGCAGGCAGAGAATTCCCTGCTAGCACCTTCTCTGTGCCTGGGAAGCAGAAGTGTTCACATTGCTTCGCAGAATCGCCTTTGTGCAGAAAACACTAACACTTGTTCAGAACAAAAGAAAGCACAGAGCCCCAGATTCTATGTTGTCCTGGAGAGCTTGCAGAGCACTGGGGAAAGGCAGGCAGAGAATTCCTTGCTAGCACCTTCTCTGTGCCTGGGAAGCAGAAGTGTTCATATTGCTTCGCAGAATCGCTTTTGTGCAGAAAACACTAACACTTGTTCAGAACAAAAGAAAGCACAGAGCCCCAGATTCTATGTTGTCCTGGAGAGCTTGCAGAGCACTGGGGAAAGGCAGGCAGAGAATTCCCTGCTAGCACCTTCTCTGTGCCTGTTCACATTGCTTCGCTGTATCGCTTTTGTGCAGAAAACACTAACACTTGTTCAGAACGAAAGAAAGCACAGAGCCCCAGATTTGCTGTTGTTCTGGAGAGCTTGCAGAGCACTGGGGAAAGGCAGGCAGAGAATTCCCTGCTAGCACCTTCTCTGTGCCTGGGAAGCAGAAGTGTTCACATTACTTCGCAGAATCGCTTTTGTGCAGAAAACACTAACACTTGTTCAGAACAAAAGAAAGCACAGAGCCCCAGATTTGCTGTTGTTCTGGAGAGCTTGCAGAGCACTGGGGAAAGGCAGGCAGAGAATTCCCTGCTAGCACCTTCTCTGTGCCTGGGAAGCAGAAGTGTTCACATTACTTCGCAGAATCGCTTTTCTGCAGAAAACACTAACACTTGTTCAGAACAAAAGAAAGCACAGAGCCCCAGATTTGCTGTTGTTCTGGAGAGCTTGCAGAGCACTGGGGAAAGGCAGGCAGAGAATTCCCTGCTAGCACCTTCTCTGTGCCTGGGAAGCAGAAGTGTTCACATTGCTTCGCAGAATCGCCTTTGTGCAGAAAAAACTAACACTTGTTCAGAACAAAAGAAAGCACAGAGCCCCAGATTTGCTGTTGTCCTGGAGAGCTTGCAGAGCACTGGGGAAAGGCAGGCAGAGAATTCCCTGCTAGCACCTTCTCTGTGCCTGGGAAGCAGAAGTGTTCACATTACTTCGCAGAATCGCTTTTGTGCAGAAAACACTAACACTTGTTCAGAACAAAAGAAAGCACAGAGCCCCAGATTCTATGTTGTCCTGGTGAGCTTGCAGAGCACTGGGGAAAGGCAGGCAGGGAATTCCCTGCTAGCACCTTCTCTGTGCCTGGGAAGCAGAAGTGTTCACATTGCTTCGCAGAATCGCTTTTGTGCAGAAAACACTAACACTTGTTCAGAACAAAAGAAAGCACAGACCCCAGATTTGCTGTTGTCCTGGAGAGCTTGCAGAGCACTGGGGAAAGGCAGGCAGAGAATTCCCTGCTAGCACCTTCTCTGTGCCTGGGAAGCAGAAGTGTTCACATTGCTTCGCAGAATCGCCTTTGTGCAGAAAACACTAACACTTGTTCAGAACAAAAGAAAGCACAGAGCCCCAGATTCTATGTTGTCCTGGAGAGCTTGCAGAGCACTGGGGAAAGGCAGGCAGGGAATTCCCTGCTAGCACCTTCTCTGTGCCTGGGAAGCAGAAGTGTTCACATTACTTTGCAGAATTGCCTTTGTGCAGAAAACACTAACACTTGTTCAGAACAAAAGAAAGCACAGAGCCCCAGATTTGCTGTTGTTCTGGAGAGCTTGCAGAGCACTGGGGAAAGGCAGGCAGAGAATTCCCTGCTAGCACCTTCTCTGTGCCTGGGAAGCAGAAGTGTTCACATTGCTTCGCAGAATCGCCTTTGTGCAGAAAACACTAACACTTGTTCAGAAGGAAAGAAAGCACAGAGCCCCAGATTTGATGTTGTCCTGGAGAGCTTGCAGAGCACTGGGGAAAGGCAGGCAGAGAATTCCCTGCTAGCACCTTCTCTGTGCCTGTTCACATTGCTTCGCTGTATCGCTTTTGTGCAGAAAACAGTAACACTTGTTCAGAACGAAAGAAAGCACAGAGCCCCAGATTCTATGTTGTCCTGGAGAGCTTGCAGAGCACTGGGGAAAGGCAGGCAGAGAATTCCCTGCTAGCACCTTCTCTGTGCCTGGGAAGCAGAAGTGTTCACATTGCTTCGCAGAATCGCCTTTGTGCAGAAAACACTAACACTTGTTCAGAACGAAAGGAAGCACAGAGCCCCAGATTTTATGTTGTCCTGGAGAGCTTGCAGAGCACTGGGGAAAGGCAGGCAGAGAATTTCCTGCTAGCACCTTCTCTGTGCCTGTTCACATTGCTTCGCAGAATCGCTTTTGTGCAGAAAACAGTAACACTTGTTCAGAACGAAAGAAAGCACAGAGCCCCAGATTCTATGTTGTCCTGGAGATCTTGCAGAGCACTGGGGAAAGGCAGGCAGAGAATTCCTTGCTAGCACCTTCTCTGTGCCTGGGAAGCAGAAGTGTTCACATTGCTTGGCAGAATCGCTTTTGTGCAGAAAACAGTAACACTTGTTCAGAACGAAAGAAAGCACAGAGCCCCAGATTCTATGTTGTCCTGGAGAGCTTGCAGAGCACTGGGGAAAGGCAGGCAGAGAATTCCCTGCTAGCACCTTCTCTGTGCCTGTTCACATTGCTTCTCTGTATCGCTTTTGTGCAGAAAACCCTAACACTTGTTCAGAACGAAAGAAAGCACAGAGCCCCAGATTCTATGTTGTCCTGGATAGCTTGCAGAGCACTGGGGAAAGGCAGGCAGAGAATTCCCTGCTAGCACCTTCTCTGTGCCTGGGAAGCAGAAGTGTTCACATTGCTTCGCAGAATCGCCTTTGTGCAGAAAACACTAACACTTGTTCAGAACAAAAGAAAGCACAGAGCCCCAGATTTGCTGTTGTTCTGGAGAGCTTGCAGAGCACTGGGGAAAGGCAGGCAGAGAATTCCCTGCTAGCACCTTCTCTGTGCCTGGGAAGCAGAAGTGTTCACATTGCTTCGCAGAATTGCCTTTGTGCAGAAAACACTAACACTTGTTCAGAACAAAAGAAAGCACAGAGCCCCAGATTTGCTGTTGTTCTGGAGAGCTTGCAGAGCACTGGGGAAAGGCAGGCAGAGAATTCCCTGCTAGCACCTTCTCTGTGCCTGGGAAGCAGAAGTTTTCACATTACTTCGCAGAATCGCTTTTGTGCAGAAAACACTAACACTTGTTCAGAACGAAAGGAAGCACAGAGCCCCAGATTTTATGTTGTCCTGGAGAGCTTGCAGAGCACTGGGGAAAGGCAGGCAGAGAATTTCCTGCTAGCACCTGCTCTGTGCCTGTTCACATTGCTTCGCAGAATCGCTTTTGTGCAGAAAACAGTAACACTTGTTCAGAACGAAAGAAAGCACAGAGCCCCAGATTCTATGTTGTCCTGGAGAGCTTGCAGAGCACTGGGGAAAGGCAGGCAGAGAATTCCCTGCTAGCACCTTCTCTGTGCCTGTTCACATTGCTTCGCTGTATCGCTTTTGTGCAGAAAACAGTAACACTTGTTCAGAACGAAAGAAAGCACAGAGCCCCAGATTCTATGTTGTCCTGGATAGCTTGCAGAGCACTGGGGAAAGGCAGGCAGAGAATTCCCTGCTAGCACCTTCTCTGTGCCTGGGAAGCAGAAGTGTTCACATTACTTCGCAGAATCGCTTTTGTGCAGAAAACACTAACACTTGTTCAGAACAAAAGAAAGCACAGAGCCCCAGATTTGCTGTTGTTCTGGAGAGCTTGCAGAGCACTGGGGAAAGGCAGGCAGAGAATTCCCTGCAAGCACCTGCTCTGTGCCTGGGAAGCAGAAGTGTTCACATTGCTTCGCAGAATCGCCTTTGTGAAGAAAACACTAACACTTGTTCAGAACAAAAGAAAGCACAGAGCCCCAGATTTGCTGTTGTTCTGGAGAGCTTGCAGAGCACTGGGGAAAGGCAGGCAGAGAATTCCCTGCTAGCACCTTCTCTGTGCCTGGGAAGCAGAAGTGTTTACGTTGCTTCGCAGAATCGCTTTTGTGCAGAAAACAGTAACACTTGTTCAGAACAAAAGAAAGCACAGAGCCCCAGATTCTATGTTGTCCTGGAGAGCTTGCAGAGCACTGGGGAAAGGCAGGCAGAGAATTCCCTGCTAGCACCTTCTCTGTGCCTGGGAAGCAGAAGTGTTCACATTGCTTCGCAGAATCGCCTTTGTGCAGAAAACACTAACACTTGTTCAGAACAAAAGAAAGCACAGAGCCCCAGATTCTATGTTGTCCTGGAGAGCTTGCAGAGCACTGGGGAAAGGCAGGCAGGGAATTCCCTGCTAGCACCTTCTCTGTGCCTGGGAAGCAGAAGTGTTCACATTGCTTCGCAGAATCGCTTTTCTGCAGAAAACACTAACACTTGTTCAGAACAAAAGAAAGCACAGAGCCCCAGATTTGCTGTTGTTCTGGAGAGCTTGCAGAGCACTGGGGAAAGGCAGGCAGAGAATTCCCTGCTAGCACCTTCTCTGTGCCTGGGAAGCAGAAGTGTTCACATTGCTTCGCAGAATCGCCTTTGTGCAGAAAACACTAACACTTGTTCAGAACAAAAGAAAGCACAGAGCCCCAGATTCTATGTTGTCCTGGAGAGCTTGCAGAGCACTGGGGAAAGGCAGGCAGAGAATTCCCTGCAAGCACCTGCTCTGTGCCTGGGAAGCAGAAGTGTTCACATTGCTTCGCAGAATCGCCTTTGTGAAGAAAACACTAACACTTGTTCAGAACAAAAGAAAGCACAGAGCCCCAGATTTGCTGTTGTTCTGGAGAGCTTGCAGAGCACTGGGGAAAGGCAGGCAGAGAATTCCCTGCTAGCACCTTCTCTGTGCCTGGGAAGCAGAAGTGTTCACATTGCTTCGCAGAATCGCCTTTGTGCAGAAAACACTAACACTTGTTCAGAACAAAAGAAAGCACAGAGCCCCAGATTCTATGTTGTCCTGGAGAGCTTGCAGAGCACTGGGGAAAGGCAGGCAGGGAATTCCCTGCTAGCACCTTCTCTGTGCCTGGGAAGCAGAAGTGTTCACATTGCTTCGCAGAATCGCTTTTCTGCAGAAAACACTAACACTTGTTCAGAACAAAAGAAAGCACAGAGCCCCAGATTTGCTGTTGTTCTGGAGAGCTTGCAGAGCACTGGGGAAAGGCAGGCAGAGAATTCCCTGCTAGCACCTTCTCTGTGCCTGGGAAGCAGAAGTGTTCACATTGCTTCGCAGAATCGCCTTTGTGCAGAAAACACTAACACTTGTTCAGAACAAAAGAAAGCACAGAGCCCCAGATTCTATGTTGTCCTGGAGAGCTTGCAGAGCACTGGGGAAAGGCAGGCAGAGAATTCCCTGCTAGCACCTTCTCTGTGCCTGGGAAGCAGAAGTGTTCACATTGCTTCGCAGAATCTCCTTTGTGCAGAAAACACTAACACTTGTTCAGAACAAAAGAAAGCACAGAGCCCCAGATTTGCTGTTGTCCTGGAGAGCTTGCAGAGCACTGGGGAAAGGCAGGCAGAGAATTCCCTGCTAGCACCTTCTCTGTGCCTGGGAAGCAGAAGTGTTCACATTGCTTCGCAGAATCGCCTTTGTGCAGAAAACACTAACACTTGTTCAGAACAAAAGAAAGCACAGAGCCCCAGATTTTATGTTGTCCTGGAGAGCTTGCAGAACACTGGGGAAAGGCAGGCAGAGAATTCCCTGCTAGCACCTTCTCTGTGCCTGGGAAGCAGAAGTGTTCACATTAGTTCGCAGAATCGCTTTTGTGCAGAAAACACTAACACTTGTTCAGAACAAAAGAAAGCACAGAGCCCCAGATTTGATGTTGTTCTGGAGAGCTTGCAGAGCACTGGGGAAAGGCAGGCAGAGAATTCCCTGCTAGCACCTTCTCTGTGCCTGGGAAGCAGAAGTGTTCACATTGCTTCGCAGAATCGCCTTTGTGCAGAAAACACTAACACTTGTTCAGAACAAAAGAAAGCACAGAGCCCCAGATTTGCTGTTGTTCTGGAGAGCTTGCAGAGCACTGGGGAAAGGCAGGCAGAGAATTCCCTGCTAGCACCTTCTCTGTGCCTGGGAAGCAGGAGTGTTCACATTGCTTCGCAGAATCGCCTTTGTGCAGAAAACACTAACACTTGTTCAGAACAAAAGAAAGCACAGAGCCCCAGATTTGCTGTTGTTCTGGAGAGCTTGCAGAGCACTGGGGAAAGGCAGGCAGAGAATTCCCTGCTAGCACCTTCTCTGTGCCTGGGAAGCAGAAGTGTTCACATTACTTCGCAGAATCGCTTTTGTGCAGAAAACACTAACACTTGTTCAGAACGAAAGGAAGCACAGAGCCCCAGATTTTATGTTGTCCTGGAGAGCTTGCAGAGCACTGGGGAAAGGCAGGCAGAGAATTTCCTGCTAGCACCTTCTCTGTGCCTGTTCACATTGCTTCGCAGAATCGCTTTTGTGCAGAAAACAGTAACACTTGTTCAGAACGAAAGAAAGCACAGAGCCCCAGATTCTATGTTGTCCTGGAGATCTTGCAGAGCACTGGGGAAAGGCAGGCAGAGAATTACTTGCTAGCACCTTCTCTGTGCCTGGGAAGCAGAAGTGTTCACATTGCTTCGCAGAATCGCTTTTGTGCAGAAAACAGTAACACTTGTTCAGAACGAAAGAAAGCACAGAGCCCCAGATTCTATGTTGTCCTGGAGAGCTTGCAGAGCACTGGGGAAAGGCAGGCAGAGAATTCCCTGCTAGCACCTTCTCTGTGCCTGTTCACATTGCTTCGCTGTATCGCTTTTGTGCAGAAAACCCTAACACTTGTTCAGAACGAAAGAAAGCACAGAGCCCCAGATTCTATGTTGTCCTGGATAGCTTGCAGAGCACTGGGGAAAGGCAGGCAGAGAATTCCCTGCTAGCACCTTCTCTGTGCCTGGGAAGCAGAAGTGTTCACATTGCTTCGCAGAATCGCTATTGTGCAGAAAACAGTAACACTTGTTCAGAAGGAAAGAAAGCACAGAGCCCCAGATTCTATGTTGTCCTGGAGAGCTTGCAGAGCACTGGGGAAAGGCAGGCAGAGAATTTCCTGCTAGCACCTGCTCTGTGCCTGTTCACATTGCTTCGCAGAATCGCTTTTGTGCAGAAAACAGTAACACTTGTTCAGAACGAAAGAAAGCACAGAGCCCCAGATTCTATGTTGTCCTGGAGAGCTTGCAGAGCACTAGGGAAAGGCAGGCAGAGAATTCCCTGCTAGCACCTTCTCTGTGCCTGTTCACATTGCTTCGCTGTATCGCTTTTGTGCAGAAAACAGTAACACTTGTTCAGAATGAAAGAAAGCACAGAGCCCCAGATTCTATGTTGTCCTGGATAGCTTGCAGAGCACTGGGGAAAGGCAGGCAGAGAATTCCCTGCTAGCACCTTCTCTGTGCCTGGGAAGCAGAAGTGTTCACATTACTTCGCAGAATCGCTTTTGTGCAGAAAACACTAACACTTGTTCAGAACAAAAGAAAGCACAGAGCCCCAGATTTGCTGTTGTTCTGGAGAGCTTGCAGAGCACTGGGGAAAGGCAGGCAGAGAATTCCCTGCTAGCACCTGCTCTGTGCCTGGGAAGCAGAAGTGTTCACATTGCTTCGCAGAATCGCCTTTGTGCAGAAAACACTAACACTTGTTCAGAACAAAAGAAAGCACAGAGCCCCAGATTTGCTGTTGTTCTGGAGAGCTTGCAGAGCACTGGGGAAAGGCAGGCAGAGAATTCCCTGCTAGCACCTTCTCTGTGCCTGGGAAGCAGAAGTGTTTACGTTGCTTCGCAGAATTGCTTTTCTGCAGAAAACAGTAACACTTGTTCAGAACAAAAGAAAGCACAGAGCCCCAGATTCTATGTTGTCCTGGAGAGCTTGCAGAGCGCTGGGGAAAGGCAGGCAGAGAATTCCCTGCTAGCACCTTCTCTGTGCCTGGGAAGCAGAAGTGTTCACATTGCTTCGCAGAATCGCTGTTGTGCAGAAAACAGTAACACTTGTTCAGAACAAAAGAAAGCACAGAGCCCCAGATTCTATGTTGTCCTGGAGAGCTTGCAGAGCACTGGGGAAAGGCAGGCAGGGAATTCCCTGCTAGCACCTTCTCTGTGCCTGGGAAGCAGAAGTGTTCACATTGCTTCGCAGAATCGCTTTTCTGCAGAAAACACTAACACTTGTTCAGAACAAAAGAAAGCACAGAGCCCCAGATTTGCTGTTGTTCTGGAGAGCTTGCAGAGCACTGGGGAAAGGCAGGCAGAGAATTCCCTGCTAGCACCTTCTCTGTGCCTGGGAAGCAGAAGTGTTCACATTGCTTCGCAGAATCGCCTTTGTGCAGAAAACACTAACACTTGTTCAGAACAAAAGAAAGCACAGAGCCCCAGATTCTATGTTGTCCTGGAGAGCTTGCAGAGCACTGGGGAAAGGCAGGCAGAGAATTCCCTGCTAGCACCTTCTCTGTGCCTGGGAAGCAGAAGTGTTCACATTACTTTGCAGAATCGCCTTTGTGCAGAAAACACTAACACTTGTTCAGAACAAAAGAAAGCACAGAGCCCCAGATTTGCTGTTGTTCTGGAGAGCTTGCAGAGCACTGGGGAAAGGCAGGCAGAGAATTCCCTGCTAGCACCTTCTCTGTGCCTGGGAAGCAGAAGTGTTCACATTGCTTCGCAGAATCGCCTTTGTGCAGAAAACACTAACACTTGTTCAGAACAAAAGAAAGCACAGAGCCCCAGATTTTATGTTGTCCTGGAGAGCTTGCAGAACACTGGGGAAAGGCAGGCAGAGAATTCCCTGCTAGCACCTTCTCTGTGCCTGGGAAGCAGAAGTGTTCACATTAGTTCGCAGAATCGCCTTTGTGCAGAAAACACTAACACTTGTTCAGAACAAAAGAAAGCACAGAGCCCCAGATTTGATGTTGTTCTGGAGAGCTTGCAGAGCACTGGGGAAAGGCAGGCAGAGAATTCCCTGCTAGCACCTTCTCTGTGCCTGGGAAGCAGAAGTGTTCACATTGCTTCGCAGAATCGCCTTTGTGCAGAAAACACTAACACTTGTTCAGAACAAAAGAAAGCACAGAGCCCCAGATTTGCTGTTGTTCTGGAGAGCTTGCAGAGCACTGGGGAAAGGCAGGCAGAGAATTCCCTGCTAGCACCTTCTCTGTGCCTGGGAAGCAGGAGTGTTCACATTGCTTCGCAGAATCGCCTTTGTGCAGAAAACACTAACACTTGTTCAGAACAAAAGAAAGCACAGAGCCCCAGATTTGCTGTTGTTCTGGAGAGCTTGCAGAGCACTGGGGAAAGGCAGGCAGAGAATTCCCTGCTAGCACCTTCTCTGTGCCTGGGAAGCAGAAGTGTTCACATTACTTCGCAGAATCGCTTTTGTGCAGAAAACACTAACACTTGTTCAGAACGAAAGGAAGCACAGAGCCCCAGATTTTATGTTGTCCTGGAGAGCTTGCAGAGCACTGGGGAAAGGCAGGCAGAGAATTTCCTGCTAGCACCTTCTCTGTGCCTGTTCACATTGCTTGGCAGAATCGCTTTTGTGCAGAAAACAGTAACACTTGTTCAGAACGAAAGAAAGCACAGAGCCCCAGATTCTATGTTGTCCTGGAGATCTTGCAGAGCACTGGGGAAAGGCAGGCAGAGAATTCCTTGCTAGCACCTTCTCTGTGCCTGGGAAGCAGAAGTGTTCACATTGCTTCGCAGAATCGCTTTTGTGCAGAAAACAGTAACACTTGTTCAGAACGAAAGAAAGCACAGAGCCCCAGATTCTATGTTGTCCTGGAGAGCTTGCAGAGCACTGGGGAAAGGCAGGCAGAGAATTCCCTGCTAGCACCTTCTCTGTGCCTGTTCACATTGCTTCGCTGTATCGCTTTTGTGCAGAAAACCCTAACACTTGTTCAGAACGAAAGAAAGCACAGAGCCCCAGATTCTATGTTGTCCTGGATAGCTTGCAGAGCACTGGGGAAAGGCAGGCAGAGAATTCCCTGCTAGCACCTTCTCTGTGCCTGGGAAGCAGAAGTGTTCACATTGCTTCGCAGAATCGCTATTGTGCAGAAAACAGTAACACTTGTTCAGAAGGAAAGAAAGCACAGAGCCCCAGATTCTATGTTGTCCTGGAGAGCTTGCAGAGCACTGGGGAAAGGCAGGCAGAGAATTCCCTGCTAGCACCTTCTCTGTGCCTGGGAAGCAGAAGTGTTCACATTACTTCGCAGAATCGCTTTTGTGCAGAAAACATTAACACTTGTTCAGAACAAAAGAAAGCACAGAGCCCCAGATTTGCTGTTGTTCTGGAGAGCTTGCAGAGCACTGGGGAAAGGCAGGCAGAGAATTCCCTGCTAGCACCTTCTCTGTGCCTGGGATGCAGAAGTGTTCACATTGCTTCGCAGAATCGCCTTTGTGCAGAAAACACTAACACTTGTTCAGAACAAAAGAAAGCACAGAGCCCCAGATTTGCTGTTGTTCTGGAGAGCTTGCAGAGCACTGGGGAAAGGCAGGCAGAGAATTCCCTGCTAGCACCTTCTCTGTGCCTGTTCACATTGCTTCGCAGAATCGCTTTTGTGCAGAAAACAGTAACACTTGTTCAGAACGAAAGAAAGCACAGAGCCCCAGATTCTATGTTGTCCTGGAGAGCTTGCAGAGCACTGGGGAAAGGCAGGCAGAGAATTCCTTGCTAGCACCTTCTCTGTGCCTGGGAAGCAGAAGTGTTCACATTGCTTCGCAGAATCGCTTTTGTGCAGAAAACAGTAACACTTGTTCAGAACGAAAGAAAGCACAGAGCCCCAGATTCTATGTTGTCCTGGAGAGCTTGCAGAGCACTGGGGAAAGGCAGGCAGAGAATTCCCTGCTAGCACCTTCTCTGTGCCTGGGAAGCAGAAGTGTTCACATTGCTTCGCAGAATCGCCTTTGTGCAGAAAACACTAACACTTGTTCAGAACAAAAGAAAGCACAGAGCCCCAGATTCTATGTTGTCCTGGAGAGCTTGCAGAGCACTGGGGAAAGGCAGGCAGAGAATTCCTTGCTAGCACCTTCTCTGTGCCTGGGAAGCAGAAGTGTTCATATTGCTTCGCAGAATCGCTTTTGTGCAGAAAACACTAACACTTGTTCAGAACGAAAGAAAGCACAGAGCCCCAGATTCTATGTTGTCCTGGAGAGCTTGCAGAGCACTGGGGAAAGGCAGGCAGGGAATTCCCTGCTAGCACCTTCTCTGTGCCTGTTCACATTGCTTCGCTGTATCGCTTTTGTGCAGAAAACACTAACACTTGTTCAGAACGAAAGAAAGCACAGAGCCCCAGATTTGCTGTTGTTCTGGAGAGCTTGCAGAGCACTGGGGAAAGGCAGGCAGAGAATTCCCTGCTAGCACCTTCTCTGTGCCTGGGAAGCAGAAGTGTTCACATTACTTCGCAGAATCGCTTTTGTGCAGAAAACACTAACACTTGTTCAGAACAAAAGAAAGCACAGAGCCCCAGATTTGCTGTTGTTCTGGAGAGCTTGCAGAGCACTGGGGAAAGGCAGGCAGAGAATTCCCTGCTAGCACCTTCTCTGTGCCTGGGAAGCAGAAGTGTTCACATTACTTCGCAGAATCGCTTTTGTGCAGAAAACACTAACACTTGTTCAGAACAAAAGAAAGCACAGAGCCCCAGATTTGCTGTTGTTCTGGAGAGCTTGCAGAGCACTGGGGAAAGGCAGGCAGAGAATTCCCTGCTAGCACCTTCTCTGTGCCTGGGAAGCAGAAGTGTTCACATTGCTTCGCAGAATCGCCTTTGTGCAGAAAAAACTAACACTTGTTCAGAACAAAAGAAAGCACAGAGCCCCAGATTTGCTGTTGTCCTGGAGAGCTTGCAGAGCACTGGGGAAAGGCAGGCAGAGAATTCCCTGCTAGCACCTTCTCTGTGCCTGGGAAGCAGAAGTGTTCACATTACTTCGCAGAATCGCTTTTGTGCAGAAAACACTAACACTTGTTCAGAACAAAAGAAAGCACAGAGCCCCAGATTCTATGTTGTCCTGGAGAGCTTGCAGAGCACTGGGGAAAGGCAGGCAGAGAATTCCCTGCTAGCACCTTCTCTGTGCCTGGGAAGCAGAAGTGTTCACATTACTTCGCAGAATCGCTTTTGTGCAGAAAACACTAACACTTGTTCAGAACAAAAGAAAGCACAGAGCCCCAGATTCTATGTTGTCCTGGAGAGCTTGCAGAGCACTGGGGAAAGGCAGGCAGAGAATTCCTTGCTAGCACCTTCTCTGTGCCTGGGAAGCAGAAGTGTTCATATTGCTTCGCAGAATCGCTTTTGTGCAGAAAACACTAACACTTGTTCAGAACGAAAGAAAGCACAGAGCCCCAGATTTTATGTTGTTCTGGAGAGCTTGCAGAGCACTGGGGAAAGGCAGGCAGAGAATTCCCTGCTAGCACCTTCTCTGTGCCTGGGAAGCAGAAGTGTTCACATTGCTTCGCAGAATCGCCTTTGTGCAGAAAACACTAACACTTGTTCAGAACAAAAGAAAGCACAGAGCCCCAGATTTGCTGTTGTTCTGGAGAGCTTGCAGAGCACTGGGGAAAGGCAGGCAGAGAATTCCCTGCTAGCACCTTCTCTGTGCCTGGGAAGCAGAAGTGTTCACATTGCTTCGCAGAATCGCCTTTGTGCAGAAAACACTAACACTTGTTCAGAACAAAAGAAAGCACAGAGCCCCAGATTTGCTGTTGTTCTGGAGAGCTTGCAGAGCACTGGGGAAAGGCAGGCAGAGAATTCCCTGCTAGCACCTTCTCTGTGCCTGGGAAGCAGAAGTGTTCACATTACTTCGCAGAATCGCTTTTGTGCAGAAAACACTAAGACTTGTTCAGAACAAAAGAAAGCACAGAGCCCCAGATTTGCTGTTGTTCTGGAGAGCTTGCAGAGCACTGGGGAAAGGCAGGCAGAGAATTCCCTGCTAGCACCTTCTCTGTGCCTGCGAAGCAGAAGTGTTCACATTGCTTCGCAGAATTGCCTTTGTGCAGAAAACACAAACACTTGTTCAGAACAAAAGAAAGCACAGAGCCTCAGATTTTATGTTGTCCTGGAGAGCTTGCAGAGCACTGGGGAAAGGCAGGCAGAGAATTCCCTGCTAGCACCTTCTCTGTGCCTGGGAAGCAGAAGTGTTCACATTGCTTCGCAGAATCGCTTTTCTGCAGAAAACACTAACACTTGTTCAGAACAAAAGAAAGCACAGAGCCCCAGATTTGCTGTTGTTCTGGAGAGCTTGCAGAGCACTGGGGAAAGGCAGGCAGAGAATTCCCTGCTAGCACCTTCTCTGTGCCTGGGAAGCAGAAGTGTTCACATTGCTTCGCAGAAGCGCTTTTGTGCAGAAAACAGTAACACTTGTTCAGAACGAAAGAAAGCACAGAGCCCCAGATTTGCTGTTGTCCTGGAGAGCTTGCAGAGCACTGGGGAAAGGCAGGCAGAGAATTCCCTGCTAGCACCTTCTCTGTGCCTGGGAAGCAGAAGTGTTCACATTGCTTCGCAGAATCGCCTTTGTGCAGAAAACACTAACACTTGTTCAGAACAAAAGAAAGCACAGAGCCCCAGATTCTATGTTGTCCTGGAGAGCTTGCAGAGCACTGGGGAAAGGCAGGCAGAGAATTCCTTGCTAGCACCTTCTCTGTGCCTGGGAAGCAGAAGTGTTCATATTGCTTCGCAGAATCGCTTTTGTGCAGAAAACACTAACACTTGTTCAGAACGAAAGAAAGCACAGAGCCCCAGATTCTATGTTGTCCTGGAGAGCTTGCAGAGCACTGGGGAAAGGCAGGCAGGGAATTCCCTGCTAGCACCTTCTCTGTGCCTGTTCACATTGCTTCGCTGTATCGCTTTTGTGCAGAAAACACTAACACTTGTTCAGAACGAAAGAAAGCACAGAGCCCCAGATTTGCTGTTGTTCTGGAGAGCTTGCAGAGCACTGGGGAAAGGCAGGCAGAGAATTCCCTGCTAGCACCTTCTCTGTGCCTGGGAAGCAGAAGTGTTCACATTACTTCGCAGAATCGCTTTTGTGCAGAAAACACTAACACTTGTTCAGAACAAAAGAAAGCACAGAGCCCCAGATTTGCTGTTGTTCTGGAGAGCTTGCAGAGCACTGGGGAAAGGCAGGCAGAGAATTCCCTGCTAGCACCTTCTCTGTGCCTGGGAAGCAGAAGTGTTCACATTACTTCGCAGAATCGCTTTTGTGCAGAAAACACTAACACTTGTTCAGAACAAAAGAAAGCACAGAGCCCCAGATTTGCTGTTGTTCTGGAGAGCTTGCAGAGCACTGGGGAAAGGCAGGCAGAGAATTCCCTGCTAGCACCTTCTCTGTGCCTGGGAAGCAGAAGTGTTCACATTGCTTCGCAGAATCGCCTTTGTGCAGAAAAAACTAACACTTGTTCAGAACAAAAGAAAGCACAGAGCCCCAGATTTGCTGTTGTCCTGGAGAGCTTGCAGAGCACTGGGGAAAGGCAGGCAGAGAATTCCCTGCTAGCACCTTCTCTGTGCCTGGGAAGCAGAAGTGTTCACATTACTTCGCAGAATCGCTTTTGTGCAGAAAACACTAACACTTGTTCAGAACAAAAGAAAGCACAGAGCCCCAGATTCTATGTTGTCCTGGAGAGCTTGCAGAGCACTGGGGAAAGGCAGGCAGAGAATTCCCTGCTAGCACCTTCTCTGTGCCTGGGAAGCAGAAGTGTTCACATTACTTCGCAGAATCGCTTTTGTGCAGAAAACACTAACACTTGTTCAGAACAAAAGAAAGCACAGAGCCCCAGATTCTATGTTGTCCTGGAGAGCTTGCAGAGCACTGGGGAAAGGCAGGCAGAGAATTCCTTGCTAGCACCTTCTCTGTGCCTGGGAAGCAGAAGTGTTCATATTGCTTCGCAGAATCGCTTTTGTGCAGAAAACACTAACACTTGTTCAGAACGAAAGAAAGCACAGAGCCCCAGATTTTATGTTGTTCTGGAGAGCTTGCAGAGCACTGGGGAAAGGCAGGCAGAGAATTCCCTGCTAGCACCTTCTCTGTGCCTGGGAAGCAGAAGTGTTCACATTGCTTCGCAGAATCGCCTTTGTGCAGAAAACACTAACACTTGTTCAGAACAAAAGAAAGCACAGAGCCCCAGATTTGCTGTTGTTCTGGAGAGCTTGCAGAGCACTGGGGAAAGGCAGGCAGAGAATTCCCTGCTAGCACCTTCTCTGTGCCTGGGAAGCAGAAGTGTTCACATTGCTTCGCAGAATCGCCTTTGTGCAGAAAACACTAACACTTGTTCAGAACAAAAGAAAGCACAGAGCCCCAGATTTGCTGTTGTTCTGGAGAGCTTGCAGAGCACTGGGGAAAGGCAGGCAGAGAATTCCCTGCTAGCACCTTCTCTGTGCCTGGGAAGCAGAAGTGTTCACATTACTTCGCAGAATCGCTTTTGTGCAGAAAACACTAAGACTTGTTCAGAACAAAAGAAAGCACAGAGCCCCAGATTTGCTGTTGTTCTGGAGAGCTTGCAGAGCACTGGGGAAAGGCAGGCAGAGAATTCCCTGCTAGCACCTTCTCTGTGCCTGCGAAGCAGAAGTGTTCACATTGCTTCGCAGAATTGCCTTTGTGCAGAAAACACAAACACTTGTTCAGAACAAAAGAAAGCACAGAGCCTCAGATTTTATGTTGTCCTGGAGAGCTTGCAGAGCACTGGGGAAAGGCAGGCAGAGAATTCCCTGCTAGCACCTTCTCTGTGCCTGGGAAGCAGAAGTGTTCACATTGCTTCGCAGAATCGCTTTTCTGCAGAAAACACTAACACTTGTTCAGAACAAAAGAAAGCACAGAGCCCCAGATTTGCTGTTGTTCTGGAGAGCTTGCAGAGCACTGGGGAAAGGCAGGCAGAGAATTCCCTGCTAGCACCTTCTCTGTGCCTGGGAAGCAGAAGTGTTCACATTGCTTCGCAGAAGCGCTTTTGTGCAGAAAACAGTAACACTTGTTCAGAACGAAAGAAAGCACAGAGCCCCAGATTTGCTGTTGTCCTGGAGAGCTTGCAGAGCACTGGGGAAAGGCAGGCAGAGAATTCCCTGCTAGCACCTTCTCTGTGCCTGGGAAGCAGAAGTGTTCACATTGCTTCGCAGAATCGCCTTTGTGCAGAAAACACTAACACTTGTTCAGAACAAAAGAAAGCACAGAGCCCCAGATTCTATGTTGTCCTGGTGAGCTTGCAGAGCACTGGGGAAAGGCAGGCAGGGAATTCCCTGCTAGCACCTTCTCTGTGCCTGGGAAGCAGAAGTGTTCACATTGCTTCGCAGAATCGCTTTTGTGCAGAAAACACTAACACTTGTTCAGAACAAAAGAAAGCACAGACCCCAGATTTTATGTTGTTCTGGAGAGCTTGCAGAGCACTGGGGAAAGGCAGGCAGAGAATTCCCTGCTAGCACCTTCTCTGTGCCTGGGAAGCAGGAGTGTTCACATTGCTTCGCAGAATCGCCTTTGTGCAGAAAACACTAACACTTGTTCAGAACAAAAGAAAGCACAGAGCCCCAGATTTGCTGTTGTTCTGGAGAGCTTGCAGAGCACTGGGGAAAGGCAGGCAGAGAATTCCCTGCTAGCACCTTCTCTGTGCCTGGGAAGCAGAAGTGTTCACATTACTTCGCAGAATCGCTTTTGTGCAGAAAACACTAACACTTGTTCAGAACGAAAGGAAGCACAGAGCCCCAGATTTTATGTTGTCCTGGAGAGCTTGCAGAGCACTGGGGAAAGGCAGGCAGAGAATTTCCTGCTAGCACCTTCTCTGTGCCTGTTCACATTGCTTCGCAGAATCGCTTTTGTGCAGAAAACAGTAACACTTGTTCAGAACGAAAGAAAGCACAGAGCCCCAGATTCTATGTTGTCCTGGAGATCTTGCAGAGCACTGGGGAAAGGCAGGCAGAGAATTCCCTGCTAGCACCTTCTCTGTGCCTGGGAAGCAGAAGTGTTCACATTACTTCGCAGAATCGCTTTTGTGCAGAAAACACTAACACTTGTTCAGAACAAAAGAAAGCACAGAGCCCCAGATTTGCTGTTGTTCTGGAGAGCTTGCAGAGCACTGGGGAAAGGCAGGCAGAGAATTCCCTGCTAGCACCTTCTCTGTGCCTGGGAAGCAGAAGTGTTCACATTGCTTCGCAGAATCGCCTTTGTGCAGAAAGCACTAACACTTGTTCAGAACAAAAGAAAGCACAGAGCCCCAGATTTTATGTTGTCCTGGAGAGCTTGCAGAGCACTGGGGAAAGGCAGGCAGAGAATTCCCTGCTAGCACCTTCTCTGTGCCTGGGAAGCAGAAGTGTTCACATTGCTTCGCAGAATCGCCTTTGTGCAGAAAACACTAACACTTGTTCAGAACAAAAGAAAGCACAGAGCCCCAGATTCTATGTTGTCCTGGAGAGCTTGCAGAGCACTGGGGAAAGGCAGGCAGAGAATTCCCTGCTAGCACCTTCTCTGTGCCTGGGAAGCAGAAGTGTTCACATTACTTTGCAGAATCGCCTTTGTGCAGAAAACACTAACACTTGTTCAGAACAAAAGAAAGCACAGAGCCCCAGATTTGCTGTTGTTCTGGAGAGCTTGCAGAGCACTGGGGAAAGGCAGGCAGAGAATTCCCTGCTAGCACCTTCTCTGTGCCTGGGAAGCAGAAGTGTTCACATTGCTTCGCAGAATCGCCTTTGTGCAGAAAACACTAACACTTGTTCAGAAGGAAAGAAAGCACAGAGCCCCAGATTTGATGTTGTCCTGGAGAGCTTGCAGAGCACTGGGGAAAGGCAGGCAGAGAATTCCCTGCTAGCACCTTCTCTGTGCCTGTTCACATTGCTTCGCTGTATCGCTTTTGTGCAGAAAACCCTAACACTTGTTCAGAACGAAAGAAAGCACAGAGCCCCAGATTCTATGTTGTCCTGGAGAGCTTGCAGAGCACTGGGGAAAGGCAGGCAGAGAATTCCCTGCTAGCACCTTCTCTGTGCCTGGGAAGCAGAAGTGTTCACATTGCTTCGCAGAATCGCTATTGTGCAGAAAACAGTAACACTTGTTCAGAAGGAAAGAAAGCACAGAGCCCCAGATTCTATGTTGTCCTGGAGAGCTTGCAGAGCACTGGGGAAAGGCAGGCAGAGAATTCCTTGCTAGCACCTTCTCTGTGCCTGGGAAGCAGAAGTGTTCATATTGCTTCGCAGAATCGCTTTTGTGCAGAAAACACTAACACTTGTTCAGAACGAAAGAAAGCACAGAGCCCCAGATTTGCTGTTGTTCTGGAGAGCTTGCAGAGCACTGGGGAAAGGCAGGCAGAGAATTCCCTGCTAGCACCTTCTCTGTGCCTGGGAAGCAGAAGTGTTCACATTGCTTCGCAGAATCGCCTTTGTGCAGAAAACACTAACACTTGTTCAGAACAAAAGAAAGCACAGAGCCCCAGATTTGCTGTTGTTCTGGAGAGCTTGCAGAGCACTGGGGAAAGGCAGGCAGAGAATTCCCTGCTAGCACCTTCTCTGTGCCTGGGAAGCAGAAGTGTTCACATTGCTTCGCAGAATTGCTTTTCTGCAGAAAACACTAACACTTGTTCAGAACAAAAGAAAGCACAGAGCCTCAGATTTTATGTTGTCCTGGAGAGCTTGCAGAGCACTGGGGAAAGGCAGGCAGAGAATTCCCTGCTAGCACCTTCTCTGTGCCTGGGAAGCAGAAGTGTTCACATTGCTTCGCAGAATCGCTTTTGTGCAGAAAACACTAACACTTGTTCAGAACAAAAGAAAGCACAGAGCCCCAGATTTGCTGTTGTTCTGGAGAGCTTGCAGAGCACTGGGGAAAGGCAGGCAGAGAATTCCCTGCTAGCACCTTCTCTGTGCCTGGGAAGCAGAAGTGTTCACATTACTTCGCAGAATCGCTTTTGTGCAGAAAATACTAACACTTGTTCAGAACAAAAGAAAGCACAGAGCCCCAGATTCTATGTTGTCCTGGAGAGCTTGCAGAGCACTGGGGAAAGGCAGGCAGAGAATTCCCTGTTAGCAGCTTCTCTGTGCCTGGGAAGCAGAAGTGTTCACATTGCTTCGCAGAATCGCTTTTCTGCAGAAAACACTAACACTTGTTCAGAACAAAAGAAAGCACAGAGCCCCAGATTCTATGTTGTCCTGGAGAGCTTGCAGAGCACTGGGGAAAGGCAGGCAGGGAATTCCCTGCTAGCACCTTCTCTGTGCCTGGGAAGCAGAAGTGTTCACATTGCTTCGCAGAATCGCTTTTGTGCAGAAAACACTAACACTTGTTCAGAACAAAAGAAAGCACAGAGCCCCAGATTTGCTGTTGTTCTGGAGAGCTTGCAGAGCACTGGGGAAAGGCAGGCAGAGAATTCCCTGCTAGCACCTTCTCTGTGCCTGGGAAGTAGAAGTGTTCACATTAGTTCGCAGAATCGCCTTTGTGCAGGAAACACTAACACTTGTTCAGAACAAAAGAAAGCACAGAGCCCCAGATTTGCTGTTGTCCTGGAGAGCTTGCAGAGCACTGGGGAAAGGCAGGCAGAGAATTCCTTGCTAGCGCCTTCTCTGTGCCTGTTCACATTGCTTCGCAGAATCGCTTTTGTGCAGAAAACACTAACACTTGTTCAGAACGAAAGAAAGCACAGAGCCCCAGATTCTATGTTGTCCTGGAGAGCTTGCAGAGCACTGGGGAAAGGCAGGCAGACAATTCCTTGCTAGCACCTTCTCTGTGACTGGGAAGCAGAAGTGTTCACATTACTTCGCAGAATCGCTTTTGTGCAGAAAACACTAACACTTGTTCAGAAGGAAACAAAGCACAGAGCCCCAGATTTGATGTTGTCCTGGAGAGCTTGCAGAGCACTGGGGAAAGGCAGGCAGAGAATTCCCTGCTAGCACCTTCTCTGTGCCTGTTCACATTGCTTCGCTGTATCGCTTTTGTGCAGAAAACCCTAACACTTGTTCAGAACGAAAGAAAGCACAGAGCCCCAGATTCTATGTTGTCCTGGAGAGCTTGCAGAGCACTGGGGAAAGGCAGGCAGAGAATTCCCTGCTAGCACCTTCTCTGTGCCTGGGAAGCAGAAGTGTTCACATTGCTTCGCAGAATCGCTATTGTGCAGAAAACAGTAACACTTGTTCAGAAGGAAAGAAAGCACAGAGCCCCAGATTCTATGTTGTCCTGGAGAGCTTGCAGAGCACTGGGGAAAGGCAGGCAGAGAATTCCTTGCTAGCACCTTCTCTGTGCCTGGGAAGCAGAAGTGTTCATATTGCTTCGCAGAATCGCTTTTGTGCAGAAAACACTAACACTTGTTCAGAACGAAAGAAAGCACAGAGCCCCAGATTTGCTGTTGTTCTGGAGAGCTTGCAGAGCACTGGGGAAAGGCAGGCAGAGAATTCCCTGCTAGCACCTTCTCTGTGCCTGGGAAGCAGAAGTGTTCACATTGCTTCGCAGAATCGCCTTTGTGCAGAAAACACTAACACTTGTTCAGAACAAAAGAAAGCACAGAGCCCCAGATTTGCTGTTGTTCTGGAGAGCTTGCAGAGCACTGGGGAAAGGCAGGCAGAGAATTCCCTGCTAGCACCTTCTCTGTGCCTTGGAAGCAGAAGTGTTCACATTGCTTCGCAGAATTGCTTTTCTGCAGAAAACACTAACACTTGTTCAGAACAAAAGAAAGCACAGAGCCTCAGATTTTATGTTGTCCTGGAGAGCTTGCAGAGCACTGGGGAAAGGCAGGCAGAGAATTCCCTGCTAGCACCTTCTCTGTGCCTGGGAAGCAGAAGTGTTCACATTGCTTCGCAGAATCGCTTTTGTGCAGAAAACACTAACACTTGTTCAGAACAAAAGAAAGCACAGAGCCCCAGATTTGCTGTTGTTCTGGAGAGCTTGCAGAGCACTGGGGAAAGGCAGGCAGAGAATTCCCTGCTAGCACCTTCTCTGTGCCTGGGAAGCAGAAGTGTTCACATTACTTCGCAGAATCGCTTTTGTGCAGAAAATACTAACACTTGTTCAGAACAAAAGAAAGCACAGAGCCCCAGATTCTATGTTGTCCTGGAGAGCTTGCAGAGCACTGGGGAAAGGCAGGCAGAGAATTCCCTGTTAGCAGCTTCTCTGTGCCTGGGAAGCAGAAGTGTTCACATTGCTTCGCAGAATCGCTTTTCTGCAGAAAACACTAACACTTGTTCAGAACAAAAGAAAGCACAGAGCCCCAGATTCTATGTTGTCCTGGAGAGCTTGCAGAGCACTGGGGAAAGGCAGGCAGGGAATTCCCTGCTAGCACCTTCTCTGTGCCTGGGAAGCAGAAGTGTTCACATTGCTTCGCAGAATCGCTTTTGTGCAGAAAACACTAACACTTGTTCAGAACAAAAGAAAGCACAGAGCCCCAGATTTGCTGTTGTTCTGGAGAGCTTGCAGAGCACTGGGGAAAGGCAGGCAGAGAATTCCCTGCTAGCACCTTCTCTGTGCCTGGGAAGTAGAAGTGTTCACATTAGTTCGCAGAATCGCCTTTGTGCAGGAAACACTAACACTTGTTCAGAACAAAAGAAAGCACAGAGCCCCAGATTTGCTGTTGTCCTGGAGAGCTTGCAGAGCACTGGGGAAAGGCAGGCAGAGAATTCCTTGCTAGCGCCTTCTCTGTGCCTGTTCACATTGCTTCGCAGAATCGCTTTTGTGCAGAAAACACTAACACTTGTTCAGAACGAAAGAAAGCACAGAGCCCCAGATTCTATGTTGTCCTGGAGAGCTTGCAGAGCACTGGGGAAAGGCAGGCAGACAATTCCTTGCTAGCACCTTCTCTGTGACTGGGAAGCAGAAGTGTTCACATTACTTCGCAGAATCGCTTTTGTGCAGAAAACACTAACACTTGTTCAGAAGGAAACAAAGCACAGAGCCCCAGATTTGATGTTGTCCTGGAGAGCTTGCAGAGCACTGGGGAAAGGCAGGCAGAGAATTCCCTGCTAGCACCTTCTCTGTGCCTGTTCACATTGCTTCGCTGTATCGCTTTTGTGCAGAAAACAGTAACACTTGTTCAGAACGAAAGAAAGCACAGAGCCCCAGATTCTATGTTGTCCTGGAGAGCTTGCAGAGCACTGGGGAAAGGCAGGCAGAGAATTCCCTGCTAGCACCTTCTCTGTGCCTGGGAAGCAGAAGTGTTCACATTACTTCGCAGAATCGCTTTTCTGCAGAAAACACTAACACTTGTTCAGAACAAAAGAAAGCACAGAGCCCCAGATTTGCTGTTGTTCTGGAGAGCTTGCAGAGCACTGGGGAAAGGCAGGCAGAGAATTCCCTGCTAGCACCTTCTCTGTGCCTGGGAAGCAGAAGTGTTCACATTGCTTCGCAGAATCGCCTTTGTGCAGAAAACACTAACACTTGTTCAGAACAAAAGAAAGCACAGAGCCCCAGATTCTATGTTGTCCTGGAGAGCTTGCAGAGCACTGGGGAAAGGCAGGCAGAGAATTCGCTGCTAGCACCTTCTCTGTGCCTGGGAAGCAGAAGTGTTCACATTACTTTGCAGAATCGCTTTTGTGCAGAAAACACTAACACTTGTTCAGAACAAAAGAAAGCACAGAGCCCCAGATTTGCTGTTGTCCTGGAGAGCTTGCAGAGCACTGGGGAAAGGCAGGCAGAGAATTCCCTGCTAGCACCTTCTCTGTGCCTGGGAAGCAGAAGTGTTCACATTGCTTCGCAGAATCGCCTTTGTGCAGAAAGCACTAACACTTGTTCAGAACAAAAGAAAGCACAGAGCCCCAGATTTTATGTTGTCCTGGAGAGCTTGCAGAGCACTGGGGAAAGGCAGGCAGAGAATTCCCTGCTAGCACCTTCTCTGTGCCTGGGAAGCAGAAGTGTTCACATTGCTTCGCAAGAATCGCTTTTGTGCAGAAAACAGTAACACTTGTTCAGAACGAAAGAAAGCACAGAGCCCCATATTTTATGTTGTCCTGGAGAGCTTGCAGAGCACTGGGGAAAGGCAGGCAGAGAATTCCCTGCTAGCACCTTCTCTGTGCCTGGGAAGCAGAAGTGTTCACATTACTTCGCAGAATCGCTTTTGTGCAGAAAACACTAACACTTGTTCAGAACAAAAGAAAGCACAGAGCCCCAGATTTGCTGTTGTTCTGGAGAGCTTGCAGAGCACTGGGGAAAGGCAGGCAGAGAATTCCCTGCTAGCACCTTCTCTGTGCCTGGGAAGCAGAAGTGTTCACATTGCTTCGCAGAATCGCCTTTGTGCAGAAAACACTAACACTTGTTCAGAACAAAAGAAAGCACAGAACCCCAGATTTGCTGTTGTTCTGGAGAGCTTGCAGAGCACTGGGGAAAGGCAGGCAGAGAATTCCCTGCTAGCACCTTCTCTGTGCCTGGGAAGCAGAAGTGTTCACATTGCTTCGCAAGAATCGCTTTTGTGCAGAAAACAGTAACACTTGTTCAGAACGAAAGAAAGCACAGAGCCCCATATTTTATGTTGTCCTGGAGAGCTTGCAGAGCACTGGGGAAAGGCAGGCAGAGAATTCCCTGCTAGCACCTTCTCTGTGCCTGGGAAGCAGAAGTGTTCACATTGCTTCGCAGAATCGCTTTTGTGCAGAAAACACTAACACTTGTTCAGAACAAAAGAAAGCACAGAGCCCCATATTTTATGTTGTCCTGGAGAGCTTGCAGAGCACTGGGGAAAGGCAGGCAGAGAATTCCCTGCTAGCACCTTCTCTGTGCCTGGGAAGCAGAAGTGTTCACATTGCTTCGCAGAATCGCCTTTGTGCAGAAAACACTAACACTTGTTCAGAACAAAAGAAAGCACAGAGCCCCAGATTTGCTGTTGTTCTGGAGAGCTTGCAGAGCACTGGGGAAAGGCAGGCAGAGAATTCCCTGCTAGCACCTTCTCTGTGCCTGGGAAGCAGAAGTGTTCACATTGCTTCGCAGAATTGCTTTTCTGCAGAAAACACTAACACTTGTTCAGAACAAAAGAAAGCACAGAGCCTCAGATTTTATGTTGTCCTGGAGAGCTTGCAGAGCACTGGGGAAAGGCAGGCAGAGAATTCCCTGCTAGCACCTTCTCTGTGCCTGGGAAGCAGAAGTGTTCACATTGCTTCGCAGAATCGCTTTTGTGCAGAAAACACTAACACTTGTTCAGAACAAAAGAAAGCACAGAGCCCCAGATTTGCTGTTGTTCTGGAGAGCTTGCAGAGCACTGGGGAAAGGCAGGCAGAGAATTCCCTGCTAGCACCTTCTCTGTGCCTGGGAAGCAGAAGTGTTCACATTACTTCGCAGAATCGCTTTTGTGCAGAAAACACTAACACTTGTTCAGAACAAAAGAAAGCACAGAGCCCCAGATTCTATGTTGTCCTGGAGAGCTTGCAGAGCACTGGGGAAAGGCAGGCAGAGAATTCCCTGTTAGCAGCTTCTCTGTGCCTGGGAAGCAGAAGTGTTCACATTGCTTCGCAGAATCGCTTTTCTGCAGAAAACACTAACACTTGTTCAGAACAAAAGAAAGCACAGAGCCCCAGATTTGCTGTTGTTCTGGAGAGCTTGCAGAGCACTGGGGAAAGGCAGGCAGAGAATTCCCTGCTAGCACCTTCTCTGTGCCTGGGAAGCAGAAGTGTTCACATTGCTTCGCAGAATCGCCTTTGTGCAGAAAACACTAACACTTGTTCAGAACAAAAGAAAGCACAGAGCCCCAGATTCTATGTTGTCCTGGAGAGCTTGCAGAGCACTGGGGAAAGGCAGGCAGAGAATTCCCTGCTAGCACCTTCTCTGTGCCTGGGAAGCAGAAGTGTTCACATTACTTTGCAGAATCGCCTTTGTGCAGAAAACACTAACACTTGTTCAGAACAAAAGAAAGCACAGAGCCCCAGATTTGCTGTTGTTCTGGAGAGCTTGCAGAGCACTGGGGAAAGGCAGGCAGAGAATTCCCTGCTAGCACCTTCTCTGTGCCTGGGAAGCAGAAGTGTTCACATTGCTTCGCAGAATCGCCTTTGTGCAGAAAACACTAACACTTGTTCAGAAGGAAAGAAAGCACAGAGCCCCAGATTTGATGTTGTCCTGGAGAGCTTGCAGAGCACTGGGGAAAGGCAGGCAGAGAATTCCCTGCTAGCACCTTCTCTGTGCCTGTTCACATTGCTTCGCTGTATCGCTTTTGTGCAGAAAACCCTAACACTTGTTCAGAACGAAAGAAAGCACAGAGCCCCAGATTCTATGTTGTCCTGGAGAGCTTGCAGAGCACTGGGGAAAGGCAGGCAGAGAATTCCCTGCTAGCACCTTCTCTGTGCCTGGGAAGCAGAAGTGTTCACATTGCTTCGCAGAATCGCTATTGTGCAGAAAACAGTAACACTTGTTCAGAAGGAAAGAAAGCACAGAGCCCCAGATTCTATGTTGTCCTGGAGAGCTTGCAGAGCACTGGGGAAAGGCAGGCAGAGAATTCCTTGCTAGCACCTTCTCTGTGCCTGGGAAGCAGAAGTGTTCATATTGCTTCGCAGAATCGCTTTTGTGCAGAAAACACTAACACTTGTTCAGAACAAAAGAAAGCACAGAGCCCCAGATTTGCTGTTGTTCTGGAGAGCTTGCAGAGCACTGGGGAAAGGCAGGCAGAGAATTCCCTGCTAGCACCTTCTCTGTGCCTGGGAAGCAGAAGTGTTCACATTGCTTCGCAGAATCGCCTTTGTGCAGAAAACACTAACACTTGTTCAGAACAAAAGAAAGCACAGAGCCCCAGATTTGCTGTTGTTCTGGAGAGCTTGCAGAGCACTGGGGAAAGGCAGGCAGAGAATTCCCTGCTAGCACCTTCTCTGTGCCTGGGAAGCAGAAGTGTTCACATTGCTTCGCAGAATTGCTTTTCTGCAGAAAACACTAACACTTGTTCAGAACAAAAGAAAGCACAGAGCCTCAGATTTTATGTTGTCCTGGAGAGCTTGCAGAGCACTGGGGAAAGGCAGGCAGAGAATTCCCTGCTAGCACCTTCTCTGTGCCTGGGAAGCAGAAGTGTTCACATTGCTTCGCAGAATCGCTTTTGTGCAGAAAACACTAACACTTGTTCAGAACAAAAGAAAGCACAGAGCCCCAGATTTGCTGTTGTTCTGGAGAGCTTGCAGAGCACTGGGGAAAGGCAGGCAGAGAATTCCCTGCTAGCACCTTCTCTGTGCCTGGGAAGCAGAAGTGTTCACATTACTTCGCAGAATCGCTTTTGTGCAGAAAACACTAACACTTGTTCAGAACAAAAGAAAGCACAGAGCCCCAGATTCTATGTTGTCCTGGAGAGCTTGCAGAGCACTGGGGAAAGGCAGGCAGAGAATTCCCTGTTAGCAGCTTCTCTGTGCCTGGGAAGCAGAAGTGTTCACATTGCTTCGCAGAATCGCTTTTCTGCAGAAAACAGTAACACTTGTTCAGAAGGAAAGAAAGCACAGAGCCCCAGATTCTATGTTGTCCTGGAGAGCTTGCAGAGCACTGGGGAAAGGCAGGCAGGGAATTCCCTGCTAGCACCTTCTCTGTGCCTGGGAAGCAGAAGTGTTCACATTGCTTCGCAGAATCGCTTTTGTGCAGAAAACACTAACACTTGTTCAGAACAAAAGAAAGCACAGAGCCCCAGATTTGCTGTTGTTCTGGAGAGCTTGCAGAGCACTGGGGAAAGGCAGGCAGAGAATTCCCTGCTAGCACCTTCTCTGTGCCTGGGAAGTAGAAGTGTTCACATTAGTTCGCAGAATCGCCTTTGTGCAGGAAACACTAACACTTGTTCAGAACAAAAGAAAGCACAGAGCCCCAGATTTGCTGTTGTCCTGGAGAGCTTGCAGAGCACTGGGGAAAGGCAGGCAGAGAATTCCTTGCTAGCGCCTTCTCTGTGCCTGGGAAGCAGAAGTGTTCACATTGCTTCGCAGAATCGCTTTTGTACAGAAAACACTAACACTTGTTCAGAACGAAAGGAAGCACAGAGCCCCAGATTTTATGTTGTCCTGGAGAGCTTGCAGAGCACTGGGGAAAGGCAGGCAGAGAATTTCCTGCTAGCACCTTCTCTGTGCCTGTTCACATTGCTTCGCAGAATCGCTTTTGTGCAGAAAACACTAACACTTGTTCAGAACGAAAGAAAGCACAGAGCCCCAGATTCTATGTTGTCCTGGAGAGCTTGCAGAGCACTGGGGAAAGGCAGGCAGACAATTCCTTGCTAGCACCTTCTCTGTGACTGGGAAGCAGAAGTGTTCACATTAGTTCGCAGAATCGCTTTTGTGCAGAAAACACTAACACTTGTTCAGAAGGAAACAAAGCACAGAGCCCCAGATTTGATGTTGTCCTGGAGAGCTTGCAGAGCACTGGGGAAAGGCAGGCAGAGAATTCCCTGCTAGCACCTTCTCTGTGCCTGTTCACATTGCTTCGCTGTATCGCTTTTGTGCAGAAAACAGTAACACTTGTTCAGAACGAAAGAAAGCACAGAGCCCCAGATTCTATGTTGTCCTGGAGAGCTTGCAGAGCACTGGGGAAAGGCAGGCAGAGAATTCCCTGCTAGCACCTTCTCTGTGCCTGGGAAGCAGAAGTGTTTACATTGCTTCGCAGAATCGCTTTTCTGCAGAAAACACTAACACTTGTTCAGAACAAAAGAAAGCACAGAGCCCCAGATTTGCTGTTGTTCTGGAGAGCTTGCAGAGCACTGGGGAAAGGCAGGCAGAGAATTCCCTGCTAGCACCTTCTCTGTGCCTGGGAAGCAGAAGTGTTCACATTGCTTCGCAGAATCGCCTTTGTGCAGAAAACACTAACACTTGTTCAGAACAAAAGAAAGCACAGAGCCCCAGATTCTATGTTGTCCTGGAGAGCTTGCAGAGCACTGGGGAAAGGCAGGCAGAGAATTCGCTGCTAGCACCTTCTCTGTGCCTGGGAAGCAGAAGTGTTCACATTACTTTGCAGAATCGCTTTTGTGCAGAAAACACTAACACTTGTTCAGAACAAAAGAAAGCACAGAGCCCCAGATTTGCTGTTGTTCTGGAGAGCTTGCAGAGCACTGGGGAAAGGCAGGCAGAGAATTCCCTGCTAGCACCTTCTCTGTGCCTGGGAAGCAGAAGTGTTCACATTGCTTCGCAGAATCGCCTTTGTGCAGAAAGCACTAACACTTGTTCAGAACAAAAGAAAGCACAGAGCCCCAGATTTTATGTTGTCCTGGAGAGCTTGCAGAGCACTGGGGAAAGGCAGGCAGAGAATTCCCTGCTAGCACCTTCTCTGTGCCTGGGAAGCAGAAGTGTTCACATTGCTTCGCAAGAATCGCTTTTGTGCAGAAAACAGTAACACTTGTTCAGAACGAAAGAAAGCACAGAGCCCCATATTTTATGTTGTCCTGGAGAGCTTGCAGAGCACTGGGGAAAGGCAGGCAGAGAATTCCCTGCTAGCACCTTCTCTGTGCCTGGGAAGCAGAAGTGTTCACATTACTTCGCAGAATCGCTTTTGTGCAGAAAACACTAACACTTGTTCAGAACAAAAGAAAGCACAGAGCCCCAGATTTGCTGTTGTTCTGGAGAGCTTGCAGAGCACTGGGGAAAGGCAGGCAGAGAATTCCCTGCTAGCACCTTCTCTGTGCCTGGGAAGCAGAAGTGTTCACATTGCTTCGCAGAATCGCCTTTGTGCAGAAAACACTAACACTTGTTCAGAACAAAAGAAAGCACAGAGCCCCAGATTTGATGTTGTCCTGGAGAGCTTGCAGAGCACTGGGGAAAGGCAGGCAGAGAATTCCCTGCTAGTACCTTCTCTGTGCCTGGGAAGCAGAAGTGTTCACATTGCTTCGCAGAATCGCCTTTGTGCAGAAAACACTAACACTTGTTCAGAACAAAAGAAAGCACAGAGCCCCAGATTCTATGTTGTCCTGGAGAGCTTGCAGAGCACTGGGGAAAGGCAGGCAGGGAATTCCCTGCTAGCACCTTCTCTGTGCCTGGGAAGCAGAAGTGTTCACATTGCTTCGCAGAATCGCTTTTCTGCAGAAAACACTAACACTTGTTCAGAACAAAAGAAAGCACAGAGCCCCAGATTTGCTGTTGTTCTGGAGAGCTTGCAGAGCACTGGGGAAAGGCAGGCAGAGAATTCCTTGCTAGCACCTTCTCTGTGCCTGGGAAGCAGAAGTGTTCATATTGCTTCGCAGAATCGCTTTTGTGCAGAAAACACTAACACTTGTTCAGAACGAAAGAAAGCACAGAGCCCCAGATTTGCTGTTGTTCTGGAGAGCTTGCAGAGCACTGGGGAAAGGCAGGCAGAGAATTCCCTGCTAGCACCTTCTCTGTGCCTGGGAAGCAGAAGTGTTCACATTACTTCGCAGAATCGCTTTTGTGCAGAAAACACTAACACTTGTTCAGAACAAAAGAAAGCACAGAGCCCCAGATTTGCTGTTGTTCTGGAGAGCTTGCAGAGCACTGGGGAAAGGCAGGCAGAGAATTCCCTGCTAGCACCTTCTCTGTGCCTGGGAAGCAGAAGTGTTCACATTGCTTCGCAGAATCGCCTTTGTGCAGAAAACACTAACACTTGTTCAGAACAAAAGAAAGCACAGAGCCCCAGATTTGATGTTGTCCTGGAGAGCTTGCAGAGCACTGGGGAAAGGCAGGCAGAGAATTCCCTGCTAGTACCTTCTCTGTGCCTGGGAAGCAGAAGTGTTCACATTGCTTCGCAGAATCGCCTTTGTGCAGAAAACACTAACACTTGTTCAGAACAAAAGAAAGCACAGAGCCCCAGATTCTATGTTGTCCTGGAGAGCTTGCAGAGCACTGGGGAAAGGCAGGTAGGGAATTCCCTGCTAGCACCTTCTCTGTGCCTGGGAAGCAGAAGTGTTCACATTGCTTCGCAGAATCGCTTTTCTGCAGAAAACACTAACACTTGTTCAGAACAAAAGAAAGCACAGAGCCCCAGATTTGCTGTTGTTCTGGAGAGCTTGCAGAGCACTGGGGAAAGGCAGGCAGAGAATTCCCTGCTAGCACCTTCTCTGTGCCTGGGAAGCAGAAGTGTTCACATTGCTTCGCAGAATCGCCTTTGTGCAGAAAACACTAACACTTGTTCAGAACAAAAGAAAGCACAGAGCCCCAGATTCTATGTTGTCCTGGAGAGCTTGCAGAGCACTGGGGAAAGGCAGGCAGAGAATTCCCTGCTAGCACCTTCTCTGTGCCTGGGAAGCAGAAGTGTTCACATTACTTTGCAGAATCGCCTTTGTGCAGAAAACACTAACACTTGTTCAGAACAAAAGAAAGCACAGAGCCCCAGATTTGCTGTTGTTCTGGAGAGCTTGCAGAGCACTGGGGAAAGGCAGGCAGAGAATTCCCTGCTAGCACCTTCTCTGTGCCTGGGAAGCAGAAGTGTTCACATTACTTCGCAGAATCGCTTTTGTGCAGAAAACACTAACACTTGTTCAGAACAAAAGAAAGCACAGAGCCCCAGATTCTATGTTGTCCTGGAGAGCTTGCAGAGCACTGGGGAAAGGCAGGCAGAGAATTCCTTGCTAGCACCTTCTCTGTGCCTGGGAAGCAGAAGTGTTCATATTGCTTCGCAGAATCGCTTTTGTGCAGAAAACACTAACACTTGTTCAGAACGAAAGAAAGCACAGAGCCCCAGATTTGCTGTTGTTCTGGAGAGCTTGCAGAGCACTGGGGAAAGGCAGGCAGAGAATTCCCTGCTAGCACCTTCTCTGTGCCTGGGAAGCAGAAGTGTTCACATTACTTCGCAGAATCGCTTTTGTGCAGAAAACACTAACACTTGTTCAGAACAAAAGAAAGCACAGAGCCCCAGATTTGCTGTTGTTCTGGAGAGCTTGCAGAGCACTGGGGAAAGGCAGGCAGAGAATTCCCTGCTAGCACCTTCTCTGTGCCTGGGAAGCAGAAGTGTTCACATTGCTTCGCAGAATCGCCTTTGTGCAGAAAACACTAACACTTGTTCAGAACAAAAGAAAGCACAGAGCCCCAGATTTGATGTTGTCCTGGAGAGCTTGCAGAGCACTGGGGAAAGGCAGGCAGAGAATTCCCTGCTAGTACCTTCTCTGTGCCTGGGAAGCAGAAGTGTTCACATTGCTTCGCAGAATCGCCTTTGTGCAGAAAACACTAACACTTGTTCAGAACAAAAGAAAGCACAGAGCCCCAGATTCTATGTTGTCCTGGAGAGCTTGCAGAGCACTGGGGAAAGGCAGGCAGGGAATTCCCTGCTAGCACCTTCTCTGTGCCTGGGAAGCAGAAGTGTTCACATTGCTTCGCAGAATCGCTTTTCTGCAGAAAACACTAACACTTGTTCAGAACAAAAGAAAGCACAGAGCCCCAGATTTGCTGTTGTTCTGGAGAGCTTGCAGAGCACTGGGGAAAGGCAGGCAGAGAATTCCCTGCTAGCACCTTCTCTGTGCCTGGGAAGCAGAAGTGTTCACATTGCTTCGCAGAATCGCCTTTGTGCAGAAAACACTAACACTTGTTCAGAACAAAAGAAAGCACAGAGCCCCAGATTCTATGTTGTCCTGGAGAGCTTGCAGAGCACTGGGGAAAGGCAGGCAGAGAATTCCCTGCTAGCACCTTCTCTGTGCCTGGGAAGCAGAAGTGTTCACATTACTTTGCAGAATCGCCTTTGTGCAGAAAACACTAACACTTGTTCAGAACAAAAGAAAGCACAGAGCCCCAGATTTGCTGTTGTTCTGGAGAGCTTGCAGAGCACTGGGGAAAGGCAGGCAGAGAATTCCCTGCTAGCACCTTCTCTGTGCCTGGGAAGCAGAAGTGTTCACATTAGTTCGCAGAATCGCCTTTGTTCAGAAAACACTAACACTTGTTCAGAACAAAAGAAAGCACAGAGCCCCAGATTTGCTGTTGTCCTGGAGAGCTTGCAGAGCACTGGGGAAAGGCAGGCAGAGAATTCCCTGCTAGCACCTTCTCTGTGCCTGGGAAGCAGAAGTGTTTACGTTGCTTCGCAGAATCGCTTTTGTGCAGAAAACAGTAACACTTGTTCAGAACAAAAGAAAGCACAGAGCCCCAGATTTGCTGTTGTCCTGGAGAGCTTGCAGAGCACTGGGGAAAGGCAGGCAGAGAATTCCCTGCTAGCACCTTCTCTGTGCCTGGGAAGCAGAAGTGTTCACATTGCTTCGCAGAATCGCCTTTGTGCAGAAAACACTAACACTTGTTCAGAACAAAAGAAAGCACAGAGCCCCAGATTCTATGTTGTCCTGGAGAGCTTGCAGAGCACTGGGGAAAGGCAGGCAGGGAATTCCCTGCTAGCACCTTCTCTGTGCCTGGGAAGCAGAAGTGTTCACATTGCTTCGCAGAATCGCTTTTCTGCAGAAAACACTAACACTTGTTCAGAACAAAAGAAAGCACAGAGCCCCAGATTTGCTGTTGTTCTGGAGAGCTTGCAGAGCACTGGGGAAAGGCAGGCAGAGAATTCCCTGCTAGCACCTTCTCTGTGCCTGGGAAGCAGAAGTGTTCACATTGCTTCGCAGAATCGCCTTTGTGCAGAAAACACTAACACTTGTTCAGAACAAAAGAAAGCACAGAGCCCCAGATTCTATGTTGTCCTGGAGAGCTTGCAGAGCACTGGGGAAAGGCAGGCAGAGAATTCCCTGCTAGCACCTTCTCTGTGCCTGGGAAGCAGAAGTGTTCACATTACTTTGCAGAATCGCCTTTGTGCAGAAAACACTAACACTTGTTCAGAACAAAAGAAAGCACAGAGCCCCAGATTTGCTGTTGTTCTGGAGAGCTTGCAGAGCACTGGGGAAAGGCAGGCAGAGAATTCCCTGCTAGCACCTTCTCTGTGCCTGGGAAGCAGAAGTGTTCACATTGCTTCGCAGAATCGCCTTTGTGCAGAAAACACTAACACTTGTTCAGAAGGAAAGAAAGCACAGAGCCCCAGATTTGATGTTGTTCTGGAGAGCTTGCAGAGCACTGGGGAAAGGCAGGCAGAGAATTCCCTGCTAGCACCTTCTCTGTGCCTGGGAAGCAGAAGTGTTCACATTGCTTCGCAGAATCGCCTTTGTGCAGAAAACACTAACACTTGTTCAGAACAAAAGAAAGCACAGAGCCCCAGATTTGCTGTTGTTCTGGAGAGCTTGCAGAGCACTGGGGAAAGGCAGGCAGAGAATTCCCTGCTAGCACCTTCTCTGTGCCTGGGAAGCAGAAGTGTTCACATTGCTTCGCAGAATTGCTTTTCTGCAGAAAACACTAACACTTGTTCAGAACAAAAGAAAGCACAGAGCCTCAGATTTTATGTTGTCCTGGAGAGCTTGCAGAGCACTGGGGAAAGGCAGGCAGAGAATTCCCTGCTAGCACCTTCTCTGTGCCTGGGAAGCAGAAGTGTTCACATTGCTTCGCAGAATCGCTTTTGTGCAGAAAACACTAACACTTGTTCAGAACAAAAGAAAGCACAGAGCCCCAGATTTGCTGTTGTTCTGGAGAGCTTGCAGAGCACTGGGGAAAGGCAGGCAGAGAATTCCCTGCTAGCACCTTCTCTGTGCCTGGGAAGCAGAAGTGTTCACATTACTTCGCAGAATCGCTTTTGTGCAGAAAACACTAACACTTGTTCAGAACAAAAGAAAGCACAGAGCCCCAGATTCTATGTTGTCCTGGAGAGCTTGCAGAGCACTGGGGAAAGGCAGGCAGAGAATTCCCTGTTAGCAGCTTCTCTGTGCCTGGGAAGCAGAAGTGTTCACATTGCTTCGCAGAATCGCTTTTCTGCAGAAAACACTAACACTTGTTCAGAACAAAAGAAAGCACAGAGCCCCAGATTCTATGTTGTCCTGGAGAGCTTGCAGAGCACTGGGGAAAGGCAGGCAGGGAATTCCCTGCTAGCACCTTCTCTGTGCCTGGGAAGCAGAAGTGTTCACATTGCTTCGCAGAATCGCTTTTGTGCAGAAAACCCTAACACTTGTTCAGAACAAAAGAAAGCACAGAGCCCCAGAATTGCTGTTGTTCTGGAGAGCTTGCAGAGCACTGGGGAAAGGCAGGCAGAGAATTCCCTGCTAGCACCTTCTCTGTGCCTGGGAAGTAGAAGTGTTCACATTAGTTCGCAGAATCGCCTTTGTGCAGGAAACACTAACACTTGTTCAGAACAAAAGAAAGCACAGAGCCCCAGATTTGCTGTTGTCCTGGAGAGCTTGCAGAGCACTGGGGAAAGGCAGGCAGAGAATTCCCTGCTAGCACCTTCTCTGTGCCTGGGAAGCAGAAGTGTTTACGTTGCTTCGCAGAATCGCTTTTGTGCAGAAAACAGTAACACTTGTTCAGAACAAAAGAAAGCACAGAGCCCCAGATTTGCTGTTGTCCTGGAGAGCTTGCAGAGCACTGGGGAAAGGCAGGCAGAGAATTCCCTGCTAGCACCTTCTCTGTGCCTGGGAAGCAGAAGTGTTCACATTGCTTCGCAGAATCGCCTTTGTGCAGAAAACACTAACACTTGTTCAGAACAAAAGAAAGCACAGAGCCCCAGATTCTATGTTGTCCTGGAGAGCTTGCAGAGCACTGGGGAAAGGCAGGCAGGGAATTCCCTGCTAGCACCTTCTCTGTGCCTGGGAAGCAGAAGTGTTCACATTGCTTCGCAGAATCGCTTTTCTGCAGAAAACACTAACACTTGTTCAGAACAAAAGAAAGCACAGAGCCCCAGATTTGCTGTTGTTCTGGAGAGCTTGCAGAGCACTGGGGAAAGGCAGGCAGAGAATTCCCTGCTAGCACCTTCTCTGTGCCTGGGAAGCAGAAGTGTTCACATTGCTTCGCAGAATCGCCTTTGTGCAGAAAACACTAACACTTGTTCAGAACAAAAGAAAGCACAGAGCCCCAGATTCTATGTTGTCCTGGAGAGCTTGCAGAGCACTGGGGAAAGGCAGGCAGAGAATTCCCTGCTAGCACCTTCTCTGTGCCTGGGAAGCAGAAGTGTTCACATTACTTTGCAGAATCGCCTTTGTGCAGAAAACACTAACACTTGTTCAGAACAAAAGAAAGCACAGAGCCCCAGATTTGCTGTTGTTCTGGAGAGCTTGCAGAGCACTGGGGAAAGGCAGGCAGAGAATTCCCTGCTAGCACCTTCTCTGTGCCTGGGAAGCAGAAGTGTTCACATTGCTTCGCAGAATCGCCTTTGTGCAGAAAACACTAACACTTGTTCAGAAGGAAAGAAAGCACAGAGCCCCAGATTTGATGTTGTTCTGGAGAGCTTGCAGAGCACTGGGGAAAGGCAGGCAGAGAATTCCCTGCTAGCACCTTCTCTGTGCCTGGGAAGCAGAAGTGTTCACATTGCTTCGCAGAATCGCCTTTGTGCAGAAAACACTAACACTTGTTCAGAACAAAAGAAAGCACAGAGCCCCAGATTTGCTGTTGTTCTGGAGAGCTTGCAGAGCACTGGGGAAAGGCAGGCAGAGAATTCCCTGCTAGCACCTTCTCTGTGCCTGGGAAGCAGAAGTGTTCACATTGCTTCGCAGAATTGCTTTTCTGCAGAAAACACTAACACTTGTTCAGAACAAAAGAAAGCACAGAGCCTCAGATTTTATGTTGTCCTGGAGAGCTTGCAGAGCACTGGGGAAAGGCAGGCAGAGAATTCCCTGCTAGCACCTTCTCTGTGCCTGGGAAGCAGAAGTGTTCACATTGCTTCGCAGAATCGCTTTTGTGCAGAAAACACTAACACTTGTTCAGAACAAAAGAAAGCACAGAGCCCCAGATTTGCTGTTGTTCTGGAGAGCTTGCAGAGCACTGGGGAAAGGCAGGCAGAGAATTCCCTGCTAGCACCTTCTCTGTGCCTGGGAAGCAGAAGTGTTCACATTACTTCGCAGAATCGCTTTTGTGCAGAAAACACTAACACTTGTTCAGAACAAAAGAAAGCACAGAGCCCCAGATTCTATGTTGTCCTGGAGAGCTTGCAGAGCACTGGGGAAAGGCAGGCAGAGAATTCCCTGTTAGCAGCTTCTCTGTGCCTGGGAAGCAGAAGTGTTCACATTGCTTCGCAGAATCGCTTTTCTGCAGAAAACACTAACACTTGTTCAGAACAAAAGAAAGCACAGAGCCCCAGATTCTATGTTGTCCTGGAGAGCTTGCAGAGCACTGGGGAAAGGCAGGCAGGGAATTCCCTGCTAGCACCTTCTCTGTGCCTGGGAAGCAGAAGTGTTCACATTGCTTCGCAGAATCGCTTTTGTGCAGAAAACCCTAACACTTGTTCAGAACAAAAGAAAGCACAGAGCCCCAGAATTGCTGTTGTTCTGGAGAGCTTGCAGAGCACTGGGGAAAGGCAGGCAGAGAATTCCCTGCTAGCACCTTCTCTGTGCCTGGGAAGTAGAAGTGTTCACATTAGTTCGCAGAATCGCCTTTGTGCAGGAAACACTAACACTTGTTCAGAACAAAAGAAAGCACAGAGCCCCAGATTTGCTGTTGTCCTGGAGAGCTTGCAGAGCACTGGGGAAAGGCAGGCAGAGAATTCCTTGCTAGCGCCTTCTCTGTGCCTGGGAAGCAGAAGTGTTCACATTGCTTCGCAGAATCGCTTTTGTACAGAAAACACTAACACTTGTTCAGAACGAAAGGAAGCACAGAGCCCCAGATTTTATGTTGTCCTGGAGAGCTTGCAGAGCACTGGGGAAAGGCAGGCAGAGAATTTCCTGCTAGCACCTTCTCTGTGCCTGTTCACATTGCTTCGCAGAATCGCTTTTGTGCAGAAAACACTAACACTTGTTCAGAACGAAAGAAAGCACAGAGCCCCAGATTCTATGTTGTCCTGGAGAGCTTGCAGAGCACTGGGGAAAGGCAGGCAGACAATTCCTTGCTAGCACCTTCTCTGTGACTGGGAAGCAGAAGTGTTCACATTAGTTCGCAGAATCGCTTTTGTGCAGAAAACACTAACACTTGTTCAGAAGGAAACAAAGCACAGAGCCCCAGATTTGATGTTGTCCTGGAGAGCTTGCAGAGCACTGGGGAAAGGCAGGCAGAGAATTCCCTGCTAGCACCTTCTCTGTGCCTGTTCACATTGCTTCGCTGTATCGCTTTTGTGCAGAAAACAGTAACACTTGTTCAGAACGAAAGAAAGCAGAGAGCCCCAGATTCTATGTTGTCCTGGAGAGCTTGCAGAGCACTGGGGAAAGGCAGGCAGAGAATTCCCTGCTAGCACCTTCTCTGTGCCTGGGAAGCAGAAGTGTTTACATTGCTTCGCAGAATCGCTTTTCTGCAGAAAACACTAACACTTGTTCAGAACAAAAGAAAGCACAGAGCCCCAGATTTGCTGTTGTTCTGGAGAGCTTGCAGAGCACTGGGGAAAGGCAGGCAGAGAATTCCCTGCTAGCACCTTCTCTGTGCCTGGGAAGCAGAAGTGTTCACATTGCTTCGCAGAATCGCCTTTGTGCAGAAAACACTAACACTTGTTCAGAACAAAAGAAAGCACAGAGCCCCAGATTCTATGTTGTCCTGGAGAGCTTGCAGAGCACTGGGGAAAGGCAGGCAGAGAATTCGCTGCTAGCACCTTCTCTGTGCCTGGGAAGCAGAAGTGTTCACATTACTTTGCAGAATCGCTTTTGTGCAGAAAACACTAACACTTGTTCAGAACAAAAGAAAGCACAGAGCCCCAGATTTGCTGTTGTTCTGGAGAGCTTGCAGAGCACTGGGGAAAGGCAGGCAGAGAATTCCCTGCTAGCACCTTCTCTGTGCCTGGGAAGCAGAAGTGTTCACATTGCTTCGCAGAATCGCCTTTGTGCAGAAAGCACTAACACTTGTTCAGAACAAAAGAAAGCACAGAGCCCCAGATTTTATGTTGTCCTGGAGAGCTTGCAGAGCACTGGGGAAAGGCAGGCAGAGAATTCCCTGCTAGCACCTTCTCTGTGCCTGGGAAGCAGAAGTGTTCACATTGCTTCGCAAGAATCGCTTTTGTGCAGAAAACAGTAACACTTGTTCAGAACGAAAGAAAGCACAGAGCCCCATATTTTATGTTGTCCTGGAGAGCTTGCAGAGCACTGGGGAAAGGCAGGCAGAGAATTCCCTGCTAGCACCTTCTCTGTGCCTGGGAAGCAGAAGTGTTCACATTACTTCGCAGAATCGCTTTTGTGCAGAAAACACTAACACTTGTTCAGAACAAAAGAAAGCACAGAGCCCCAGATTTGCTGTTGTTCTGGAGAGCTTGCAGAGCACTGGGGAAAGGCAGGCAGAGAATTCCCTGCTAGCACCTTCTCTGTGCCTGGGAAGCAGAAGTGTTCACATTACTTCGCAGAATCGCTTTTGTGCAGAAAACACTAACACTTGTTCATAACAAAAGAAAGCACAGAGCCCCAGATTTGCTGTTGTTCTGGAGAGCTTGCAGAGCACTGGGGAAAGGCAGGCAGAGAATTCCCTGCTAGCACCTTCTCTGTGCCTGGGAAGCAGAAGTGTTCACATTGCTTCGCAGAATCGCCTTTGTGCAGAAAGCACTAACACTTGTTCAGAACAAAAGAAAGCACAGAGCCCCAGATTTTATGTTGTCCTGGAGAGCTTGCAGAGCACTGGGGAAAGGCAGGCAGAGAATTCCCTGCTAGCACCTTCTCTGTGCCTGGGAAGCAGAAGTGTTCACATTGCTTCGCAAGAATCGCTTTTGTGCAGAAAACAGTAACACTTGTTCAGAACGAAAGAAAGCACAGAGCCCCATATTTTATGTTGTCCTGGAGAGCTTGCAGAGCACTGGGGAAAGGCAGGCAGAGAATTCCCTGCTAGCACCTTCTCTGTGCCTGGGAAGCAGAAGTGTTCACATTACTTCGCAGAATCGCTTTTGTGCAGAAAACACTAACACTTGTTCAGAACAAAAGAAAGCACAGAGCCCCAGATTTGCTGTTGTTCTGGAGAGCTTGCAGAGCACTGGGGAAAGGCAGGCAGAGAATTCCCTGCTAGCACCTTCTCTGTGCCTGGGAAGCAGAAGTGTTCACATTACTTTGCAGAATCGCCTTTGTGCAGAAAACACTAACACTTGTTCAGAACAAAAGAAAGCACAGAGCCCCAGATTTGCTGTTGTTCTGGAGAGCTTGCAGAGCACTGGGGAAAGGCAGGCAGAGAATTCCCTGCTAGCACCTTCTCTGTGCCTGGGAAGCAGAAGTGTTCACATTGCTTCGCAGAATCGCCTTTGTGCAGAAAACACTAACACTTGTTCAGAAGGAAAGAAAGCACAGAGCCCCAGATTTGATGTTGTCCTGGAGAGCTTGCAGAGCACTGGGGAAAGGCAGGCAGAGAATTCCCTGCTAGCACCTTCTCTGTGCCTGTTCACATTGCTTCGCTGTATCGCTTTTGTGCAGAAAACCCTAACACTTGTTCAGAACGAAAGAAAGCACAGAGCCCCAGATTCTATGTTGTCCTGGAGAGCTTGCAGAGCACTGGGGAAAGGCAGGCAGAGAATTCCCTGCTAGCACCTTCTCTGTGCCTGGGAAGCAGAAGTGTTCACATTGCTTCGCAGAATCGCTATTGTGCAGAAAACAGTAACACTTGTTCAGAAGGAAAGAAAGCACAGAGCCCCAGATTCTATGTTGTCCTGGAGAGCTTGCAGAGCACTGGGGAAAGGCAGGCAGAGAATTCCTTGCTAGCACCTTCTCTGTGCCTGGGAAGCAGAAGTGTTCATATTGCTTCGCAGAATCGCTTTTGTGCAGAAAACACTAACACTTGTTCAGAACGAAAGAAAGCACAGAGCCCCAGATTTGCTGTTGTTCTGGAGAGCTTGCAGAGCACTGGGGAAAGGCAGGCAGAGAATTCCCTGCTAGCACCTTCTCTGTGCCTGGGAAGCAGAAGTGTTCACATTGCTTCGCAGAATCGCCTTTGTGCAGAAAACACTAACACTTGTTCAGAAGGAAAGAAAGCACAGAGCCCCAGATTCTATGTTGTCCTGGAGAGCTTGCAGAGCACTGGGGAAAGGCAGGCAGGGAATTCCCTGCTAGCACCTTCTCTGTGCCTGTTCACATTGCTTCGCTGTATCGCTTTTGTGCAGAAAACAGTAACACTTGTTCAGAACGAAAGAAAGCACAGAGCCCCAGATTCTATGTTGTCCTGGAGAGCTTGCAGAGCACTGGGGAAAGGCAGGCAGAGAATTCCCTGCTAGCACCTTCTCTGTGCCTGGGAAGCAGAAGTGTTCACATTGCTTCGCAGAATCGCTATTGTGCAGAAAACAGTAACACTTGTTCAGAAGGAAAGAAAGCACAGAGCCCCAGATTCTATGTTGTCCTGGAGAGCTTGCAGAGCACTGGGGAAAGGCAGGCAGAGAATTCCCTGCTAGCACCTTCTCTGTGCCTGGGAAGCAGAAGTGTTCACATTGCTTCGCAGAATCGCCTTTGTGCAGAAAACACTAACACTTGTTCAGAACAAAAGAAAGCACAGAGCCCCAGATTTGCTGTTGTTCTGGAGAGCTTGCAGAGCACTGGGGAAAGGCAGGCAGAGAATTCCCTGCTAGCACCTTCTCTGTGCCTGGGAAGCAGAAGTGTTCACATTGCTTCGCAGAATCGCCTTTGTGCAGAAAACACTAACACTTGTTCAGAACAAAAGAAAGCACAGAGCCCCAGATTCTATGTTGTCCTGGAGAGCTTGCAGAGCACTGGGGAAAGGCAGGCAGAGAATTCCCTGCTAGCACCTTCTCTGTGCCTGGGAAGCAGAAGTGTTCACATTACTTCGCAGAATCGCTTTTGTGCAGAAAACACTAACACTTGTTCAGAACAAAAGAAAGCACAGAGCCCCAGATTTGCTGTTGTTCTGGAGAGCTTGCAGAGCACTGGGGAAAGGCAGGCAGAGAATTCCCTGCTAGCACCTTCTCTGTGCCTGGGAAGCAGAAGTGTTCACATTGCTTCGCAGAATTGCCTTTGCGCAGAAAACACTAACACTTGTTCAGAACAAAAGAAAGCACAGAGCCTCAGATTTTATGTTGTCCTGGAGAGCTTGCAGAGCACTGGGGAAAGGCAGGCAGAGAATTCCCTGCTAGCACCTTCTCTGTGCCTGGGAAGCAGAAGTGTTCACATTGCTTCGCAGAATCGCTTACTGCAGAAAACACTAACACTTGTTCAGAACAAAAGAAAGCACAGAGCCCCAGATTTGCTGTTGTTCTGGAGAGCTTGCAGAGCACTGGGGAAAGGCAGGCAGAGAATTCCCTGCTAGCACCTTCTCTGTGCCTGGGAAGCAGAAGTGTTCACATTACTTCGCAGAATCGCTTTTGTGCAGAAAACACTAACACTTGTTCAGAACAAAAGAAAGCACAGAGCCCCAGATTCTATGTTGTCCTGGAGAGCTTGCAGAGCACTGGGGAAAGGCAGGCAGAGAATTCCCTGTTAGCAGCTTCTCTGTGCCTGGGAAGCAGAAGTGTTCACATTGCTTCGCAGAATCGCTTTTCTGCAGAAAACACTAACACTTGTTCAGAACAAAAGAAAGCACAGAGCCCCAGATTCTATGTTGTCCTGGAGAGCTTGCAGAGCACTGGGGAAAGGCAGGCAGGGAATTCCCTGCTAGCACCTTCTCTGTGCCTGGGAAGCAGAAGTGTTCACATTGCTTCGCAGAATCGCTTTTGTGCAGAAAACACTAACACTTGTTCAGAACAAAAGAAAGCACAGAGCCCCAGATTTGCTGTTGTTCTGGAGAGCTTGCAGAGCACTGGGGAAAGGCAGGCAGAGAATTCCCTGCTAGCACCTTCTCTGTGCCTGGGAAGTAGAAGTGTTCACATTAGTTCGCAGAATCGCCTTTGTGCAGAAAACACTAACACTTGTTCAGAACAAAAGAAAGCACAGAGCCCCAGATTTGCTGTTGTTCTGGAGAGCTTGCAGAGCACTGGGGAAAGGCAGGCAGAGAATTCCCTGCTAGCACCTTCTCTGTGCCTGGGAAGCAGAAGTGTTCACATTGCTTCGCAGAATCGCCTTTGTGCAGAAAACACTAACACTTGTTCAGAACAAAAGAAAGCACAGAGCCCCAGATTTGATGTTGTCCTGGAGAGCTTGCAGAGCACTGGGGAAAGGCAGGCAGAGAATTCCCTGCTAGCACCTTCTCTGTGCCTGTTCACATTGCTTCGCTGTATCGCTTTTGTGCAGAAAACAGTAACACTTGTTCAGAACGAAAGAAAGCACAGAGCCCCAGATTCTATGTTGTCCTGGAGAGCTTGCAGAGCACTGGGGAAAGGCAGGCAGAGAATTCCCTGCTAGCACCTTCTCTGTGCCTGGGAAGCAGAAGTGTTCACATTGCTTCGCAGAATCGCTTTTCTGCAGAAAACACTAACACTTGTTCAGAACAAAAGAAAGCACAGAGCCCCAGATTCTATGTTGTCCTGGAGAGCTTGCAGAGCACTGGGGAAAGGCAGGCAGGGAATTCCCTGCTAGCACCTTCTCTGTGCCTGGGAAGCAGAAGTGTTCACATTACTTCGCAGAATCGCTTTTCTGCAGAAAACACTAACACTTGTTCAGAACAAAAGAAAGCACAGAGCCCCAGATTTGCTGTTGTTCTGGAGAGCTTGCAGAGCACTGGGGAAAGGCAGGCAGAGAATTCCCTGCTAGCACCTTCTCTGTGCCTGGGAAGCAGAAGTGTTCACATTGCTTCGCAGAATCGCCTTTGTGCAGAAAACACTAACACTTGTTCAGAACAAAAGAAAGCACAGAGCCCCAGATTCTATGTTGTCCTGGAGAGCTTGCAGAGCACTGGGGAAAGGCAGGCAGAGAATTCCCTGCTAGCACCTTCTCTGTGCCTGGGAAGCAGAAGTGTTCACATTACTTTGCAGAATCGCCTTTGTGCAGAAAACACTAACACTTGTTCAGAACAAAAGAAAGCACAGAGCCCCAGATTTGCTGTTGTTCTGGAGAGCTTGCAGAGCACTGGGGAAAGGCAGGCAGAGAATTCCCTGCTAGCACCTTCTCTGTGCCTGGGAAGCAGAAGTGTTCACATTGCTTCGCAGAATCGCCTTTGTGCAGAAAACACTAACACTTGTTCAGAAGGAAAGAAAGCACAGAGCCCCAGATTTGATGTTGTCCTGGAGAGCTTGCAGAGCACTGGGGAAAGGCAGGCAGAGAATTCCCTGCTAGCACCTACTCTGTGCATGTTCACATTGCTTCGCTGTATCGCTTTTGTGCAGAAAACACTAACACTTGTTCAGAACAAAAGAAAGCACAGAGCCCCAGATTCTATGTTGTCCTGGAGAGCTTGCAGAGCACTGGGGAAAGGCAGGCAGAGAATTCCCTGCTAGCACCTTCTCTGTGCCTGGGAAGCAGAAGTGTTCACGTTGCTTCGCAGAATCGCTTTTGTGCAGAAAACACTAACACTTGTTCAGAACAAAAGAAAGCACAGAGCCCCAGATTTGCTGTTGTTCTGGAGAGCTTGCAGAGCACTGGGGAAAGGCAGGCAGAGAATTCCCTGCTAGCACCTTCTCTGTGCCTGGGAAGTAGAAGTGTTCACATTAGTTCGCAGAATCGCCTTTGTGCAGAAAACACTAACACTTGTTCAGAACAAAAGAAAGCACAGAGCCCCAGATTTGCTGTTGTCCTGGAGAGCTTGCAGAGCACTGGGGAAAGGCAGGCAGAGAATTCCTTGCTAGCGCCTTCTCTGTGCCTGGGAAGCAGAAGTGTTCACATTGCTTCGCAGAATCGCTTTTGTACAGAAAACACTAACACTTGTTCAGAACGAAAGGAAGCACAGAGCCCCAGATTTTATGTTGTCCTGGAGAGCTTGCAGAGCACTGGGGAAAGGCAGGCAGAGAATTTCCTGCTAGCACCTTCTCTGTGCCTGTTCACATTGCTTCGCAGAATCGCTTTTGTGCAGAAAACAGTAACACTTGTTCAGAACGAAAGAAAGCACAGAGCCCCAGATTCTATGTTGTCCTGGAGAGCTTGCAGAGCACTGGGGAAAGGCAGGCAGACAATTCCTTGCTAGCACCTTCTCTGTGACTGGGAAGCAGAAGTGTTCACATTAGTTCGCAGAATCGCTTTTGTGCAGAAAACACTAACACTTGTTCAGAAGGAAAGAAAGCACAGAGCCCCAGATTTGATGTTGTCCTGGAGAGCTTGCAGAGCACTGGGGAAAGGCAGGCAGAGAATTCCCTGCTAGCACCTTCTCTGTGCCTGTTCACATTGCTTCGCTGTATCGCTTTTGTGCAGAAAACAGTAACACTTGTTCAGAACGAAAGAAAGCACAGAGCCCCAGGTTCTATGTTGTCCTGGAGAGCTTGCAGAGCACTGGGGAAAGGCAGGCAGAGAATTCCCTGCTAGCACCTTCTCTGTGCCTGGGAAGCAGAAGTGTTCACATTGCTTCGCAGAATCGCCTTTGTGCAGAAAACACTAACACTTGTTCAGAACAAAAGAAAGCACAGAGCCCCAGATTCTATGTTGTCCTGGAGAGCTTGCAGAGCACTGGGGAAAGGCAGGCAGGGAATTCCCTGCTAGCACCTTCTCTGTGCCTGGGAAGCAGAAGTGTTCACATTGCTTCGCAGAATCGCTTTTCTGCAGAAAACACTAACACTTGTTCAGAACAAAAGAAAGCACAGAGCCCCAGATTTGCTGTTGTTCTGGAGAGCTTGCAGAGCACTGGGGAAAGGCAGGCAGAGAATTCCCTGCTAGCACCTTCTCTGTGCCTGGGAAGCAGAAGTGTTCACATTACTTCGCAGAATCGCTTTTGTGCAGAAAACACTAACACTTGTTCAGAACAAAAGAAAGCACAGAGCCCCAGATTTGCTGTTGTTCTGGAGAGCTTGCAGAGCACTGGGGAAAGGCAGGCAGAGAATTCCCTGCTAGCACCTTCTCTGTGCCTGGGAAGCAGAAGTGTTCACATTGCTTCGCAGAATCGCCTTTGTGCAGAAAACACTAACACTTGTTCAGAACAAAAGAAAGCACAGAGCCCCAGATTTGATGTTGTCCTGGAGAGCTTGCAGAGCACTGGGGAAAGGCAGGCAGAGAATTCCCTGCTAGCACCTTCTCTGTGCCTGTTCACATTGCTTCGCTGTATCGCTTTTGTGCAGAAAACAGTAACACTTGTTCAGAAGGAAAGAAAGCACAGAGCCCCAGATTCTATGTTGTCCTGGAGAGCTTGCAGAGCACTGGGGAAAGGCAGGCAGAGAATTCCTTGCTAGCACCTTCTCTGTGCCTGGGAAGCAGAAGTGTTCACATTGCTTCGCAGAATCGCCTTTGTGCAGAAAACACTAACACTTGTTCAGAACAAAAGAAAGCACAGAGCCCCAGATTCTATGTTGTCCTGGAGAGCTTGCAGAGCACTGGGGAAAGGCAGGCAGGGAATTCCCTGCTAGCACCTTCTCTGTGCCTGGGAAGCAGAAGTGTTCACATTGCTTCGCAGAATCGCTTTTCTGCAGAAAACACTAACACTTGTTCAGAACAAAAGAAAGCACAGAGCCCCAGATTTGCTGTTGTTCTGGAGAGCTTGCAGAGCACTGGGGAAAGGCAGGCAGAGAATTCCCTGCTAGCACCTTCTCTGTGCCTGGGAAGCAGAAGTGTTCACATTGCTTCGCAGAATCGCCTTTGTGCAGAAAACACTAACACTTGTTCAGAACAAAAGAAAGCACAGAGCCCCAGATTCTATGTTGTCCTGGAGAGCTTGCAGAGCACTGGGGAAAGGCAGGCAGAGAATTCCTTGCTAGCACCTTCTCTGTGCCTGGGAAGCAGAAGTGTTCATATTGCTTCGCAGAATCGCTTTTGTGCAGAAAACACTAACACTTGTTCAGAACAAAAGAAAGCACAGAGCCCCAGATTTGCTGTTGTTCTGGAGAGCTTGCAGAGCACTGGGGAAAGGCAGGCAGAGAATTCCCTGCTAGCACCTTCTCTGTGCCTGGGAAGCAGAAGTGTTCACATTGCTTCGCAGAATCGCCTTTGTGCAGAAAACACTAACACTTGTTCAGAACAAAAGAAAGCACAGAGCCCCAGATTCTATGTTGTCCTGGAGAGCTTGCAGAGCACTGGGGAAAGGCAGGCAGGGAATTCCCTGCTAGCACCTTCTCTGTGCCTGGGAAGCAGAAGTGTTCACATTACTTCGCAGAATCGCTTTTCTGCAGAAAACACTAACACTTGTTCAGAACAAAAGAAAGCACAGAGCCCCAGATTTGCTGTTGTTCTGGAGAGCTTGCAGAGCACTGGGGAAAGGCAGGCAGAGAATTCCCTGCTAGCACCTTCTCTGTGCCTGGGAAGCAGAAGTGTTCACATTGCTTCGCAGAATCGCCTTTGTGCAGAAAACACTAACACTTGTTCAGAACAAAAGAAAGCACAGAGCCCCAGATTCTATGTTGTCCTGGAGAGCTTGCAGAGCACTGGGGAAAGGCAGGCAGAGAATTCCCTGCTAGCACCTTCTCTGTGCCTGGGAAGCAGAAGTGTTCACATTACTTTGCAGAATCGCCTTTGTGCAGAAAACACTAACACTTGTTCAGAACAAAAGAAAGCACAGAGCCCCAGATTTGCTGTTGTTCTGGAGAGCTTGCAGAGCACTGGGGAAAGGCAGGCAGAGAATTCCCTGCTAGCACCTTCTCTGTGCCTGGGAAGCAGAAGTGTTCACATTGCTTCGCAGAATCGCCTTTGTGCAGAAAACACTAACACTTGTTCAGAAGGAAAGAAAGCACAGAGCCCCAGATTTGATGTTGTCCTGGAGAGCTTGCAGAGCACTGGGGAAAGGCAGGCAGAGAATTCCCTGCTAGCACCTTCTCTGTGCCTGTTCACATTGCTTCGCTGTATCGCTTTTGTGCAGAAAACAGTAACACTTGTTCAGAACGAAAGAAAGCACAGAGCCCCAGATTCTATGTTGTCCTGGAGAGCTTGCAGAGCACTGGGGAAAGGCAGGCAGAGAATTCCCTGCTAGCACCTTCTCTGTGCCTGGGAAGCAGAAGTGTTCACATTGCTTCGCAGAATCGCTATTGTGCAGAAAACAGTAACACTTGTTCAGAACAAAAGAAAGCACAGAGCCCCAGATTCTATGTTGTCCTGGAGAGCTTGCAGAGCACTGGGGAAAGGCAGGCAGAGAATTCCCTGCTAGCACCTTCTCTGTGCCTGGGAAGCAGAAGTGTTCACATTGCTTCGCAGAATCGCCTTTGTGCAGAAAACACTAACACTTGTTCAGAACAAAAGAAAGCACAGAGCCCCAGATTTGCTGTTGTTCTGGAGAGCTTGCAGAGCACTGGGGAAAGGCAGGCAGAGAATTCCCTGCTAGCACCTTCTCTGTGCCTGGGAAGCAGAAGTGTTCACATTGCTTCGCAGAATCGCCTTTGTGCAGAAAACACTAACACTTGTTCAGAACAAAAGAAAGCACAGAGCCCCAGATTCTATGTTGTCCTGGAGAGCTTGCAGAGCACTGGGGAAAGGCAGGCAGAGAATTCCCTGCTAGCACCTTCTCTGTGCCTGGGAAGCAGAAGTGTTCACATTACTTCGCAGAATCGCTTTTGTGCAGAAAACACTAACACTTGTTCAGAACAAAAGAAAGCACAGAGCCCCAGATTTGCTGTTGTTCTGGAGAGCTTGCAGAGCACTGGGGAAAGGCAGGCAGAGAATTCCCTGCTAGCACCTTCTCTGTGCCTGGGAAGCAGAAGTGTTCACATTGCTTCGCAGAATTGCCTTTGCGCAGAAAACACTAACACTTGTTCAGAACAAAAGAAAGCACAGAGCCTCAGATTTTATGTTGTCCTGGAGAGCTTGCAGAGCACTGGGGAAAGGCAGGCAGAGAATTCCCTGCTAGCACCTTCTCTGTGCCTGGGAAGCAGAAGTGTTCACATTGCTTCGCAGAATCGCTTACTGCAGAAAACACTAACACTTGTTCAGAACAAAAGAAAGCACAGAGCCCCAGATTTGCTGTTGTTCTGGAGAGCTTGCAGAGCACTGGGGAAAGGCAGGCAGAGAATTCCCTGCTAGCACCTTCTCTGTGCCTGGGAAGCAGAAGTGTTCACATTACTTCGCAGAATCGCTTTTGTGCAGAAAACACTAACACTTGTTCAGAACAAAAGAAAGCACAGAGCCCCAGATTCTATGTTGTCCTGGAGAGCTTGCAGAGCACTGGGGAAAGGCAGGCAGAGAATTCCCTGTTAGCAGCTTCTCTGTGCCTGGGAAGCAGAAGTGTTCACATTGCTTCGCAGAATCGCTTTTCTGCAGAAAACACTAACACTTGTTCAGAACAAAAGAAAGCACAGAGCCCCAGATTCTATGTTGTCCTGGAGAGCTTGCAGAGCACTGGGGAAAGGCAGGCAGGGAATTCCCTGCTAGCACCTTCTCTGTGCCTGGGAAGCAGAAGTGTTCACATTGCTTCGCAGAATCGCTTTTGTGCAGAAAACACTAACACTTGTTCAGAACAAAAGAAAGCACAGAGCCCCAGATTTGCTGTTGTTCTGGAGAGCTTGCAGAGCACTGGGGAAAGGCAGGCAGAGAATTCCCTGCTAGCACCTTCTCTGTGCCTGGGAAGTAGAAGTGTTCACATTAGTTCGCAGAATCGCCTTTGTGCAGAAAACACTAACACTTGTTCAGAACAAAAGAAAGCACAGAGCCCCAGATTTGCTGTTGTCCTGGAGAGCTTGCAGAGCACTGGGGAAAGGCAGGCAGAGAATTCCTTGCTAGCGCCTTCTCTGTGCCTGGGAAGCAGAAGTGTTCACATTGCTTCGCAGAATCGCTTTTGTACAGAAAACACTAACACTTGTTCAGAACGAAAGGAAGCACAGAGCCCCAGATTTTATGTTGTCCTGGAGAGCTTGCAGAGCACTGGGGAAAGGCAGGCAGAGAATTTCCTGCTAGCACCTTCTCTGTGCCTGTTCACATTGCTTCGCAGAATCGCTTTTGTGCAGAAAACAGTAACACTTGTTCAGAACGAAAGAAAGCACAGAGCCCCAGATTCTATGTTGTCCTGGAGAGCTTGCAGAGCACTGGGGAAAGGCAGGCAGACAATTCCTTGCTAGCACCTTCTCTGTGACTGGGAAGCAGAAGTGTTCACATTAGTTCGCAGAATCGCTTTTGTGCAGAAAACACTAACACTTGTTCAGAAGGAAAGAAAGCACAGAGCCCCAGATTTGATGTTGTCCTGGAGAGCTTGCAGAGCACTGGGGAAAGGCAGGCAGAGAATTCCCTGCTAGCACCTTCTCTGTGCCTGTTCACATTGCTTCGCTGTATCGCTTTTGTGCAGAAAACAGTAACACTTGTTCAGAACGAAAGAAAGCACAGAGCCCCAGATTTTATGTTGTTCTGGAGAGCTTGCAGAGCACTGGGGAAAGGCAGGCAGAGAATTCCCTGCTAGCACCTTCTCTGTGCCTGGGAAGCAGAAGTGTTCACATTGCTTCGCAGAATCGCTTTTGTGCAGAAAACACTAACACTTGTTCAGAACAAAAGAAAGCACAGAGCCCCAGATTCTATGTTGTCCTGGAGAGCTTGCAGAGCACTGGGGAAAGGCAGGCAGAGAATTCCCTGCTAGCACCTTCTCTGTGCCTGGGAAGCAGAAGTGTTCACATTGCTTCGCAGAATCGCCTTTGTGCAGAAAACACTAACACTTGTTCAGAACAAAAGAAAGCACAGAGCCCCAGATTTGCTGTTGTTCTGGAGAGCTTGCAGAGCACTGGGGAAAGGCAGGCAGAGAATTCCCTGCTAGCACCTTCTCTGTGCCTGGGAAGCAGAAGTGTTCACATTACTTCGCAGAATCGCTTTTGTGCAGAAAACACTAACACTTGTTCAGAAGGAAAGAAAGCACAGAGCCCCAGATTTGCTGTTGTTCTGGAGAGCTTGCAGAGCACTGGGGAAAGGCAGGCAGAGAATTCCCTGCTAGCACCTTCTCTGTGCCTGCGAAGCAGAAGTGTTCACATTGCTTCGCAGAATTGCCTTTGTGCAGAAAACACAAACACTTGTTCAGAACAAAAGAAAGCACAGAGCCTCAGATTTTATGTTGTCCTGGAGAGCTTGCAGAGCACTGGGGAAAGGCAGGCAGAGAATTCCTTGCTAGCACCTTCTCTGTGCCTGGGAAGCAGAAGTGTTCACATTGCTTCGCAGAATCGCTTTTCTGCAGAAAACACTAACACTTGTTCAGAACAAAAGAAAGCACAGAGCCCCAGATTTGCTGTTGTTCTGGAGAGCTTGCAGAGCACTGGGGAAAGGCAGGCAGAGAATTCCCTGCTAGCACCTTCTCTGTGCCTGGGAAGCAGAAGTGTTCACATTGCTTCGCAGAATCGCCTTTGTGCAGAAAACACTAACACTTGTTCAGAACAAAAGAAAGCACAGAGCCCCAGATTCTATGTTGTCCTGGAGAGCTTGCAGAGCACTGGGGAAAGGCAGGCAGAGAATTCCCTGCTAGCACCTTCTCTGTGCCTGGGATGCAGAAGTGTTCACATTGCTTCGCAGAATCGCCTTTGTGCAGAAAACACTAACACTTGTTCAGAACAAAAGAAAGCACAGAGCCCCAGATTCTATGTTGTCCTGGAGAGCTTGCAGAGCACTGGGGAAAGGCAGGCAGAGAATTCCCTGCTAGCACCTTCTCTGTGCCTGGGAAGCAGAAGTGTTCACATTACTTTGCAGAATCGCCTTTGTGCAGAAAACACTAACACTTGTTCAGAACAAAAGAAAGCACAGAGCCCCAGATTTGCTGTTGTTCTGGAGAGCTTGCAGAGCACTGGGGAAAGGCAGGCAGAGAATTCCCTGATAGCACCTTCTCTGTGCCTGGGAAGCAGAAGTGTTCACATTGCTTCGCAGAATCGCCTTTGTGCAGAAAACACTAACACTTGTTCAGAAGGAAAGAAAGCACAGAGCCCCAGATTTGATGTTGTCCTGGAGAGCTTGCAGAGCACTGGGGAAAGGCAGGCAGACAATTCCTTGCTAGCACCTTCTCTGTGACTGGGAAGCAGAAGTGTTCACATTAGTTCGCAGAATCGCTTTTGTGCAGAAAACACTAACACTTGTTCAGAAGGAAAGAAAGCACAGAGCCCCAGATTTGATGTTGTCCTGGAGAGCTTGCAGAGCACTGGGGAAAGGCAGGCAGAGAATTCCCTGCTAGCACCTTCTCTGTGCCTGTTCACATTGCTTCGCTGTATCGCTTTTGTGCAGAAAACAGTAACACTTGTTCAGAACGAAAGAAAGCACAGAGCCCCAGATTTTATGTTGTTCTGGAGAGCTTGCAGAGCACTGGGGAAAGGCAGGCAGAGAATTCCCTGCTAGCACCTTCTCTGTGCCTGGGAAGCAGAAGTGTTCACATTGCTTCGCAGAATCGCTTTTGTGCAGAAAACACTAACACTTGTTCAGAACAAAAGAAAGCACAGAGCCCCAGATTCTATGTTGTCCTGGAGAGCTTGCAGAGCACTGGGGAAAGGCAGGCAGAGAATTCCCTGCTAGCACCTTCTCTGTGCCTGGGAAGCAGAAGTGTTCACATTGCTTCGCAGAATCGCCTTTGTGCAGAAAACACTAACACTTGTTCAGAACAAAAGAAAGCACAGAGCCCCAGATTTGCTGTTGTTCTGGAGAGCTTGCAGAGCACTGGGGAAAGGCAGGCAGAGAATTCCCTGCTAGCACCTTCTCTGTGCCTGGGAAGCAGAAGTGTTCACATTACTTCGCAGAATCGCTTTTGTGCAGAAAACACTAAGACTTGTTCAGAACAAAAGAAAGCACAGAGCCCCAGATTTGCTGTTGTTCTGGAGAGCTTGCAGAGCACTGGGGAAAGGCAGGCAGAGAATTCCCTGCTAGCACCTTCTCTGTGCCTGCGAAGCAGAAGTGTTCACATTGCTTCGCAGAATTGCCTTTGTGCAGAAAACACAAACACTTGTTCAGAACAAAAGAAAGCACAGAGCCTCAGATTTTATGTTGTCCTGGAGAGCTTGCAGAGCACTGGGGAAAGGCAGGCAGAGAATTCCTTGCTAGCACCTTCTCTGTGCCTGGGAAGCAGAAGTGTTCACATTGCTTCGCAGAATCGCTTTTCTGCAGAAAACACTAACACTTGTTCAGAACAAAAGAAAGCACAGAGCCCCAGATTTGCTGTTGTCCTGGAGAGCTTGCAGAGCACTGGGGAAAGGCAGGCAGAGAATTCCCTGCTAGCACCTTCTCTGTGCCTGGGAAGCAGAAGTGTTCACATTGCTTCGCAGAAGCGCTTTTGTGCAGAAAACAGTAACACTTGTTCAGAACGAAAGAAAGCACAGAGCCCCAGATTTGCTGTTGTCCTGGAGAGCTTGCAGAGCACTGGGGAAAGGCAGGCAGAGAATTCCCTGCTAGCACCTTCTCTGTGCCTGGGAAGCAGAAGTGTTCACATTGCTTCGCAGAATCGCCTTTGTGCAGAAAACACTAACACTTGTTCAGAACAAAAGAAAGCACAGAGCCCCAGATTCTATGTTGTCCTGGAGAGCTTGCAGAGCACTGGGGAAAGGCAGGCAGGGAATTCCCTGCTAGCACCTTCTCTGTGCCTGGGAAGCAGAAGTGTTCACATTGCTTCGCAGAATCGCTTTTCTGCAGAAAACACTAACACTTGTTCAGAACAAAAGAAAGCACAGAGCCCCAGATTTGCTGTTGTTCTGGAGAGCTTGCAGAGCACTGGGGAAAGGCAGGCAGAGAATTCCCTGCTAGCACCTTCTCTGTGTCTGGGAAGTAGAAGTGTTCACATTAGTTCGCAGAATCGCCTTTGTTCAGAAAACACTAACACTTGTTCAGAACAAAAGAAAGCACAGAGCCCCAGATTTGCTGTTGTCCTGGAGAGCTTGCAGAGCACTGGGGAAAGGCAGGCAGAGAATTCCCTGCTAGCACCTTCTCTGTGCCTGGGAAGCAGAAGTGTTTACGTTGCTTCGCAGAATCGCTTTTGTGCAGAAAACAGTAACACTTGTTCAGAACAAAAGAAAGCACAGAGCCCCAGATTTGCTGTTGTCCTGGAGAGCTTGCAGAGCACTGGGGAAAGGCAGGCAGAGAATTCCCTGCTAGCACCTTCTCTGTGCCTGGGAAGCAGAAGTGTTCACATTGCTTCGCAGAATCGCCTTTGTGCAGAAAACACTAACACTTGTTCAGAACAAAAGAAAGCACAGAGCCCCAGATTCTATGTTGTCCTGGAGAGCTTGCAGAGCACTGGGGAAAGGCAGGCAGGGAATTCCCTGCTAGCACCTTCTCTGTGCCTGGGAAGCAGAAGTGTTCACATTGCTTCGCAGAATCGCTTTTCTGCAGAAAACACTAACACTTGTTCAGAACAAAAGAAAGCACAGAGCCCCAGATTTGCTGTTGTTCTGGAGAGCTTGCAGAGCACTGGGGAAAGGCAGGCAGAGAATTCCCTGCTAGCACCTTCTCTGTGCCTGGGAAGCAGAAGTGTTCACATTACTTTGCAGAATCGCCTTTGTGCAGAAAACACTAACACTTGTTCAGAACAAAAGAAAGCACAGAGCCCCAGATTTGCTGTTGTTCTGGAGAGCTTGCAGAGCACTGGGGAAAGGCAGGCAGAGAATTCCCTGCTAGCACCTTCTCTGTGCCTGGGAAGCAGAAGTGTTCACATTGCTTCGCAGAATCGCCTTTGTGCAGAAAACACTAACACTTGTTCAGAAGGAAAGAAAGCACAGAGCCCCAGATTTGATGTTGTCCTGGAGAGCTTGCAGAGCACTGGGGAAAGGCAGGCAGAGAATTCCCTGCTAGCACCTTCTCTGTGCCTGTTCACATTGCTTCGCTGTATCGCTTTTGTGCAGAAAACCCTAACACTTGTTCAGAACGAAAGAAAGCACAGAGCCCCAGATTCTATGTTGTCCTGGAGAGCTTGCAGAGCACTGGGGAAAGGCAGGCAGAGAATTCCCTGCTAGCACCTTCTCTGTGCCTGGGAAGCAGAAGTGTTCACATTGCTTCGCAGAATCGCTATTGTGCAGAAAACAGTAACACTTGTTCAGAAGGAAAGAAAGCACAGAGCCCCAGATTCTATGTTGTCCTGGAGAGCTTGCAGAGCACTGGGGAAAGGCAGGCAGAGAATTCCTTGCTAGCACCTTCTCTGTGCCTGTTCACATTGCTTCGCTGTATCGCTTTTGTGCAGAAAACAGTAACACTTGTTCAGAACGAAAGAAAGCACAGAGCCCCAGATTCTATGTTGTCCTGGAGAGCTTGCAGAGCACTGGGGAAAGGCAGGCAGAGAATTCCCTGCTAGCACCTTCTCTGTGCCTGGGAAGCAGAAGTGTTTACATTGCTTCGCAGAATCGCTTTTCTGCAGAAAACACTAACACTTGTTCAGAACAAAAGAAAGCACAGAGCCCCAGATTTGCTGTTGTTCTGGAGAGCTTGCAGAGCACTGGGGAAAGGCAGGCAGAGAATTCCCTGCTAGCACCTTCTCTGTGCCTGGGAAGCAGAAGTGTTCACATTGCTTCGCAGAATCGCCTTTGTGCAGAAAACACTAACACTTGTTCAGAACAAAAGAAAGCACAGAGCCCCAGATTCTATGTTGTCCTGGAGAGCTTGCAGAGCACTGGGGAAAGGCAGGCAGAGAATTCGCTGCTAGCACCTTCTCTGTGCCTGGGAAGCAGAAGTGTTCACATTACTTTGCAGAATCGCTTTTGTGCAGAAAACACTAACACTTGTTCAGAACAAAAGAAAGCACAGAGCCCCAGATTTGCTGTTGTTCTGGAGAGCTTGCAGAGCACTGGGGAAAGGCAGGCAGAGAATTCCCTGCTAGCACCTTCTCTGTGCCTGGGAAGCAGAAGTGTTCACATTGCTTCGCAGAATCGCCTTTGTGCAGAAAGCACTAACACTTGTTCAGAACAAAAGAAAGCACAGAGCCCCAGATTTTATGTTGTCCTGGAGAGCTTGCAGAGCACTGGGGAAAGGCAGGCAGAGAATTCCCTGCTAGCACCTTCTCTGTGCCTGGGAAGCAGAAGTGTTCACATTGCTTCGCAGAATCGCCTTTGTGCAGAAAACACTAACACTTGTTCAGAACAAAAGAAAGCACAGAGCCCCAGATTCTATGTTGTCCTGGAGAGCTTGCAGAGCACTGGGGAAAGGCAGGCAGAGAATTCCCTGCTAGCACCTTCTCTGTGCCTGGGAAGCAGAAGTGTTCACATTACTTTGCAGAATCGCCTTTGTGCAGAAAACACTAACACTTGTTCAGAACAAAAGAAAGCACAGAGCCCCAGATTTGCTGTTGTTCTGGAGAGCTTGCAGAGCACTGGGGAAAGGCAGGCAGAGAATTCCCTGCTAGCACCTTCTCTGTGCCTGGGAAGCAGAAGTGTTCACATTGCTTCGCAGAATCGCCTTTGTGCAGAAAACACTAACACTTGTTCAGAAGGAAAGAAAGCACAGAGCCCCAGATTTGATGTTGTCCTGGAGAGCTTGCAGAGCACTGGGGAAAGGCAGGCAGAGAATTCCCTGCTAGCACCTTCTCTGTGCCTGTTCACATTGCTTCGCTGTATCGCTTTTGTGCAGAAAACCCTAACACTTGTTCAGAACGAAAGAAAGCACAGAGCCCCAGATTCTATGTTGTCCTGGAGAGCTTGCAGAGCACTGGGGAAAGGCAGGCAGAGAATTCCCTGCTAGCACCTTCTCTGTGCCTGGGAAGCAGAAGTGTTCACATTGCTTCGCAGAATCGCTATTGTGCAGAAAACAGTAACACTTGTTCAGAAGGAAAGAAAGCACAGAGCCCCAGATTCTATGTTGTCCTGGAGAGCTTGCAGAGCACTGGGGAAAGGCAGGCAGAGAATTCCTTGCTAGCACCTTCTCTGTGCCTGGGAAGCAGAAGTGTTCATATTGCTTCGCAGAATCGCTTTTGTGCAGAAAACACTAACACTTGTTCAGAACGAAAGAAAGCACAGAGCCCCAGATTTGCTGTTGTTCTGGAGAGCTTGCAGAGCACTGGGGAAAGGCAGGCAGAGAATTCCCTGCTAGCACCTTCTCTGTGCCTGGGAAGCAGAAGTGTTCACATTGCTTCGCAGAATCGCCTTTGTGCAGAAAACACTAACACTTGTTCAGAACAAAAGAAAGCACAGAGCCCCAGATTTGCTGTTGTTCTGGAGAGCTTGCAGAGCACTGGGGAAAGGCAGGCAGAGAATTCCCTGCTAGCACCTTCTCTGTGCCTGGGAAGCAGAAGTGTTCACATTGCTTCGCAGAATTGCTTTTCTGCAGAAAACACTAACACTTGTTCAGAACAAAAGAAAGCACAGAGCCTCAGATTTTATGTTGTCCTGGAGAGCTTGCAGAGCACTGGGGAAAGGCAGGCAGAGAATTCCCTGCTAGCACCTTCTCTGTGCCTGGGAAGTAGAAGTGTTCACATTAGTTCGCAGAATCGCCTTTGTGCAGGAAACACTAACACTTGTTCAGAACAAAAGAAAGCACAGAGCCCCAGATTCTATGTTGTCCTGGAGAGCTTGCAGAGCACTGGGGAAAGGCAGGCAGAGAATTCCTTGCTAGCGCCTTCTCTGTGCCTGGGAAGCAGAAGTGTTCACATTGCTTCGCAGAATCGCTTTTGTACAGAAAACACTAACACTTGTTCAGAACGAAAGGAAGCACAGAGCCCCAGATTTTATGTTGTCCTGGAGAGCTTGCAGAGCACTGGGGAAAGGCAGGCAGAGAATTTCCTGCTAGCACATTCTCTGTGCCTGTTCACATTGCTTCGCAGAATCGCTTTTGTGCAGAAAACACTAACACTTGTTCAGAACGAAAGAAAGCACAGAGCCCCAGATTCTATGTTGTCCTGGAGAGCTTGCAGAGCACTGGGGAAAGGCAGGCAGACAATTCCTTGCTAGCACCTTCTCTGTGACTGGGAAGCAGAAGTGTTCACATTACTTCGCAGAATCGCTTTTGTGCAGAAAACACTAACACTTGTTCAGAAGGAAACAAAGCACAGAGCCCCAGATTTGATGTTGTCCTGGAGAGCTTGCAGAGCACTGGGGAAAGGCAGGCAGAGAATTCCCTGCTAGCACCTTCTCTGTGCCTGTTCACATTGCTTCGCTGTATCGCTTTTGTGCAGAAAACAGTAACACTTGTTCAGAACGAAAGAAAGCACAGAGCCCCAGATTCTATGTTGTCCTGGAGAGCTTGCAGAGCACTGGGGAAAGGCAGGCAGAGAATTCCCTGCTAGCACCTTCTCTGTGCCTGGGAAGCAGAAGTGTTTACATTGCTTCGCAGAATCGCTTTTCTGCAGAAAACACTAACACTTGTTCAGAACAAAAGAAAGCACAGAGCCCCAGATTTGCTGTTGTTCTGGAGAGCTTGCAGAGCACTGGGGAAAGGCAGGCAGAGAATTCCCTGCTAGCACCTTCTCTGTGCCTGGGAAGCAGAAGTGTTCACATTGCTTCGCAGAATCGCCTTTGTGCAGAAAACACTAACACTTGTTCAGAACAAAAGAAAGCACAGAGCCCCAGATTCTATGTTGTCCTGGAGAGCTTGCAGAGCACTGGGGAAAGGCAGGCAGAGAATTCGCTGCTAGCACCTTCTCTGTGCCTGGGAAGCAGAAGTGTTCACATTACTTTGCAGAATCGCTTTTGTGCAGAAAACACTAACACTTGTTCAGAACAAAAGAAAGCACAGAGCCCCAGATTTGCTGTTGTTCTGGAGAGCTTGCAGAGCACTGGGGAAAGGCAGGCAGAGAATTCCCTGCTAGCACCTTCTCTGTGCCTGGGAAGCAGAAGTGTTCACATTGCTTCGCAGAATCGCCTTTGTGCAGAAAGCACTAACACTTGTTCAGAACAAAAGAAAGCACAGAGCCCCAGATTTTATGTTGTCCTGGAGAGCTTGCAGAGCACTGGGGAAAGGCAGGCAGAGAATTCCCTGCTAGCACCTTCTCTGTGCCTGGGAAGCAGAAGTGTTCACATTGCTTCGCAGAATCGCCTTTGTGCAGAAAACACTAACACTTGTTCAGAACAAAAGAAAGCACAGAGCCCCAGATTCTATGTTGTCCTGGAGAGCTTGCAGAGCACTGGGGAAAGGCAGGCAGAGAATTCCCTGCTAGCACCTTCTCTGTGCCTGGGAAGCAGAAGTGTTCACATTACTTTGCAGAATCGCCTTTGTGCAGAAAACACTAACACTTGTTCAGAACAAAAGAAAGCACAGAGCCCCAGATTTGCTGTTGTTCTGGAGAGCTTGCAGAGCACTGGGGAAAGGCAGGCAGAGAATTCCCTGCTAGCACCTTCTCTGTGCCTGGGAAGCAGAAGTGTTCACATTGCTTCGCAGAATCGCCTTTGTGCAGAAAACACTAACACTTGTTCAGAAGGAAAGAAAGCACAGAGCCCCAGATTTGATGTTGTCCTGGAGAGCTTGCAGAGCACTGGGGAAAGGCAGGCAGAGAATTCCCTGCTAGCACCTTCTCTGTGCCTGTTCACATTGCTTCGCTGTATCGCTTTTGTGCAGAAAACCCTAACACTTGTTCAGAACGAAAGAAAGCACAGAGCCCCAGATTCTATGTTGTCCTGGAGAGCTTGCAGAGCACTGGGGAAAGGCAGGCAGAGAATTCCCTGCTAGCACCTTCTCTGTGCCTGGGAAGCAGAAGTGTTCACATTGCTTCGCAGAATCGCTATTGTGCAGAAAACAGTAACACTTGTTCAGAAGGAAAGAAAGCACAGAGCCCCAGATTCTATGTTGTCCTGGAGAGCTTGCAGAGCACTGGGGAAAGGCAGGCAGAGAATTCCTTGCTAGCACCTTCTCTGTGCCTGGGAAGCAGAAGTGTTCATATTGCTTCGCAGAATCGCTTTTGTGCAGAAAACACTAACACTTGTTCAGAACGAAAGAAAGCACAGAGCCCCAGATTTGCTGTTGTTCTGGAGAGCTTGCAGAGCACTGGGGAAAGGCAGGCAGAGAATTCCCTGCTAGCACCTTCTCTGTGCCTGGGAAGCAGAAGTGTTCACATTGCTTCGCAGAATCGCCTTTGTGCAGAAAACACTAACACTTGTTCAGAACAAAAGAAAGCACAGAGCCCCAGATTTGCTGTTGTTCTGGAGAGCTTGCAGAGCACTGGGGAAAGGCAGGCAGAGAATTCCCTGCTAGCACCTTCTCTGTGCCTGGGAAGCAGAAGTGTTCACATTGCTTCGCAGAATTGCTTTTCTGCAGAAAACACTAACACTTGTTCAGAACAAAAGAAAGCACAGAGCCTCAGATTTTATGTTGTCCTGGAGAGCTTGCAGAGCACTGGGGAAAGGCAGGCAGAGAATTCCCTGCTAGCACCTTCTCTGTGCCTGGGAAGCAGAAGTGTTCACATTGCTTCGCAGAATCGCTTTTGTGCAGAAAACACTAACACTTGTTCAGAACAAAAGAAAGCACAGAGCCCCAGATTTGCTGTTGTTCTGGAGAGCTTGCAGAGCACTGGGGAAAGGCAGGCAGAGAATTCCCTGCTAGCACCTTCTCTGTGCCTGGGAAGCAGAAGTGTTCACATTACTTCGCAGAATCGCTTTTGTGCAGAAAATACTAACACTTGTTCAGAACAAAAGAAAGCACAGAGCCCCAGATTCTATGTTGTCCTGGAGAGCTTGCAGAGCACTGGGGAAAGGCAGGCAGAGAATTCCCTGTTAGCAGCTTCTCTGTGCCTGGGAAGCAGAAGTGTTCACATTGCTTCGCAGAATCGCTTTTCTGCAGAAAACACTAACACTTGTTCAGAACAAAAGAAAGCACAGAGCCCCAGATTCTATGTTGTCCTGGAGAGCTTGCAGAGCACTGGGGAAAGGCAGGCAGGGAATTCCCTGCTAGCACCTTCTCTGTGCCTGGGAAGCAGAAGTGTTCACATTGCTTCGCAGAATCGCTTTTGTGCAGAAAACACTAACACTTGTTCAGAACAAAAGAAAGCACAGAGCCCCAGATTTGCTGTTGTTCTGGAGAGCTTGCAGAGCACTGGGGAAAGGCAGGCAGAGAATTCCCTGCTAGCACCTTCTCTGTGCCTGGGAAGTAGAAGTGTTCACATTAGTTCGCAGAATCGCCTTTGTGCAGGAAACACTAACACTTGTTCAGAACAAAAGAAAGCACAGAGCCCCAGATTTGCTGTTGTCCTGGAGAGCTTGCAGAGCACTGGGGAAAGGCAGGCAGAGAATTCCTTGCTAGCGCCTTCTCTGTGCCTGTTCACATTGCTTCGCAGAATCGCTTTTGTGCAGAAAACACTAACACTTGTTCAGAACGAAAGAAAGCACAGAGCCCCAGATTCTATGTTGTCCTGGAGAGCTTGCAGAGCACTGGGGAAAGGCAGGCAGACAATTCCTTGCTAGCACCTTCTCTGTGACTGGGAAGCAGAAGTGTTCACATTACTTCGCAGAATCGCTTTTGTGCAGAAAACACTAACACTTGTTCAGAAGGAAACAAAGCACAGAGCCCCAGATTTGATGTTGTCCTGGAGAGCTTGCAGAGCACTGGGGAAAGGCAGGCAGAGAATTCCCTGCTAGCACCTTCTCTGTGCCTGTTCACATTGCTTCGCTGTATCGCTTTTGTGCAGAAAACCCTAACACTTGTTCAGAACGAAAGAAAGCACAGAGCCCCAGATTCTATGTTGTCCTGGAGAGCTTGCAGAGCACTGGGGAAAGGCAGGCAGAGAATTCCCTGCTAGCACCTTCTCTGTGCCTGGGAAGCAGAAGTGTTCACATTGCTTCGCAGAATCGCTATTGTGCAGAAAACAGTAACACTTGTTCAGAAGGAAAGAAAGCACAGAGCCCCAGATTCTATGTTGTCCTGGAGAGCTTGCAGAGCACTGGGGAAAGGCAGGCAGAGAATTCCTTGCTAGCACCTTCTCTGTGCCTGGGAAGCAGAAGTGTTCATATTGCTTCGCAGAATCGCTTTTGTGCAGAAAACACTAACACTTGTTCAGAACGAAAGAAAGCACAGAGCCCCAGATTTGCTGTTGTTCTGGAGAGCTTGCAGAGCACTGGGGAAAGGCAGGCAGAGAATTCCCTGCTAGCACCTTCTCTGTGCCTGGGAAGCAGAAGTGTTCACATTGCTTCGCAGAATCGCCTTTGTGCAGAAAACACTAACACTTGTTCAGAACAAAAGAAAGCACAGAGCCCCAGATTTGCTGTTGTTCTGGAGAGCTTGCAGAGCACTGGGGAAAGGCAGGCAGAGAATTCCCTGCTAGCACCTTCTCTGTGCCTGGGAAGCAGAAGTGTTCACATTGCTTCGCAGAATTGCTTTTCTGCAGAAAACACTAACACTTGTTCAGAACAAAAGAAAGCACAGAGCCTCAGATTTTATGTTGTCCTGGAGAGCTTGCAGAGCACTGGGGAAAGGCAGGCAGAGAATTCCCTGCTAGCACCTTCTCTGTGCCTGGGAAGCAGAAGTGTTCACATTGCTTCGCAGAATCGCTTTTGTGCAGAAAACACTAACACTTGTTCAGAACAAAAGAAAGCACAGAGCCCCAGATTTGCTGTTGTTCTGGAGAGCTTGCAGAGCACTGGGGAAAGGCAGGCAGAGAATTCCCTGCTAGCACCTTCTCTGTGCCTGGGAAGCAGAAGTGTTCACATTACTTCGCAGAATCGCTTTTGTGCAGAAAATACTAACACTTGTTCAGAACAAAAGAAAGCACAGAGCCCCAGATTCTATGTTGTCCTGGAGAGCTTGCAGAGCACTGGGGAAAGGCAGGCAGAGAATTCCCTGTTAGCAGCTTCTCTGTGCCTGGGAAGCAGAAGTGTTCACATTGCTTCGCAGAATCGCTTTTCTGCAGAAAACACTAACACTTGTTCAGAACAAAAGAAAGCACAGAGCCCCAGATTCTATGTTGTCCTGGAGAGCTTGCAGAGCACTGGGGAAAGGCAGGCAGGGAATTCCCTGCTAGCACCTTCTCTGTGCCTGGGAAGCAGAAGTGTTCACATTGCTTCGCAGAATCGCTTTTGTGCAGAAAACACTAACACTTGTTCAGAACAAAAGAAAGCACAGAGCCCCAGATTTGCTGTTGTTCTGGAGAGCTTGCAGAGCACTGGGGAAAGGCAGGCAGAGAATTCCCTGCTAGCACCTTCTCTGTGCCTGGGAAGTAGAAGTGTTCACATTAGTTCGCAGAATCGCCTTTGTGCAGGAAACACTAACACTTGTTCAGAACAAAAGAAAGCACAGAGCCCCAGATTTGCTGTTGTCCTGGAGAGCTTGCAGAGCACTGGGGAAAGGCAGGCAGAGAATTCCTTGCTAGCGCCTTCTCTGTGCCTGTTCACATTGCTTCGCAGAATCGCTTTTGTGCAGAAAACACTAACACTTGTTCAGAACGAAAGAAAGCACAGAGCCCCAGATTCTATGTTGTCCTGGAGAGCTTGCAGAGCACTGGGGAAAGGCAGGCAGACAATTCCTTGCTAGCACCTTCTCTGTGACTGGGAAGCAGAAGTGTTCACATTACTTCGCAGAATCGCTTTTGTGCAGAAAACACTAACACTTGTTCAGAAGGAAACAAAGCACAGAGCCCCAGATTTGATGTTGTCCTGGAGAGCTTGCAGAGCACTGGGGAAAGGCAGGCAGAGAATTCCCTGCTAGCACCTTCTCTGTGCCTGTTCACATTGCTTCGCTGTATCGCTTTTGTGCAGAAAACAGTAACACTTGTTCAGAACGAAAGAAAGCACAGAGCCCCAGATTCTATGTTGTCCTGGAGAGCTTGCAGAGCACTGGGGAAAGGCAGGCAGAGAATTCCCTGCTAGCACCTTCTCTGTGCCTGGGAAGCAGAAGTGTTCACATTACTTCGCAGAATCGCTTTTCTGCAGAAAACACTAACACTTGTTCAGAACAAAAGAAAGCACAGAGCCCCAGATTTGCTGTTGTTCTGGAGAGCTTGCAGAGCACTGGGGAAAGGCAGGCAGAGAATTCCCTGCTAGCACCTTCTCTGTGCCTGGGAAGCAGAAGTGTTCACATTGCTTCGCAGAATCGCCTTTGTGCAGAAAACACTAACACTTGTTCAGAACAAAAGAAAGCACAGAGCCCCAGATTCTATGTTGTCCTGGAGAGCTTGCAGAGCACTGGGGAAAGGCAGGCAGAGAATTCGCTGCTAGCACCTTCTCTGTGCCTGGGAAGCAGAAGTGTTCACATTACTTTGCAGAATCGCTTTTGTGCAGAAAACACTAACACTTGTTCAGAACAAAAGAAAGCACAGAGCCCCAGATTTGCTGTTGTCCTGGAGAGCTTGCAGAGCACTGGGGAAAGGCAGGCAGAGAATTCCCTGCTAGCACCTTCTCTGTGCCTGGGAAGCAGAAGTGTTCACATTGCTTCGCAGAATCGCCTTTGTGCAGAAAGCACTAACACTTGTTCAGAACAAAAGAAAGCACAGAGCCCCAGATTTTATGTTGTCCTGGAGAGCTTGCAGAGCACTGGGGAAAGGCAGGCAGAGAATTCCCTGCTAGCACCTTCTCTGTGCCTGGGAAGCAGAAGTGTTCACATTGCTTCGCAAGAATCGCTTTTGTGCAGAAAACAGTAACACTTGTTCAGAACGAAAGAAAGCACAGAGCCCCATATTTTATGTTGTCCTGGAGAGCTTGCAGAGCACTGGGGAAAGGCAGGCAGAGAATTCCCTGCTAGCACCTTCTCTGTGCCTGGGAAGCAGAAGTGTTCACATTACTTCGCAGAATCGCTTTTGTGCAGAAAACACTAACACTTGTTCAGAACAAAAGAAAGCACAGAGCCCCAGATTTGCTGTTGTTCTGGAGAGCTTGCAGAGCACTGGGGAAAGGCAGGCAGAGAATTCCCTGCTAGCACCTTCTCTGTGCCTGGGAAGCAGAAGTGTTCACATTGCTTCGCAGAATCGCCTTTGTGCAGAAAACACTAACACTTGTTCAGAACAAAAGAAAGCACAGAACCCCAGATTTGCTGTTGTTCTGGAGAGCTTGCAGAGCACTGGGGAAAGGCAGGCAGAGAATTCCCTGCTAGCACCTTCTCTGTGCCTGGGAAGCAGAAGTGTTCACATTGCTTCGCAAGAATCGCTTTTGTGCAGAAAACAGTAACACTTGTTCAGAACGAAAGAAAGCACAGAGCCCCATATTTTATGTTGTCCTGGAGAGCTTGCAGAGCACTGGGGAAAGGCAGGCAGAGAATTCCCTGCTAGCACCTTCTCTGTGCCTGGGAAGCAGAAGTGTTCACATTGCTTCGCAGAATCGCCTTTGTGCAGAAAACACTAACACTTGTTCAGAACAAAAGAAAGCACAGAGCCCCATATTTTATGTTGTCCTGGAGAGCTTGCAGAGCACTGGGGAAAGGCAGGCAGAGAATTCCCTGCTAGCACCTTCTCTGTGCCTGGGAAGCAGAAGTGTTCACATTGCTTCGCAGAATCGCCTTTGTGCAGAAAACACTAACACTTGTTCAGAACAAAAGAAAGCACAGAGCCCCAGATTTGCTGTTGTTCTGGAGAGCTTGCAGAGCACTGGGGAAAGGCAGGCAGAGAATTCCCTGCTAGCACCTTCTCTGTGCCTGGGAAGCAGAAGTGTTCACATTGCTTCGCAGAATTGCTTTTCTGCAGAAAACACTAACACTTGTTCAGAACAAAAGAAAGCACAGAGCCTCAGATTTTATGTTGTCCTGGAGAGCTTGCAGAGCACTGGGGAAAGGCAGGCAGAGAATTCCCTGCTAGCACCTTCTCTGTGCCTGGGAAGCAGAAGTGTTCACATTGCTTCGCAGAATCGCTTTTGTGCAGAAAACACTAACACTTGTTCAGAACAAAAGAAAGCACAGAGCCCCAGATTTGCTGTTGTTCTGGAGAGCTTGCAGAGCACTGGGGAAAGGCAGGCAGAGAATTCCCTGCTAGCACCTTCTCTGTGCCTGGGAAGCAGAAGTGTTCACATTACTTCGCAGAATCGCTTTTGTGCAGAAAACACTAACACTTGTTCAGAACAAAAGAAAGCACAGAGCCCCAGATTCTATGTTGTCCTGGAGAGCTTGCAGAGCACTGGGGAAAGGCAGGCAGAGAATTCCCTGTTAGCAGCTTCTCTGTGCCTGGGAAGCAGAAGTGTTCACATTGCTTCGCAGAATCGCTTTTCTGCAGAAAACACTAACACTTGTTCAGAACAAAAGAAAGCACAGAGCCCCAGATTTGCTGTTGTTCTGGAGAGCTTGCAGAGCACTGGGGAAAGGCAGGCAGAGAATTCCCTGCTAGCACCTTCTCTGTGCCTGGGAAGCAGAAGTGTTCACATTGCTTCGCAGAATCGCCTTTGTGCAGAAAACACTAACACTTGTTCAGAACAAAAGAAAGCACAGAGCCCCAGATTCTATGTTGTCCTGGAGAGCTTGCAGAGCACTGGGGAAAGGCAGGCAGAGAATTCCCTGCTAGCACCTTCTCTGTGCCTGGGAAGCAGAAGTGTTCACATTACTTTGCAGAATCGCCTTTGTGCAGAAAACACTAACACTTGTTCAGAACAAAAGAAAGCACAGAGCCCCAGATTTGCTGTTGTTCTGGAGAGCTTGCAGAGCACTGGGGAAAGGCAGGCAGAGAATTCCCTGCTAGCACCTTCTCTGTGCCTGGGAAGCAGAAGTGTTCACATTGCTTCGCAGAATCGCCTTTGTGCAGAAAACACTAACACTTGTTCAGAAGGAAAGAAAGCACAGAGCCCCAGATTTGATGTTGTCCTGGAGAGCTTGCAGAGCACTGGGGAAAGGCAGGCAGAGAATTCCCTGCTAGCACCTTCTCTGTGCCTGTTCACATTGCTTCGCTGTATCGCTTTTGTGCAGAAAACCCTAACACTTGTTCAGAACGAAAGAAAGCACAGAGCCCCAGATTCTATGTTGTCCTGGAGAGCTTGCAGAGCACTGGGGAAAGGCAGGCAGAGAATTCCCTGCTAGCACCTTCTCTGTGCCTGGGAAGCAGAAGTGTTCACATTGCTTCGCAGAATCGCTATTGTGCAGAAAACAGTAACACTTGTTCAGAAGGAAAGAAAGCACAGAGCCCCAGATTCTATGTTGTCCTGGAGAGCTTGCAGAGCACTGGGGAAAGGCAGGCAGAGAATTCCTTGCTAGCACCTTCTCTGTGCCTGGGAAGCAGAAGTGTTCATATTGCTTCGCAGAATCGCTTTTGTGCAGAAAACACTAACACTTGTTCAGAACAAAAGAAAGCACAGAGCCCCAGATTTGCTGTTGTTCTGGAGAGCTTGCAGAGCACTGGGGAAAGGCAGGCAGAGAATTCCCTGCTAGCACCTTCTCTGTGCCTGGGAAGCAGAAGTGTTCACATTGCTTCGCAGAATCGCCTTTGTGCAGAAAACACTAACACTTGTTCAGAACAAAAGAAAGCACAGAGCCCCAGATTTGCTGTTGTTCTGGAGAGCTTGCAGAGCACTGGGGAAAGGCAGGCAGAGAATTCCCTGCTAGCACCTTCTCTGTGCCTGGGAAGCAGAAGTGTTCACATTGCTTCGCAGAATTGCTTTTCTGCAGAAAACACTAACACTTGTTCAGAACAAAAGAAAGCACAGAGCCTCAGATTTTATGTTGTCCTGGAGAGCTTGCAGAGCACTGGGGAAAGGCAGGCAGAGAATTCCCTGCTAGCACCTTCTCTGTGCCTGGGAAGCAGAAGTGTTCACATTGCTTCGCAGAATCGCTTTTGTGCAGAAAACACTAACACTTGTTCAGAACAAAAGAAAGCACAGAGCCCCAGATTTGCTGTTGTTCTGGAGAGCTTGCAGAGCACTGGGGAAAGGCAGGCAGAGAATTCCCTGCTAGCACCTTCTCTGTGCCTGGGAAGCAGAAGTGTTCACATTACTTCGCAGAATCGCTTTTGTGCAGAAAACACTAACACTTGTTCAGAACAAAAGAAAGCACAGAGCCCCAGATTCTATGTTGTCCTGGAGAGCTTGCAGAGCACTGGGGAAAGGCAGGCAGAGAATTCCCTGTTAGCAGCTTCTCTGTGCCTGGGAAGCAGAAGTGTTCACATTGCTTCGCAGAATCGCTTTTCTGCAGAAAACAGTAACACTTGTTCAGAAGGAAAGAAAGCACAGAGCCCCAGATTCTATGTTGTCCTGGAGAGCTTGCAGAGCACTGGGGAAAGGCAGGCAGGGAATTCCCTGCTAGCACCTTCTCTGTGCCTGGGAAGCAGAAGTGTTCACATTGCTTCGCAGAATCGCTTTTGTGCAGAAAACACTAACACTTGTTCAGAACAAAAGAAAGCACAGAGCCCCAGATTTGCTGTTGTTCTGGAGAGCTTGCAGAGCACTGGGGAAAGGCAGGCAGAGAATTCCCTGCTAGCACCTTCTCTGTGCCTGGGAAGTAGAAGTGTTCACATTAGTTCGCAGAATCGCCTTTGTGCAGGAAACACTAACACTTGTTCAGAACAAAAGAAAGCACAGAGCCCCAGATTTGCTGTTGTCCTGGAGAGCTTGCAGAGCACTGGGGAAAGGCAGGCAGAGAATTCCTTGCTAGCGCCTTCTCTGTGCCTGGGAAGCAGAAGTGTTCACATTGCTTCGCAGAATCGCTTTTGTACAGAAAACACTAACACTTGTTCAGAACGAAAGGAAGCACAGAGCCCCAGATTTTATGTTGTCCTGGAGAGCTTGCAGAGCACTGGGGAAAGGCAGGCAGAGAATTTCCTGCTAGCACCTTCTCTGTGCCTGTTCACATTGCTTCGCAGAATCGCTTTTGTGCAGAAAACACTAACACTTGTTCAGAACGAAAGAAAGCACAGAGCCCCAGATTCTATGTTGTCCTGGAGAGCTTGCAGAGCACTGGGGAAAGGCAGGCAGACAATTCCTTGCTAGCACCTTCTCTGTGACTGGGAAGCAGAAGTGTTCACATTACTTCGCAGAATCGCTTTTGTGCAGAAAACACTAACACTTGTTCAGAAGGAAACAAAGCACAGAGCCCCAGATTTGATGTTGTCCTGGAGAGCTTGCAGAGCACTGGGGAAAGGCAGGCAGAGAATTCCCTGCTAGCACCTTCTCTGTGCCTGTTCACATTGCTTCGCTGTATCGCTTTTGTGCAGAAAACAGTAACACTTGTTCAGAACGAAAGAAAGCACAGAGCCCCAGATTCTATGTTGTCCTGGAGAGCTTGCAGAGCACTGGGGAAAGGCAGGCAGAGAATTCCCTGCTAGCACCTTCTCTGTGCCTGGGAAGCAGAAGTGTTTACATTGCTTCGCAGAATCGCTTTTCTGCAGAAAACACTAACACTTGTTCAGAACAAAAGAAAGCACAGAGCCCCAGATTTGCTGTTGTTCTGGAGAGCTTGCAGAGCACTGGGGAAAGGCAGGCAGAGAATTCCCTGCTAGCACCTTCTCTGTGCCTGGGAAGCAGAAGTGTTCACATTGCTTCGCAGAATCGCCTTTGTGCAGAAAACACTAACACTTGTTCAGAACAAAAGAAAGCACAGAGCCCCAGATTCTATGTTGTCCTGGAGAGCTTGCAGAGCACTGGGGAAAGGCAGGCAGAGAATTCGCTGCTAGCACCTTCTCTGTGCCTGGGAAGCAGAAGTGTTCACATTACTTTGCAGAATCGCTTTTGTGCAGAAAACACTAACACTTGTTCAGAACAAAAGAAAGCACAGAGCCCCAGATTTGCTGTTGTTCTGGAGAGCTTGCAGAGCACTGGGGAAAGGCAGGCAGAGAATTCCCTGCTAGCACCTTCTCTGTGCCTGGGAAGCAGAAGTGTTCACATTGCTTCGCAGAATCGCCTTTGTGCAGAAAGCACTAACACTTGTTCAGAACAAAAGAAAGCACAGAGCCCCAGATTTTATGTTGTCCTGGAGAGCTTGCAGAGCACTGGGGAAAGGCAGGCAGAGAATTCCCTGCTAGCACCTTCTCTGTGCCTGGGAAGCAGAAGTGTTCACATTGCTTCGCAAGAATCGCTTTTGTGCAGAAAACAGTAACACTTGTTCAGAACGAAAGAAAGCACAGAGCCCCATATTTTATGTTGTCCTGGAGAGCTTGCAGAGCACTGGGGAAAGGCAGGCAGAGAATTCCCTGCTAGCACCTTCTCTGTGCCTGGGAAGCAGAAGTGTTCACATTACTTCGCAGAATCGCTTTTGTGCAGAAAACACTAACACTTGTTCAGAACAAAAGAAAGCACAGAGCCCCAGATTTGCTGTTGTTCTGGAGAGCTTGCAGAGCACTGGGGAAAGGCAGGCAGAGAATTCCCTGCTAGCACCTTCTCTGTGCCTGGGAAGCAGAAGTGTTCACATTGCTTCGCAGAATCGCCTTTGTGCAGAAAACACTAACACTTGTTCAGAACAAAAGAAAGCACAGAGCCCCAGATTTGATGTTGTCCTGGAGAGCTTGCAGAGCACTGGGGAAAGGCAGGCAGAGAATTCCCTGCTAGTACCTTCTCTGTGCCTGGGAAGCAGAAGTGTTCACATTGCTTCGCAGAATCGCCTTTGTGCAGAAAACACTAACACTTGTTCAGAACAAAAGAAAGCACAGAGCCCCAGATTCTATGTTGTCCTGGAGAGCTTGCAGAGCACTGGGGAAAGGCAGGCAGGGAATTCCCTGCTAGCACCTTCTCTGTGCCTGGGAAGCAGAAGTGTTCACATTGCTTCGCAGAATCGCTTTTCTGCAGAAAACACTAACACTTGTTCAGAACAAAAGAAAGCACAGAGCCCCAGATTTGCTGTTGTTCTGGAGAGCTTGCAGAGCACTGGGGAAAGGCAGGCAGAGAATTCCTTGCTAGCACCTTCTCTGTGCCTGGGAAGCAGAAGTGTTCATATTGCTTCGCAGAATCGCTTTTGTGCAGAAAACACTAACACTTGTTCAGAACGAAAGAAAGCACAGAGCCCCAGATTTGCTGTTGTTCTGGAGAGCTTGCAGAGCACTGGGGAAAGGCAGGCAGAGAATTCCCTGCTAGCACCTTCTCTGTGCCTGGGAAGCAGAAGTGTTCACATTACTTCGCAGAATCGCTTTTGTGCAGAAAACACTAACACTTGTTCAGAACAAAAGAAAGCACAGAGCCCCAGATTTGCTGTTGTTCTGGAGAGCTTGCAGAGCACTGGGGAAAGGCAGGCAGAGAATTCCCTGCTAGCACCTTCTCTGTGCCTGGGAAGCAGAAGTGTTCACATTGCTTCGCAGAATCGCCTTTGTGCAGAAAACACTAACACTTGTTCAGAACAAAAGAAAGCACAGAGCCCCAGATTTGATGTTGTCCTGGAGAGCTTGCAGAGCACTGGGGAAAGGCAGGCAGAGAATTCCCTGCTAGTACCTTCTCTGTGCCTGGGAAGCAGAAGTGTTCACATTGCTTCGCAGAATCGCCTTTGTGCAGAAAACACTAACACTTGTTCAGAACAAAAGAAAGCACAGAGCCCCAGATTCTATGTTGTCCTGGAGAGCTTGCAGAGCACTGGGGAAAGGCAGGCAGGGAATTCCCTGCTAGCACCTTCTCTGTGCCTGGGAAGCAGAAGTGTTCACATTGCTTCGCAGAATCGCTTTTCTGCAGAAAACACTAACACTTGTTCAGAACAAAAGAAAGCACAGAGCCCCAGATTTGCTGTTGTTCTGGAGAGCTTGCAGAGCACTGGGGAAAGGCAGGCAGAGAATTCCCTGCTAGCACCTTCTCTGTGCCTGGGAAGCAGAAGTGTTCACATTGCTTCGCAGAATCGCCTTTGTGCAGAAAACACTAACACTTGTTCAGAACAAAAGAAAGCACAGAGCCCCAGATTCTATGTTGTCCTGGAGAGCTTGCAGAGCACTGGGGAAAGGCAGGCAGAGAATTCCCTGCTAGCACCTTCTCTGTGCCTGGGAAGCAGAAGTGTTCACATTACTTTGCAGAATCGCCTTTGTGCAGAAAACACTAACACTTGTTCAGAACAAAAGAAAGCACAGAGCCCCAGATTTGCTGTTGTTCTGGAGAGCTTGCAGAGCACTGGGGAAAGGCAGGCAGAGAATTCCCTGCTAGCACCTTCTCTGTGCCTGGGAAGCAGAAGTGTTCACATTACTTCGCAGAATCGCTTTTGTGCAGAAAACACTAACACTTGTTCAGAACAAAAGAAAGCACAGAGCCCCAGATTCTATGTTGTCCTGGAGAGCTTGCAGAGCACTGGGGAAAGGCAGGCAGAGAATTCCTTGCTAGCACCTTCTCTGTGCCTGGGAAGCAGAAGTGTTCATATTGCTTCGCAGAATCGCTTTTGTGCAGAAAACACTAACACTTGTTCAGAACGAAAGAAAGCACAGAGCCCCAGATTTGCTGTTGTTCTGGAGAGCTTGCAGAGCACTGGGGAAAGGCAGGCAGAGAATTCCCTGCTAGCACCTTCTCTGTGCCTGGGAAGCAGAAGTGTTCACATTACTTCGCAGAATCGCTTTTGTGCAGAAAACACTAACACTTGTTCAGAACAAAAGAAAGCACAGAGCCCCAGATTTGCTGTTGTTCTGGAGAGCTTGCAGAGCACTGGGGAAAGGCAGGCAGAGAATTCCCTGCTAGCACCTTCTCTGTGCCTGGGAAGCAGAAGTGTTCACATTGCTTCGCAGAATCGCCTTTGTGCAGAAAACACTAACACTTGTTCAGAACAAAAGAAAGCACAGAGCCCCAGATTTGATGTTGTCCTGGAGAGCTTGCAGAGCACTGGGGAAAGGCAGGCAGAGAATTCCCTGCTAGTACCTTCTCTGTGCCTGGGAAGCAGAAGTGTTCACATTGCTTCGCAGAATCGCCTTTGTGCAGAAAACACTAACACTTGTTCAGAACAAAAGAAAGCACAGAGCCCCAGATTCTATGTTGTCCTGGAGAGCTTGCAGAGCACTGGGGAAAGGCAGGCAGGGAATTCCCTGCTAGCACCTTCTCTGTGCCTGGGAAGCAGAAGTGTTCACATTGCTTCGCAGAATCGCTTTTCTGCAGAAAACACTAACACTTGTTCAGAACAAAAGAAAGCACAGAGCCCCAGATTTGCTGTTGTTCTGGAGAGCTTGCAGAGCACTGGGGAAAGGCAGGCAGAGAATTCCCTGCTAGCACCTTCTCTGTGCCTGGGAAGCAGAAGTGTTCACATTGCTTCGCAGAATCGCCTTTGTGCAGAAAACACTAACACTTGTTCAGAACAAAAGAAAGCACAGAGCCCCAGATTCTATGTTGTCCTGGAGAGCTTGCAGAGCACTGGGGAAAGGCAGGCAGAGAATTCCCTGCTAGCACCTTCTCTGTGCCTGGGAAGCAGAAGTGTTCACATTACTTTGCAGAATCGCCTTTGTGCAGAAAACACTAACACTTGTTCAGAACAAAAGAAAGCACAGAGCCCCAGATTTGCTGTTGTTCTGGAGAGCTTGCAGAGCACTGGGGAAAGGCAGGCAGAGAATTCCCTGCTAGCACCTTCTCTGTGCCTGGGAAGCAGAAGTGTTCACATTAGTTCGCAGAATCGCCTTTGTTCAGAAAACACTAACACTTGTTCAGAACAAAAGAAAGCACAGAGCCCCAGATTTGCTGTTGTCCTGGAGAGCTTGCAGAGCACTGGGGAAAGGCAGGCAGAGAATTCCCTGCTAGCACCTTCTCTGTGCCTGGGAAGCAGAAGTGTTTACGTTGCTTCGCAGAATCGCTTTTGTGCAGAAAACAGTAACACTTGTTCAGAACAAAAGAAAGCACAGAGCCCCAGATTTGCTGTTGTCCTGGAGAGCTTGCAGAGCACTGGGGAAAGGCAGGCAGAGAATTCCCTGCTAGCACCTTCTCTGTGCCTGGGAAGCAGAAGTGTTCACATTGCTTCGCAGAATCGCCTTTGTGCAGAAAACACTAACACTTGTTCAGAACAAAAGAAAGCACAGAGCCCCAGATTCTATGTTGTCCTGGAGAGCTTGCAGAGCACTGGGGAAAGGCAGGCAGGGAATTCCCTGCTAGCACCTTCTCTGTGCCTGGGAAGCAGAAGTGTTCACATTGCTTCGCAGAATCGCTTTTCTGCAGAAAACACTAACACTTGTTCAGAACAAAAGAAAGCACAGAGCCCCAGATTTGCTGTTGTTCTGGAGAGCTTGCAGAGCACTGGGGAAAGGCAGGCAGAGAATTCCCTGCTAGCACCTTCTCTGTGCCTGGGAAGCAGAAGTGTTCACATTGCTTCGCAGAATCGCCTTTGTGCAGAAAACACTAACACTTGTTCAGAAGGAAAGAAAGCACAGAGCCCCAGATTTGATGTTGTTCTGGAGAGCTTGCAGAGCACTGGGGAAAGGCAGGCAGAGAATTCCCTGCTAGCACCTTCTCTGTGCCTGGGAAGCAGAAGTGTTCACATTGCTTCGCAGAATCGCCTTTGTGCAGAAAACACTAACACTTGTTCAGAACAAAAGAAAGCACAGAGCCCCAGATTTGCTGTTGTTCTGGAGAGCTTGCAGAGCACTGGGGAAAGGCAGGCAGAGAATTCCCTGCTAGCACCTTCTCTGTGCCTGGGAAGCAGAAGTGTTCACATTGCTTCGCAGAATTGCTTTTCTGCAGAAAACACTAACACTTGTTCAGAACAAAAGAAAGCACAGAGCCTCAGATTTTATGTTGTCCTGGAGAGCTTGCAGAGCACTGGGGAAAGGCAGGCAGAGAATTCCCTGCTAGCACCTTCTCTGTGCCTGGGAAGCAGAAGTGTTCACATTGCTTCGCAGAATCGCTTTTGTGCAGAAAACACTAACACTTGTTCAGAACAAAAGAAAGCACAGAGCCCCAGATTTGCTGTTGTTCTGGAGAGCTTGCAGAGCACTGGGGAAAGGCAGGCAGAGAATTCCCTGCTAGCACCTTCTCTGTGCCTGGGAAGCAGAAGTGTTCACATTACTTCGCAGAATCGCTTTTGTGCAGAAAACACTAACACTTGTTCAGAACAAAAGAAAGCACAGAGCCCCAGATTCTATGTTGTCCTGGAGAGCTTGCAGAGCACTGGGGAAAGGCAGGCAGAGAATTCCCTGTTAGCAGCTTCTCTGTGCCTGGGAAGCAGAAGTGTTCACATTGCTTCGCAGAATCGCTTTTCTGCAGAAAACACTAACACTTGTTCAGAACAAAAGAAAGCACAGAGCCCCAGATTCTATGTTGTCCTGGAGAGCTTGCAGAGCACTGGGGAAAGGCAGGCAGGGAATTCCCTGCTAGCACCTTCTCTGTGCCTGGGAAGCAGAAGTGTTCACATTGCTTCGCAGAATCGCTTTTGTGCAGAAAACCCTAACACTTGTTCAGAACAAAAGAAAGCACAGAGCCCCAGAATTGCTGTTGTTCTGGAGAGCTTGCAGAGCACTGGGGAAAGGCAGGCAGAGAATTCCCTGCTAGCACCTTCTCTGTGCCTGGGAAGTAGAAGTGTTCACATTAGTTCGCAGAATCGCCTTTGTGCAGGAAACACTAACACTTGTTCAGAACAAAAGAAAGCACAGAGCCCCAGATTTGCTGTTGTCCTGGAGAGCTTGCAGAGCACTGGGGAAAGGCAGGCAGAGAATTCCTTGCTAGCGCCTTCTCTGTGCCTGGGAAGCAGAAGTGTTCACATTGCTTCGCAGAATCGCTTTTGTACAGAAAACACTAACACTTGTTCAGAACGAAAGGAAGCACAGAGCCCCAGATTTTATGTTGTCCTGGAGAGCTTGCAGAGCACTGGGGAAAGGCAGGCAGAGAATTTCCTGCTAGCACCTTCTCTGTGCCTGTTCACATTGCTTCGCAGAATCGCTTTTGTGCAGAAAACACTAACACTTGTTCAGAACGAAAGAAAGCACAGAGCCCCAGATTCTATGTTGTCCTGGAGAGCTTGCAGAGCACTGGGGAAAGGCAGGCAGACAATTCCTTGCTAGCACCTTCTCTGTGACTGGGAAGCAGAAGTGTTCACATTAGTTCGCAGAATCGCTTTTGTGCAGAAAACACTAACACTTGTTCAGAAGGAAACAAAGCACAGAGCCCCAGATTTGATGTTGTCCTGGAGAGCTTGCAGAGCACTGGGGAAAGGCAGGCAGAGAATTCCCTGCTAGCACCTTCTCTGTGCCTGTTCACATTGCTTCGCTGTATCGCTTTTGTGCAGAAAACAGTAACACTTGTTCAGAACGAAAGAAAGCAGAGAGCCCCAGATTCTATGTTGTCCTGGAGAGCTTGCAGAGCACTGGGGAAAGGCAGGCAGAGAATTCCCTGCTAGCACCTTCTCTGTGCCTGGGAAGCAGAAGTGTTTACATTGCTTCGCAGAATCGCTTTTCTGCAGAAAACACTAACACTTGTTCAGAACAAAAGAAAGCACAGAGCCCCAGATTTGCTGTTGTTCTGGAGAGCTTGCAGAGCACTGGGGAAAGGCAGGCAGAGAATTCCCTGCTAGCACCTTCTCTGTGCCTGGGAAGCAGAAGTGTTCACATTGCTTCGCAGAATCGCCTTTGTGCAGAAAACACTAACACTTGTTCAGAACAAAAGAAAGCACAGAGCCCCAGATTCTATGTTGTCCTGGAGAGCTTGCAGAGCACTGGGGAAAGGCAGGCAGAGAATTCGCTGCTAGCACCTTCTCTGTGCCTGGGAAGCAGAAGTGTTCACATTACTTTGCAGAATCGCTTTTGTGCAGAAAACACTAACACTTGTTCAGAACAAAAGAAAGCACAGAGCCCCAGATTTGCTGTTGTTCTGGAGAGCTTGCAGAGCACTGGGGAAAGGCAGGCAGAGAATTCCCTGCTAGCACCTTCTCTGTGCCTGGGAAGCAGAAGTGTTCACATTGCTTCGCAGAATCGCCTTTGTGCAGAAAGCACTAACACTTGTTCAGAACAAAAGAAAGCACAGAGCCCCAGATTTTATGTTGTCCTGGAGAGCTTGCAGAGCACTGGGGAAAGGCAGGCAGAGAATTCCCTGCTAGCACCTTCTCTGTGCCTGGGAAGCAGAAGTGTTCACATTGCTTCGCAAGAATCGCTTTTGTGCAGAAAACAGTAACACTTGTTCAGAACGAAAGAAAGCACAGAGCCCCATATTTTATGTTGTCCTGGAGAGCTTGCAGAGCACTGGGGAAAGGCAGGCAGAGAATTCCCTGCTAGCACCTTCTCTGTGCCTGGGAAGCAGAAGTGTTCACATTACTTCGCAGAATCGCTTTTGTGCAGAAAACACTAACACTTGTTCAGAACAAAAGAAAGCACAGAGCCCCAGATTTGCTGTTGTTCTGGAGAGCTTGCAGAGCACTGGGGAAAGGCAGGCAGAGAATTCCCTGCTAGCACCTTCTCTGTGCCTGGGAAGCAGAAGTGTTCACATTACTTCGCAGAATCGCTTTTGTGCAGAAAACACTAACACTTGTTCAGAACAAAAGAAAGCACAGAGCCCCAGATTCTATGTTGTCCTGGAGAGCTTGCAGAGCACTGGGGAAAGGCAGGCAGAGAATTCCTTGCTAGCACCTTCTCTGTGCCTGGGAAGCAGAAGTGTTCATATTGCTTCGCAGAATCGCTTTTGTGCAGAAAACACTAACACTTGTTCAGAACGAAAGAAAGCACAGAGCCCCAGATTTGCTGTTGTTCTGGAGAGCTTGCAGAGCACTGGGGAAAGGCAGGCAGAGAATTCCCTGCTAGCACCTTCTCTGTGCCTGGGAAGCAGAAGTGTTCATATTGCTTCGCAGAATCGCTTTTGTGCAGAAAACACTAACACTTGTTCATAACAAAAGAAAGCACAGAGCCCCAGATTTGCTGTTGTTCTGGAGAGCTTGCAGAGCACTGGGGAAAGGCAGGCAGAGAATTCCCTGCTAGCACCTTCTCTGTGCCTGGGAAGCAGAAGTGTTCACATTGCTTCGCAGAATCGCCTTTGTGCAGAAAACACTAACACTTGTTCAGAACAAAAGAAAGCACAGAGCCCCAGATTTGATGTTGTCCTGGAGAGCTTGCAGAGCACTGGGGAAAGGCAGGCAGAGAATTCCCTGCTAGTACCTTCTCTGTGCCTGGGAAGCAGAAGTGTTCACATTGCTTCGCAGAATCGCCTTTGTGCAGAAAACACTAACACTTGTTCAGAACAAAAGAAAGCACAGAGCCCCAGATTCTATGTTGTCCTGGAGAGCTTGCAGAGCACTGGGGAAAGGCAGGCAGGGAATTCCCTGCTAGCACCTTCTCTGTGCCTGGGAAGCAGAAGTGTTCACATTGCTTCGCAGAATCGCTTTTCTGCAGAAAACACTAACACTTGTTCAGAACAAAAGAAAGCACAGAGCCCCAGATTTGCTGTTGTTCTGGAGAGCTTGCAGAGCACTCGGGAAAGGCAGGCAGAGAATTCCCTGCTAGCACCTTCTCTGTGCCTGGGAAGCAGAAGTGTTCACATTGCTTCGCAGAATCGCCTTTGTGCAGAAAACACTAACACTTGTTCAGAACAAAAGAAAGCACAGAGCCCCAGATTCTATGTTGTCCTGGAGAGCTTGCAGAGCACTGGGGAAAGGCAGGCAGAGAATTCCCTGCTAGCACCTTCTCTGTGCCTGGGAAGCAGAAGTGTTCACATTACTTTGCAGAATCGCCTTTGTGCAGAAAACACTAACACTTGTTCAGAACAAAAGAAAGCACAGAGCCCCAGATTTGCTGTTGTTCTGGAGAGCTTGCAGAGCACTGGGGAAAGGCAGGCAGAGAATTCCCTGCTAGCACCTTCTCTGTGCCTGGGAAGCAGAAGTGTTCACATTGCTTCGCAGAATCGCCTTTGTGCAGAAAACACTAACACTTGTTCAGAAGGAAAGAAAGCACAGAGCCCCAGATTTGATGTTGTCCTGGAGAGCTTGCAGAGCACTGGGGAAAGGCAGGCAGAGAATTCCCTGCTAGCACCTTCTCTGTGCCTGTTCACATTGCTTCGCTGTATCGCTTTTGTGCAGAAAACAGTAACACTTGTTCAGAACGAAAGAAAGCACAGAGCCCCAGATTCTATGTTGTCCTGGAGAGCTTGCAGAGCACTGGGGAAAGGCAGGCAGAGAATTCCCTGCTAGCACCTTCTCTGTGCCTGGGAAGCAGAAGTGTTCACATTGCTTCGCAGAATCGCTATTGTGCAGAAAACAGTAACACTTGTTCAGAAGGAAAGAAAGCACAGAGCCCCAGATTCTATGTTGTCCTGGAGAGCTTGCAGAGCACTGGGGAAAGGCAGGCAGAGAATTCCTTGCTAGCACCTTCTCTGTGCCTGGGAAGCAGAAGTGTTCATATTGCTTCGCAGAATCGCTTTTGTGCAGAAAACACTAACACTTGTTCAGAACGAAAGAAAGCACAGAGCCCCAGATTTGCTGTTGTTCTGGAGAGCTTGCAGAGCACTGGGGAAAGGCAGGCAGAGAATTCCCTGCTAGCACCTTCTCTGTGCCTGGGAAGCAGAAGTGTTCACATTGCTTCGCAGAATCGCTTACTGCAGAAAACACTAACACTTGTTCAGAACAAAAGAAAGCACAGAGCCCCAGATTTGCTGTTGTTCTGGAGAGCTTGCAGAGCACTGGGGAAAGGCAGGCAGAGAATTCCCTGCTAGCACCTTCTCTGTGCCTGGGAAGCAGAAGTGTTCACATTACTTCGCAGAATCGCTTTTGTGCAGAAAACACTAACACTTGTTCAGAACAAAAGAAAGCACAGAGCCCCAGATTCTATGTTGTCCTGGAGAGCTTGCAGAGCACTGGGGAAAGGCAGGCAGAGAATTCCCTGTTAGCAGCTTCTCTGTGCCTGGGAAGCAGAAGTGTTCACATTGCTTCGCAGAATCGCTTTTCTGCAGAAAACACTAACACTTGTTCAGAACAAAAGAAAGCACAGAGCCCCAGATTCTATGTTGTCCTGGAGAGCTTGCAGAGCACTGGGGAAAGGCAGGCAGGGAATTCCCTGCTAGCACCTTCTCTGTGCCTGGGAAGCAGAAGTGTTCACATTGCTTCGCAGAATCGCTTTTGTGCAGAAAACACTAACACTTGTTCAGAACAAAAGAAAGCACAGAGCCCCAGATTTGCTGTTGTCCTGGAGAGCTTGCAGAGCACTGGGGAAAGGCAGGCAGAGAATTCCTTGCTAGCGCCTTCTCTGTGCCTGGGAAGCAGAAGTGTTCACATTGCTTCGCAGAATCGCTTTTGTACAGAAAACACTAACACTTGTTCAGAACGAAAGGAAGCACAGAGCCCCAGATTTTATGTTGTCCTGGAGAGCTTGCAGAGCACTGGGGAAAGGCAGGCAGAGAATTTCCTGCTAGCACCTTCTCTGTGCCTGTTCACATTGCTTCGCAGAATCGCTTTTGTGCAGAAAACACTAACACTTGTTCAGAACGAAAGAAAGCACAGAGCCCCAGATTCTATGTTGTCCTGGAGAGCTTGCAGAGCACTGGGGAAAGGCAGGCAGACAATTCCTTGCTAGCACCTTCTCTGTGACTGGGAAGCAGAAGTGTTCACATTAGTTCGCAGAATCGCTTTTGTGCAGAAAACGCTAACACTTGTTCAGAAGGAAAGAAAGCACAGAGCCCCAGATTTGATGTTGTCCTGGAGAGCTTGCAGAGCACTGGGGAAAGGCAGGCAGAGAATTCCCTGCTAGCACCTTCTCTGTGCCTGTTCACATTGCTTCGCTGTATCGCTTTTGTGCAGAAAACAGTAACACTTGTTCAGAACGAAAGAAAGCACAGAGCCCCAGATTCTATGTTGTCCTGGAGAGCTTGCAGAGCACTGGGGAAAGGCAGGCAGAGAATTCCCTGCTAGCACCTTCTCTGTGCCTGGGAAGCAGAAGTGTTTACATTGCTTCGCAGAATCGCTTTTCTGCAGAAAACACTAACACTTGTTCAGAACAAAAGAAAGCACAGAGCCCCAGATTTGCTGTTGTTCTGGAGAGCTTGCAGAGCACTGGGGAAAGGCAGGCAGAGAATTCCCTGCTAGCACCTTCTCTGTGCCTGGGAAGCAGAAGTGTTCACATTGCTTCGCAGAATCGCCTTTGTGCAGAAAACACTAACACTTGTTCAGAACAAAAGAAAGCACAGAGCCCCAGATTCTATGTTGTCCTGGAGAGCTTGCAGAGCACTGGGGAAAGGCAGGCAGAGAATTCGCTGCTAGCACCTTCTCTGTGCCTGGGAAGCAGAAGTGTTCACATTACTTTGCAGAATCGCTTTTGTGCAGAAAACACTAACACTTGTTCAGAACAAAAGAAAGCACAGAGCCCCAGATTTGCTGTTGTTCTGGAGAGCTTGCAGAGCACTGGGGAAAGGCAGGCAGAGAATTCCCTGCTAGCACCTTCTCTGTGCCTGGGAAGCAGAAGTGTTCACATTGCTTCGCAGAATCGCCTTTGTGCAGAAAGCACTAACACTTGTTCAGAACAAAAGAAAGCACAGAGCCCAAGATTTTATGTTGTCCTGGAGAGCTTGCAGAGCACTGGGGAAAGGCAGGCAGAGAATTCCCTGCTAGCACCTTCTCTGTGCCTGGGAAGCAGAAGTGTTCACATTGCTTCGCAAGAATCGCTTTTGTGCAGAAAACAGTAACACTTGTTCAGAACGAAAGAAAGCACAGAGCCCCATATTTTATGTTGTCCTGGAGAGCTTGCAGAGCACTGGGGAAAGGCAGGCAGAGAATTCCCTGCTAGCACCTTCTCTGTGCCTGGGAAGCAGAAGTGTTCACATTACTTCGCAGAATCGCTTTTGTGCAGAAAACACTAACACTTGTTCAGAACAAAAGAAAGCACAGAGCCCCAGATTTGCTGTTGTTCTGGAGAGCTTGCAGAGCACTGGGGAAAGGCAGGCAGAGAATTCCCTGCTAGCACCTTCTCTGTGCCTGGGAAGCAGAAGTGTTCACATTACTTCGCAGAATCGCTTTTGTGCAGAAAACACTAACACTTGTTCAGAACAAAAGAAAGCACAGAGCCCCAGATTCTATGTTGTCCTGGAGAGCTTGCAGAGCACTGGGGAAAGGCAGGCAGAGAATTCCTTGCTAGCACCTTCTCTGTGCCTGGGAAGCAGAAGTGTTCATATTGCTTCGCAGAATCGCTTTTGTGCAGAAAACACTAACACTTGTTCAGAAGGAAAGAAAGCACAGAGCCCCAGATTTGCTGTTGTTCTGGAGAGCTTGCAGAGCACTGGGGAAAGGCAGGCAGAGAATTCCCTGCTAGCACCTTCTCTGTGCCTGGGAAGCAGAAGTGTTCACATTACTTCGCAGAATCGCTTTTGTGCAGAAAACACTAACACTTGTTCAGAACAAAAGAAAGCACAGAGCCCCAGATTTGCTGTTGTTCTGGAGAGCTTGCAGAGCACTGGGGAAAGGCAGGCAGAGAATTCCCTGCTAGCACCTTCTCTGTGCCTGGGAAGCAGAAGTGTTCACATTGCTTCGCAGAATCGCCTTTGTGCAGAAAACACTAACACTTGTTCAGAACAAAAGAAAGCACAGAGCCCCAGATTTGCTGTTGTTCTGGAGAGTTTGCAGAGCACTGGGGAAAGGCAGGCAGAGAATTCCCTGCTAGCACCTTCTCTGTGCCTGGGAAGCAGAAGTGTTCACATTGCTTCGCAGAATCGCCTTTGTGCAGAAAACACTAACACTTGTTCAGAACAAAAGAAAGCACAGAGCCCCAGATTCTATGTTGTCCTGGAGAGCTTGCAGAGCACTGGGGAAAGGCAGGCAGGGAATTCCCTGCTAGCACCTTCTCTGTGCCTGGGAAGCAGAAGTGTTCACATTGCTTCGCAGAATCGCTTTTCTGCAGAAAACACTAACACTTGTTCAGAACAAAAGAAAGCACAGAGCCCCAGATTTGCTGTTGTTCTGGAGAGCTTGCAGAGCACTGGGGAAAGGCAGGCAGAGAATTCCCTGCTAGCACCTTCTCTGTGCCTGGGAAGCAGAAGTGTTCACATTGCTTCGCAGAATCGCCTTTGTGCAGAAAACACTAACACTTGTTCAGAACAAAAGAAAGCACAGAGCCCCAGATTCTATGTTGTCCTGGAGAGCTTGCAGAGCACTGGGGAAAGGCAGGCAGAGAATTCCCTGCTAGCACCTTCTCTGTGCCTGGTAAGCAGAAGTGTTCACATTACTTTGCAGAATCGCCTTTGTGCAGAAAACACTAACACTTGTTCAGAACAAAAGAAAGCACAGAGCCCCAGATTTGCTGTTGTTCTGGAGAGCTTGCAGAGCACTGGGGAAAGGCAGGCAGAGAATTCCCTGCTAGCACCTTCTCTGTGCCTGGGAAGCAGAAGTGTTCACATTGCTTCGCAGAATCGCCTTTGTGCAGAAAACACTAACACTTGTTCAGAAGGAAAGAAAGCACAGAGCCCCAGATTTGATGTTGTCCTGGAGAGCTTGCAGAGCACTGGGGAAAGGCAGGCAGAGAATTCCCTGCTAGCACCTTCTCTGTGCCTGTTCACATTGCTTCGCTGTATCGCTTTTGTGCAGAAAACAGTAACACTTGTTCAGAACGAAAGAAAGCACAGAGCCCCAGATTCTATGTTGTCCTGGAGAGCTTGCAGAGCACTGGTGAAAGGCAGGCAGAGAATTCCCTGCTAGCACCTTCTCTGTGCCTGGGAAGCAGAAGTGTTCACATTGCTTCGCAGAATCGCTATTGTGCAGAAAACAGTAACACTTGTTCAGAAGGAAAGAAAGCACAGAGCCCCAGATTCTATGTTGTCCTGGAGAGCTTGCAGAGCACTGGGGAAAGGCAGGCAGAGAATTCCTTGCTAGCACCTTCTCTGTGCCTGGGAAGCAGAAGTGTTCATATTGCTTCGCAGAATCGCTTTTGTGCAGAAAACACTAACACTTGTTCAGAACGAAAGAAAGCACAGAGCCCCAGATTTGCTGTTGTTCTGGAGAGCTTGCAGAGCACTGGGGAAAGCAGGCAGAGAATTCCCTGCTAGCACCTTCTCTGTGCCTGGGAAGCAGAAGTGTTCACATTGCTTCGCAGAATCGCCTTTGTGCAGAAAACACTAACACTTGTTCAGAACAAAAGAAAGCACAGAGCCCCAGATTTGCTGTTGTTCTGGAGAGCTTGCAGAGCACTGGGGAAAGGCAGGCAGAGAATTCCCTGCTAGCACCTTCTCTGTGCCTGGGAAGCAGAAGTGTTCACATTGCTTCGCAGAATCGCCTTTGTGCAGAAAACACTAACACTTGTTCAGAACAAAAGAAAGCACAGAGCCCCAGATTCTATGTTGTCCTGGAGAGCTTGCAGAGCACTGGGGAAAGGCAGGCAGAGAATTCCCTGCTAGCACCTTCTCTGTGCCTGGGAAGCAGAAGTGTTCACATTACTGCGCAGAATCGCTTTTGTGCAGAAAACACTAACACTTGTTCAGAACAAAAGAAAGCACAGAGCCCCAGATTTGCTGTTGTTCTGGAGAGCTTGCAGAGCACTGGGGAAAGGCAGGCAGAGAATTCCCTGCTAGCACCTTCTCTGTGCCTGGGAAGCAGAAGTGTTCACATTGCTTCGCAGAATTGCCTTTGTGCAGAAAACACTAACACTTGTTCAGAACAAAAGAAAGCACAGAGCCTCAGATTTTATGTTGTCCTGGAGAGCTTGCAGAGCACTGGGGAAAGGCAGGCAGAGAATTCCCTGCTAGCACCTTCTCTGTGCCTGGGAAGCAGAAGTGTTCACATTGCTTCGCAGAATCGCTTACTGCAGAAAACACTAACACTTGTTCAGAACAAAAGAAAGCACAGAGCCCCAGATTTGCTGTTGTTCTGGAGAGCTTGCAGAGCACTGGGGAAAGGCAGGCAGAGAATTCCCTGCTAGCACCTTCTCTGTGCCTGGGAAGCAGAAGTGTTCACATTGCTTCGCAGAATCGCTTTTGTGCAGAAAACACTAACACTTGTTCAGAACAAAAGAAAGCACAGAGCCCCAGATTCTATGTTGTCCTGGAGAGCTTGCAGAGCACTGGGGAAAGGCAGGCAGAGAATTCCCTGTTAGCAGCTTCTCTGTGCCTGGGAAGCAGAAGTGTTCACATTGCTTCGCAGAATCGCTTTTCTGCAGAAAACACTAACACTTGTTCAGAACAAAAGAAAGCACAGAGCCCCAGATTCTATGTTGTCCTGGAGAGCTTGCAGAGCACTGGGGAAAGGCAGGCAGGGAATTCCCTGCTAGCACCTTCTCTGTGCCTGGGAAGCAGAAGTGTTCACATTACTTCGCAGAATCGCTTTTGTGCAGAAAACACTAACACTTGTTCAGAACAAAAGAAAGCACAGAGCCCCAGATTTGCTGTTGTTCTGGAGAGCTTGCAGAGCACTGGGGAAAGGCAGGCAGAGAATTCCCTGCTAGCACCTTCTCTGTGCCTGGGAAGCAGAAGTGTTCACATTACTTCGCAGAATCGCTTTTGTGCAGAAAACACTAACACTTGTTCAGAACAAAAGAAAGCACAGAGCCCCAGATTCTATGTTGTCCTGGAGAGCTTGCAGAGCACTGGGGAAAGGCAGGCAGAGAATTCCTTGCTAGCACCTTCTCTGTGCCTGGGAAGCAGAAGTGTTCATATTGCTTCGCAGAATCGCTTTTGTGCAGAAAACACTAACACTTGTTCAGAACGAAAGAAAGCACAGAGCCCCAGATTTGCTGTTGTTCTGGAGAGCTTGCAGAGCACTGGGGAAAGGCAGGCAGAGAATTCCCTGCTAGCACCTTCTCTGTGCCTGGGAAGCAGAAGTGTTCACATTACTTCGCAGAATCGCTTTTGTGCAGAAAACACTAACACTTGTTCAGAACAAAAGAAAGCACAGAGCCCCAGATTTGCTGTTGTTCTGGAGAGCTTGCAGAGCACTGGGGAAAGGCAGGCAGAGAATTCCCTGCTAGCACCTTCTCTGTGCCTGGGAAGCAGAAGTGTTCACATTGCTTCGCAGAATCGCCTTTGTGCAGAAAACACTAACACTTGTTCAGAACAAAAGAAAGCACAGAGCCCCAGATTTGCTGTTGTTCTGGAGAGTTTGCAGAGCACTGGGGAAAGGCAGGCAGAGAATTCCCTGCTAGCACCTTCTCTGTGCCTGGGAAGCAGAAGTGTTCACATTGCTTCGCAGAATCGCCTTTGTGCAGAAAACACTAACACTTGTTCAGAACAAAAGAAAGCACAGAGCCCCAGATTCTATGTTGTCCTGGAGAGCTTGCAGAGCACTGGGGAAAGGCAGGCAGGGAATTCCCTGCTAGCACCTTCTCTGTGCCTGGGAAGCAGAAGTGTTCACATTGCTTCGCAGAATCGCTTTTCTGCAGAAAACACTAACACTTGTTCAGAACAAAAGAAAGCACAGAGCCCCAGATTTGCTGTTGTTCTGGAGAGCTTGCAGAGCACTGGGGAAAGGCAGGCAGAGAATTCCCTGCTAGCACCTTCTCTGTGCCTGGGAAGCAGAAGTGTTCACATTGCTTCGCAGAATCGCCTTTGTGCAGAAAACACTAACACTTGTTCAGAACAAAAGAAAGCACAGAGCCCCAGATTCTATGTTGTCCTGGAGAGCTTGCAGAGCACTGGGGAAAGGCAGGCAGAGAATTCCCTGCTAGCACCTTCTCTGTGCCTGGTAAGCAGAAGTGTTCACATTACTTTGCAGAATCGCCTTTGTGCAGAAAACACTAACACTTGTTCAGAACAAAAGAAAGCACAGAGCCCCAGATTTGCTGTTGTTCTGGAGAGCTTGCAGAGCACTGGGGAAAGGCAGGCAGAGAATTCCCTGCTAGCACCTTCTCTGTGCCTGGGAAGCAGAAGTGTTCACATTGCTTCGCAGAATCGCCTTTGTGCAGAAAACACTAACACTTGTTCAGAAGGAAAGAAAGCACAGAGCCCCAGATTTGATGTTGTCCTGGAGAGCTTGCAGAGCACTGGGGAAAGGCAGGCAGAGAATTCCCTGCTAGCACCTTCTCTGTGCCTGTTCACATTGCTTCGCTGTATCGCTTTTGTGCAGAAAACAGTAACACTTGTTCAGAACGAAAGAAAGCACAGAGCCCCAGATTCTATGTTGTCCTGGAGAGCTTGCAGAGCACTGGTGAAAGGCAGGCAGAGAATTCCCTGCTAGCACCTTCTCTGTGCCTGGGAAGCAGAAGTGTTCACATTGCTTCGCAGAATCGCTATTGTGCAGAAAACAGTAACACTTGTTCAGAAGGAAAGAAAGCACAGAGCCCCAGATTCTATGTTGTCCTGGAGAGCTTGCAGAGCACTGGGGAAAGGCAGGCAGAGAATTCCTTGCTAGCACCTTCTCTGTGCCTGGGAAGCAGAAGTGTTCATATTGCTTCGCAGAATCGCTTTTGTGCAGAAAACACTAACACTTGTTCAGAATGAAAGAAAGCACAGAGCCCCAGATTTGCTGTTGTTCTGGAGAGCTTGCAGAGCACTGGGGAAAGCAGGCAGAGAATTCCCTGCTAGCACCTTCTCTGTGCCTGGGAAGCAGAAGTGTTCACATTGCTTCGCAGAATCGCCTTTGTGCAGAAAACACTAACACTTGTTCAGAACAAAAGAAAGCACAGAGCCCCAGATTTGCTGTTGTTCTGGAGAGCTTGCAGAGCACTGGGGAAAGGCAGGCAGAGAATTCCCTGCTAGCACCTTCTCTGTGCCTGGGAAGCAGAAGTGTTCACATTGCTTCGCAGAATCGCCTTTGTGCAGAAAACACTAACACTTGTTCAGAACAAAAGAAAGCACAGAGCCCCAGATTCTATGTTGTCCTGGAGAGCTTGCAGAGCACTGGGGAAAGGCAGGCAGAGAATTCCCTGCTAGCACCTTCTCTGTGCCTGGGAAGCAGAAGTGTTCACATTACTGCGCAGAATCGCTTTTGTGCAGAAAACACTAACACTTGTTCAGAACAAAAGAAAGCACAGAGCCCCAGATTTGCTGTTGTTCTGGAGAGCTTGCAGAGCACTGGGGAAAGGCAGGCAGAGAATTCCCTGCTAGCACCTTCTCTGTGCCTGGGAAGCAGAAGTGTTCACATTGCTTCGCAGAATTGCCTTTGTGCAGAAAACACTAACACTTGTTCAGAACAAAAGAAAGCACAGAGCCTCAGATTTTATGTTGTCCTGGAGAGCTTGCAGAGCACTGGGGAAAGGCAGGCAGAGAATTCCCTGCTAGCACCTTCTCTGTGCCTGGGAAGCAGAAGTGTTCACATTGCTTCGCAGAATCGCTTACTGCAGAAAACACTAACACTTGTTCAGAACAAAAGAAAGCACAGAGCCCCAGATTTGCTGTTGTTCTGGAGAGCTTGCAGAGCACTGGGGAAAGGCAGGCAGAGAATTCCCTGCTAGCACCTTCTCTGTGCCTGGGAAGCAGAAGTGTTCACATTGCTTCGCAGAATCGCTTTTGTGCAGAAAACACTAACACTTGTTCAGAACAAAAGAAAGCACAGAGCCCCAGATTCTATGTTGTCCTGGAGAGCTTGCAGAGCACTGGGGAAAGGCAGGCAGAGAATTCCCTGTTAGCAGCTTCTCTGTGCCTGGGAAGCAGAAGTGTTCACATTGCTTCGCAGAATCGCTTTTCTGCAGAAAACACTAACACTTGTTCAGAACAAAAGAAAGCACAGAGCCCCAGATTCTATGTTGTCCTGGAGAGCTTGCAGAGCACTGGGGAAAGGCAGGCAGGGAATTCCCTGCTAGCACCTTCTCTGTGCCTGGGAAGCAGAAGTGTTCACATTACTTCGCAGAATCGCTTTTGTGCAGAAAACACTAACACTTGTTCAGAACAAAAGAAAGCACAGAGCCCCAGATTTGCTGTTGTTCTGGAGAGCTTGCAGAGCACTGGGGAAAGGCAGGCAGAGAATTCCCTGCTAGCACCTTCTCTGTGCCTGGGAAGCAGAAGTGTTCACATTACTTCGCAGAATCGCTTTTGTGCAGAAAACACTAACACTTGTTCAGAACAAAAGAAAGCACAGAGCCCCAGATTCTATGTTGTCCTGGAGAGCTTGCAGAGCACTGGGGAAAGGCAGGCAGAGAATTCCTTGCTAGCACCTTCTCTGTGCCTGGGAAGCAGAAGTGTTCATATTGCTTCGCAGAATCGCTTTTGTGCAGAAAACACTAACACTTGTTCAGAACGAAAGAAAGCACAGAGCCCCAGATTTGCTGTTGTTCTGGAGAGCTTGCAGAGCACTGGGGAAAGGCAGGCAGAGAATTCCCTGCTAGCACCTTCTCTGTGCCTGGGAAGCAGAAGTGTTCACATTACTTCGCAGAATCGCTTTTGTGCAGAAAACACTAACACTTGTTCAGAACAAAAGAAAGCACAGAGCCCCAGATTTGCTGTTGTTCTGGAGAGCTTGCAGAGCACTGGGGAAAGGCAGGCAGAGAATTCCCTGCTAGCACCTTCTCTGTGCCTGGGAAGCAGAAGTGTTCACATTGCTTCGCAGAATCGCCTTTGTGCAGAAAACACTAACACTTGTTCAGAACAAAAGAAAGCACAGAGCCCCAGATTTGATGTTGTCCTGGAGAGCTTGCAGAGCACTGGGGAAAGGCAGGCAGAGAATTCCCTGCTAGTACCTTCTCTGTGCCTGGGAAGCAGAAGTGTTCACATTGCTTCGCAGAATCGCCTTTGTGCAGAAAACACTAACACTTGTTCAGAACAAAAGAAAGCACAGAGCCCCAGATTCTATGTTGTCCTGGAGAGCTTGCAGAGCACTGGGGAAAGGCAGGCAGGGAATTCCCTGCTAGCACCTTCTCTGTGCCTGGGAAGCAGAAGTGTTCACATTGCTTCGCAGAATCGCTTTTCTGCAGAAAACACTAACACTTGTTCAGAACAAAAGAAAGCACAGAGCCCCAGATTTGCTGTTGTTCTGGAGAGCTTGCAGAGCACTGGGGAAAGGCAGGCAGAGAATTCCCTGCTAGCACCTTCTCTGTGCCTGGGAAGCAGAAGTGTTCACATTGCTTCGCAGAATCGCCTTTGTGCAGAAAACACTAACACTTGTTCAGAACAAAAGAAAGCACAGAGCCCCAGATTCTATGTTGTCCTGGAGAGCTTGCAGAGCACTGGGGAAAGGCAGGCAGAGAATTCCCTGCTAGCACCTTCTCTGTGCCTGGGAAGCAGAAGTGTTCACATTACTTTGCAGAATCGCCTTTGTGCAGAAAACACTAACACTTGTTCAGAACAAAAGAAAGCACAGAGCCCCAGATTTGCTGTTGTTCTGGAGAGCTTGCAGAGCACTGGGGAAAGGCAGGCAGAGAATTCCCTGCTAGCACCTTCTCTGTGCCTGGGAAGCAGAAGTGTTCACATTGCTTCGCAGAATCGCCTTTGTGCAGAAAACACTAACACTTGTTCAGAAGGAAAGAAAGCACAGAGCCCCAGATTTGATGTTGTCCTGGAGAGCTTGCAGAGCACTGGGGAAAGGCAGGCAGAGAATTCCCTGCTAGCACCTTCTCTGTGCCTGTTCACATTGCTTCGCTGTATCGCTTTTGTGCAGAAAACAGTAACACTTGTTCAGAACGAAAGAAAGCACAGAGCCCCAGATTCTATGTTGTCCTGGAGAGCTTGCAGAGCACTGGGGAAAGGCAGGCAGAGAATTCCCTGCTAGCACCTTCTCTGTGCCTGGGAAGCAGAAGTGTTCACATTGCTTCGCAGAATCGCTATTGTGCAGAAAACAGTAACACTTGTTCAGAAGGAAAGAAAGCACAGAGCCCCAGATTCTATGTTGTCCTGGAGAGCTTGCAGAGCACTGGGGAAAGGCAGGCAGAGAATTCCTTGCTAGCACCTTCTCTGTGCCTGGGAAGCAGAAGTGTTCATATTGCTTCGCAGAATCGCTTTTGTGCAGAAAACACTAACACTTGTTCAGAACGAAAGAAAGCACAGAGCCCCAGATTTGCTGTTGTTCTGGAGAGCTTGCAGAGCACTGGGGAAAGGCAGGCAGAGAATTCCCTGCTAGCACCTTCTCTGTGCCTGGGAAGCAGAAGTGTTCACATTGCTTCGCAGAATCGCTTACTGCAGAAAACACTAACACTTGTTCAGAACAAAAGAAAGCACAGAGCCCCAGATTTGCTGTTGTTCTGGAGAGCTTGCAGAGCACTGGGGAAAGGCAGGCAGAGAATTCCCTGCTAGCACCTTCTCTGTGCCTGGGAAGCAGAAGTGTTCACATTACTTCGCAGAATCGCTTTTGTGCAGAAAACACTAACACTTGTTCAGAACAAAAGAAAGCACAGAGCCCCAGATTCTATGTTGTCCTGGAGAGCTTGCAGAGCACTGGGGAAAGGCAGGCAGAGAATTCCCTGTTAGCAGCTTCTCTGTGCCTGGGAAGCAGAAGTGTTCACATTGCTTCGCAGAATCGCTTTTCTGCAGAAAACACTAACACTTGTTCAGAACAAAAGAAAGCACAGAGCCCCAGATTCTATGTTGTCCTGGAGAGCTTGCAGAGCACTGGGGAAAGGCAGGCAGGGAATTCCCTGCTAGCACCTTCTCTGTGCCTGGGAAGCAGAAGTGTTCACATTGCTTCGCAGAATCGCTTTTGTGCAGAAAACACTAACACTTGTTCAGAACAAAAGAAAGCACAGAGCCCCAGATTTGCTGTTGTTCTGGAGAGCTTGCAGAGCACTGGGGAAAGGCAGGCAGAGAATTCCCTGCTAGCACCTTCTCTGTGCCTGGGAAGTAGAAGTGTTCACATTAGTTCGCAGAATCGCCTTTGTGCAGGAAACACTAACACTTGTTCAGAACAAAAGAAAGCACAGAGCCCCAGATTTGCTGTTGTCCTGGAGAGCTTGCAGAGCACTGGGGAAAGGCAGGCAGAGAATTCCTTGCTAGCGCCTTCTCTGTGCCTGGGAAGCAGAAGTGTTCACATTGCTTCGCAGAATCGCTTTTGTACAGAAAACACTAACACTTGTTCAGAACGAAAGGAAGCACAGAGCCCCAGATTTTATGTTGTCCTGGAGAGCTTGCAGAGCACTGGGGAAAGGCAGGCAGAGAATTTCCTGCTAGCACCTTCTCTGTGCCTGTTCACATTGCTTCGCAGAATCGCTTTTGTGCAGAAAACACTAACACTTGTTCAGAACGAAAGAAAGCACAGAGCCCCAGATTCTATGTTGTCCTGGAGAGCTTGCAGAGCACTGGGGAAAGGCAGGCAGACAATTCCTTGCTAGCACCTTCTCTGTGACTGGGAAGCAGAAGTGTTCACATTAGTTCGCAGAATCGCTTTTGTGCAGAAAACGCTAACACTTGTTCAGAAGGAAAGAAAGCACAGAGCCCCAGATTTGATGTTGTCCTGGAGAGCTTGCAGAGCACTGGGGAAAGGCAGGCAGAGAATTCCCTGCTAGCACCTTCTCTGTGCCTGTTCACATTGCTTCGCTGTATCGCTTTTGTGCAGAAAACAGTAACACTTGTTCAGAACGAAAGAAAGCACAGAGCCCCAGATTCTATGTTGTCCTGGAGAGCTTGCAGAGCACTGGGGAAAGGCAGGCAGAGAATTCCCTGCTAGCACCTTCTCTGTGCCTGGGAAGCAGAAGTGTTTACATTGCTTCGCAGAATCGCTTTTCTGCAGAAAACACTAACACTTGTTCAGAACAAAAGAAAGCACAGAGCCCCAGATTTGCTGTTGTTCTGGAGAGCTTGCAGAGCACTGGGGAAAGGCAGGCAGAGAATTCCCTGCTAGCACCTTCTCTGTGCCTGGGAAGCAGAAGTGTTCACATTGCTTCGCAGAATCGCCTTTGTGCAGAAAACACTAACACTTGTTCAGAACAAAAGAAAGCACAGAGCCCCAGATTCTATGTTGTCCTGGAGAGCTTGCAGAGCACTGGGGAAAGGCAGGCAGAGAATTCCCTGCTAGCACCTTCTCTGTGCCTGGGAAGCAGAAGTGTTCACATTACTTTGCAGAATCGCCTTTGTGCAGAAAACACTAACACTTGTTCAGAACAAAAGAAAGCACAGAGCCCCAGATTTGCTGTTGTTCTGGAGAGCTTGCAGAGCACTGGGGAAAGGCAGGCAGAGAATTCCCTGCTAGCACCTTCTCTGTGCCTGGGAAGCAGAAGTGTTCACATTGCTTCGCAGAATCGCCTTTGTGCAGAAAGCACTAACACTTGTTCAGAACAAAAGAAAGCACAGAGCCCCAGATTTTATGTTGTCCTGGAGAGCTTGCAGAGCACTGGGGAAAGGCAGGCAGAGAATTCCCTGCTAGCACCTTCTCTGTGCCTGGGAAGCAGAAGTGTTCACATTGCTTCGCAAGAATCGCTTTTGTGCAGAAAACAGTAACACTTGTTCAGAACGAAAGAAAGCACAGAGCCCCATATTTTATGTTGTCCTGGAGAGCTTGCAGAGCACTGGGGAAAGGCAGGCAGAGAATTCCCTGCTAGCACCTTCTCTGTGCCTGGGAAGCAGAAGTGTTCACATTACTTCGCAGAATCGCTTTTGTGCAGAAAACACTAACACTTGTTCAGAACAAAAGAAAGCACAGAGCCCCAGATTTGCTGTTGTTCTGGAGAGCTTGCAGAGCACTGGGGAAAGGCAGGCAGAGAATTCCCTGCTAGCACCTTCTCTGTGCCTGGGAAGCAGAAGTGTTCACATTACTTCGCAGAATCGCTTTTGTGCAGAAAACACTAACACTTGTTCAGAACAAAAGAAAGCACAGAGCCCCAGATTCTATGTTGTCCTGGAGAGCTTGCAGAGCACTGGGGAAAGGCAGGCAGAGAATTCCTTGCTAGCACCTTCTCTGTGCCTGGGAAGCAGAAGTGTTCATATTGCTTCGCAGAATCGCTTTTGTGCAGAAAACACTAACACTTGTTCAGAAGGAAAGAAAGCACAGAGCCCCAGATTTGCTGTTGTTCTGGAGAGCTTGCAGAGCACTGGGGAAAGGCAGGCAGAGAATTCCCTGCTAGCACCTTCTCTGTGCCTGGTAAGCAGAAGTGTTCACATTACTTTGCAGAATCGCCTTTGTGCAGAAAACACTAACACTTGTTCAGAACAAAAGAAAGCACAGAGCCCCAGATTTGCTGTTGTTCTGGAGAGCTTGCAGAGCACTGGGGAAAGGCAGGCAGAGAATTCCCTGCTAGCACCTTCTCTGTGCCTGGGAAGCAGAAGTGTTCACATTGCTTCGCAGAATCGCCTTTGTGCAGAAAACACTAACACTTGTTCAGAAGGAAAGAAAGCACAGAGCCCCAGATTTGATGTTGTCCTGGAGAGCTTGCAGAGCACTGGGGAAAGGCAGGCAGAGAATTCCCTGCTAGCACCTTCTCTGTGCCTGTTCACATTGCTTCGCTGTATCGCTTTTGTGCAGAAAACAGTAACACTTGTTCAGAACGAAAGAAAGCACAGAGCCCCAGATTCTATGTTGTCCTGGAGAGCTTGCAGAGCACTGGTGAAAGGCAGGCAGAGAATTCCCTGCTAGCACCTTCTCTGTGCCTGGGAAGCAGAAGTGTTCACATTGCTTCGCAGAATCGCTATTGTGCAGAAAACAGTAACACTTGTTCAGAAGGAAAGAAAGCACAGAGCCCCAGATTCTATGTTGTCCTGGAGAGCTTGCAGAGCACTGGGGAAAGGCAGGCAGAGAATTCCTTGCTAGCACCTTCTCTGTGCCTGGGAAGCAGAAGTGTTCATATTGCTTCGCAGAATCGCTTTTGTGCAGAAAACACTAACACTTGTTCAGAACGAAAGAAAGCACAGAGCCCCAGATTTGCTGTTGTTCTGGAGAGCTTGCAGAGCACTGGGGAAAGCAGGCAGAGAATTCCCTGCTAGCACCTTCTCTGTGCCTGGGAAGCAGAAGTGTTCACATTGCTTCGCAGAATCGCCTTTGTGCAGAAAACACTAACACTTGTTCAGAACAAAAGAAAGCACAGAGCCCCAGATTTGCTGTTGTTCTGGAGAGCTTGCAGAGCACTGGGGAAAGGCAGGCAGAGAATTCCCTGCTAGCACCTTCTCTGTGCCTGGGAAGCAGAAGTGTTCACATTGCTTCGCAGAATCGCCTTTGTGCAGAAAACACTAACACTTGTTCAGAACAAAAGAAAGCACAGAGCCCCAGATTCTATGTTGTCCTGGAGAGCTTGCAGAGCACTGGGGAAAGGCAGGCAGAGAATTCCCTGCTAGCACCTTCTCTGTGCCTGGGAAGCAGAAGTGTTCACATTACTGCGCAGAATCGCTTTTGTGCAGAAAACACTAACACTTGTTCAGAACAAAAGAAAGCACAGAGCCCCAGATTTGCTGTTGTTCTGGAGAGCTTGCAGAGCACTGGGGAAAGGCAGGCAGAGAATTCCCTGCTAGCACCTTCTCTGTGCCTGGGAAGCAGAAGTGTTCACATTGCTTCGCAGAATTGCCTTTGTGCAGAAAACACTAACACTTGTTCAGAACAAAAGAAAGCACAGAGCCTCAGATTTTATGTTGTCCTGGAGAGCTTGCAGAGCACTGGGGAAAGGCAGGCAGAGAATTCCCTGCTAGCACCTTCTCTGTGCCTGGGAAGCAGAAGTGTTCACATTGCTTCGCAGAATCGCTTACTGCAGAAAACACTAACACTTGTTCAGAACAAAAGAAAGCACAGAGCCCCAGATTTGCTGTTGTTCTGGAGAGCTTGCAGAGCACTGGGGAAAGGCAGGCAGAGAATTCCCTGCTAGCACCTTCTCTGTGCCTGGGAAGCAGAAGTGTTCACATTACTTCGCAGAATCGCTTTTGTGCAGAAAACACTAACACTTGTTCAGAACAAAAGAAAGCACAGAGCCCCAGATTCTATGTTGTCCTGGAGAGCTTGCAGAGCACTGGGGAAAGGCAGGCAGAGAATTCCCTGTTAGGAGCTTCTCTGTGCCTGGGAAGCAGAAGTGTTCACATTGCTTCGCAGAATCGCTTTTCTGCAGAAAACACTAACACTTGTTCAGAACAAAAGAAAGCACAGAGCCCCAGATTCTATGTTGTCCTGGAGAGCTTGCAGAGCACTGGGGAAAGGCAGGCAGGGAATTCCCTGCTAGCACCTTCTCTGTGCCTGGGAAGCAGAAGTGTTCACATTAGTTCGCAGAATCGCTTTTGTGCAGAAAACACTAACACTTGTTCAGAAGGAAAGAAAGCACAGAGCCCCAGATTTGATGTTGTCCTGGAGAGCTTGCAGAGCACTGGGGAAAGGCAGGCAGAGAATTCCCTGCTAGCACCTTCTCTGTGCCTGTTCACATTGCTTCGCTGTATCGCTTTTGTGCAGAAAACAGTAACACTTGTTCAGAAGGAAAGAAAGCACAGAGCCCCAGATTCTATGTTGTCCTGGAGAGCTTGCAGAGCACTGGGGAAAGGCAGGCAGAGAATTCCCTGCTAGCACCTTCTCTGTGCCTGGGAAGCAGAAGTGTTTACATTGCTTCGCAGAATCGCTTTTCTGCAGAAAACACTAACACTTGTTCAGAACAAAAGAAAGCACAGAGCCCCAGATTTGCTGTTGTTCTGGAGAGCTTGCAGAGCACTGGGGAAAGGCAGGCAGAGAATTCCCTGCTAGCGCCTTCTCTGTGCCTGGGAAGCAGAAGTGTTCACATTGCTTCGCAGAATCGCCTTTGTGCAGAAAACACTAACACTTGTTCAGAACAAAAGAAAGCACAGAGCCCCAGATTCTATGTTGTCCTGGAGAGCTTGCAGAGCACTGGGGAAAGGCAGGCAGAGAATTCGCTGCTAGCACCTTCTCTGTGCCTGGGAAGCAGAAGTGTTCACATTACTTTGCAGAATCGCTTTTGTGCAGAAAACACTAACACTTGTTCAGAACAAAAGAAAGCACAGAGCCCCAGATTTGCTGTTGTTCTGGAGAGCTTGCAGAGCACTGGGGAAAGGCAGGCAGAGAATTCCCTGCTAGCACCTTCTCTGTGCCTGGGAAGCAGAAGTGTTCACATTGCTTCGCAGAATCGCCTTTGTGCAGAAAGCACTAACACTTGTTCAGAACAAAAGAAAGCACAGAGCCCCAGATTTTATGTTGTCCTGGAGAGCTTGCAGAGCACTGGGGAAAGGCAGGCAGAGAATTCCCTGCTAGCACCTTCTCTGTGCCTGGGAAGCAGAAGTGTTCACATTGCTTCGCAAGAATCGCTTTTGTGCAGAAAACAGTAACACTTGTTCAGAACGAAAGAAAGCACAGAGCCCCATATTTTATGTTGTCCTGGAGAGCTTGCAGAGCACTGGGGAAAGGCAGGCAGAGAATTCCCTGCTAGCACCTTCTCTGTGCCTGGGAAGCAGAAGTGTTCACATTACTTCGCAGAATCGCTTTTGTGCAGAAAACACTAACACTTGTTCAGAACAAAAGAAAGCACAGAGCCCCAGATTTGCTGTTGTTCTGGAGAGCTTGCAGAGCACTGGGGAAAGGCAGGCAGAGAATTCCCTGCTAGCACCTTCTCTGTGCCTGGGAAGCAGAAGTGTTCACATTACTTCGCAGAATCGCTTTTGTGCAGAAAACACTAACACTTGTTCAGAACAAAAGAAAGCACAGAGCCCCAGATTCTATGTTGTCCTGGAGAGCTTGCAGAGCACTGGGGAAAGGCAGGCAGAGAATTCCTTGCTAGCACCTTCTCTGTGCCTGGGAAGCAGAAGTGTTCACATTGCTTCGCAGAATCGCTTTTGTGCAGAAAACACTAACACTTGTTCAGAACGAAAGAAAGCACAGAGCCCCAGATTTGCTGTTGTTCTGGAGAGCTTGCAGAGCACTGGGGAAAGGCAGGCAGAGAATTCCCTGCTAGCACCTTCTCTGTGCCTGGGAAGCAGAAGTGTTCACATTACTTCGCAGAATCGCTTTTGTGCAGAAAACACTAACACTTGTTCAGAACAAAAGAAAGCACAGAGCCCCAGATTTGCTGTTGTTCTGGAGAGCTTGCAGAGCACTGGGGAAAGGCAGGCAGAGAATTCCCTGCTAGCACCTTCTCTGTGCCTGGGAAGCAGAAGTGTTCACATTGCTTCGCAGAATCGCCTTTGTGCAGAAAACACTAACACTTGTTCAGAACAAAAGAAAGCACAGAGCCCCAGATTTGCTGTTGTTCTGGAGAGCTTGCAGAGCACTGGGGAAAGGCAGGCAGAGAATTCCCTGCTAGCACCTTCTCTGTGCCTGGGAAGCAGAAGTGTTCACATTACTTCGCAGAATCGCTTTTGTGCAGAAAACACTAACACTTGTTCAGAACAAAAGAAAGCACAGAGCCCCAGATTTGCTGTTGTTCTGGAGAGCTTGCAGAGCACTGGGGAAAGGCAGGCAGAGAATTCCCTGCTAGCACCTTCTCTGTGCCTGGGAAGCAGAAGTGTTCACATTGCTTCGCAGAATTGCCTTTGTGCAGAAAACACAAACACTTGTTCAGAACAAAAGAAAGCACAGAGCCTCAGATTTTATGTTGTCCTGGAGAGCTTGCAGAGCACTGGGGAAAGGCAGGCAGAGAATTCCCTGCTAGCACCTTCTCTGTGCCTGGGAAGCAGAAGTGTTCACATTGCTTCGCAGAATCGCTTTTGTGCAGAAAACACTAACACTTGTTCAGAACAAAAGAAAGCACAGAGCCCCAGATTTGCTGTTGTTCTGGAGAGCTTGCAGAGCACTGGGGAAAGGCAGGCAGAGAATTCCCTGCTAGCACCTTCTCTGTGCCTGGGAAGCAGAAGTGTTCACGTTACTTCGCAGAATCGCTTTTGTGCAGAAAACACTAACACTTGTTCAGAACAAAAGAAAGCACAGAGCCCCAGATTTGCTGTTGTTCTGGAGAGCTTGCAGAGCACTGGGGAAAGGCAGGCAGAGAATTCCCTGCTAGCACCTTCTCTGTGCCTGGGAAGCAGAAGTGTTCACATTGCTTCGCAGAATCGCCTTTGTGCAGAAAACACTAACACTTGTTCAGAACAAAAGAAAGCACAGAGCCCCAGATTTGCTGTTGTTCTGGAGAGCTTGCAGAGCACTGGGGAAAGGCAGGCAGAGAATTCCCTGCTAGCACCTTCTCTGTGCCTGGGAAGCAGAAGTGTTTACGTTGCTTCGCAGAATCGCTATTGTGCAGAAAACAGTAACACTTGTTCAGAAGGAAAGAAAGCACAGAGCCCCAGATTCTATGTTGTCCTGGAGAGCTTGCAGAGCACTGGGGAAAGGCAGGCAGAGAATTCCCTGCTAGCACCTTCTCTGTGCCTGGGAAGCAGAAGTGTTCACATTGCTTCGCAGAATCGCCTTTGTGCAGAAAACACTAACACTTGTTCCGAACAAAAGAAAGCACAGAGCCCCAGATTCTATGTTGTCCTGGAGAGCTTGCAGAGCACTGGGGAAAGGCAGGCAGGGAATTCCCTGCTAGCAGCTTCTCTGTGCCTGGGAAGCAGAAGTGTTCACATTGCTTCGCAGAATCGCTTTTCTGCAGAAAACACTAACACTTGTTCAGAACAAAAGAAAGCACAGAGCCCCAGATTTGCTGTTGTTCTGGAGAGCTTGCAGAGCACTGGGGAAAGGCAGGCAGAGAATTCCCTGCTAGCACCTTCTCTGTGCCTGGGAAGCAGAAGTGTTCACATTGCTTCGCAGAATCGCCTTTGTGCAGAAAACACTAACACTTGTTCAGAACAAAAGAAAGCACAGAGCCCCAGATTCTATGTTGTCCTGGAGAGCTTGCAGAGCACTGGGGAAAGGCAGGCAGAGAATTCCCTGCTAGCACCTTCTCTGTGCCTGGGAAGCAGAAGTGTTCACATTACTTTGCAGAATCGCCTTTGTGCAGAAAACACTAACACTTGTTCAGAACAAAAGAAAGCACAGAGCCCCAGATTTGCTGTTGTTCTGGAGAGCTTGCAGAGCACTGGGGAAAGGCAGGCAGAGAATTCCCTGCTAGCACCTTCTCTGTGCCTGGGAAGCAGAAGTGTTCACATTGCTTCGCAGAATCGCCTTTGTGCAGAAAACACTAACACTTGTTCAGAACAAAAGAAAGCACAGAGCCCCAGATTTTATGCTGTTCTGGAGAGCTTGCAGAGCACTGGGGAAAGGCAGGCAGAGAATTCCCTGCTAGCACCTTCTCTGTGCCTGGGAAGCAGAAGTGTTCACATTGCTTCGCAGAATCGCCTTTGTGCAGAAAACACTAACACTTGTTCAGAACAAAAGAAAGCACAGAGCCCCAGATTTGCTGTTGTTCTGGAGAGCTTGCAGAGCACTGGGGAAAGACAGGCAGAGAATTCCCTGCTAGCACCTTCTCTGTGCCTGGGAAGCAGGAGTGTTCACATTGCTTCGCAGAATCGCCTTTGTGCAGAAAACACTAACACTTGTTCAGAACAAAAGAAAGCACAGAGCCCCAGATTTGCTGTTGTTCTGGAGAGCTTGCAGAGCACTGGGGAAAGGCAGGCAGAGAATTCCCTGCTAGCACCTTCTCTGTGCCTGGGAAGCAGAAGTGTTCACATTGCTTCGCAGAATCGCCTTTGTGCAGAAAGCACTAACACTTGTTCAGAACAAAAGAAAGCACAGAGCCCCAGATTCTATGTTGTCCTGGAGAGCTTGCAGAGCACTGGGGAAAGGCAGGCAGAGAATTTCCTGCTAGCACCTTCTCTGTGCCTGTTCACATTGCTTCGCAGAATCGCTTTTGTGCAGAAAACAGTAACACTTGTTCAGAACGAAAGAAAGCACAGAGCCCCAGATTCTATGTTTTCCTGGAGATCTTGCAGAGCACTGGGGAAAGGCAGGCAGAGAATTCCTTGCTAGCACCTTCTCTGTGCCTGGGAAGCAGAAGTGTTCACATTGCTTGGCAGAATCGCTTTTGTGCAGAAAACAGTAACACTTGTTCAGAACGAAAGAAAGCACAGAGCCCCAGATTCTATGTTGTCCTGGAGAGCTTGCAGAGCACTGGGGAAAGGCAGGCAGAGAATTCCCTGCTAGCACCTTCTCTGTGCCTGTTCACATTGCTTCGCTGTATCGCTTTTGTGCAGAAAACCCTAACACTTGTTCAGAACGAAAGAAAGCACAGAGCCCCAGATTCTATGTTGTCCTGGATAGCTTGCAGAGCACTGGGGAAAGGCAGGCAGAGAATTCCCTGCTAGCACCTTCTCTGTGCCTGGGAAGCAGAAGTGTTCACATTGCTTCGCAGAATCGCCTTTGTGCAGAAAACACTAACACTTGTTCAGAACAAAAGAAAGCACAGAGCCCCAGATTTGCTGTTGTCCTGGAGAGCTTGCAGAGCACTGGGGAAAGGCAGGCAGAGAATTCCCTGCTAGCACCTTCTCTGTGCCTGGGAAGCAGAAGTGTTCACATTACTTCGCAGAATCGCTTTTGTGCAGAAAACACTAACACTTGTTCAGAACAAAAGAAAGCACAGAGCCCCAGATTTGCTGTTGTTCTGGAGAGCTTGCAGAGCACTGGGGAAAGGCAGGCAGAGAATTCCCTGCTAGCACCTTCTCTGTGCCTGGGAAGCAGAAGTGTTCACATTGCTTCGCAGAATCGCCTTTGTGCAGAAAACACTAACACTTGTTCAGAACAAAAGAAAGCACAGAGCCCCAGATTTGCTGTTGTTCTGGAGAGCTTGCAGAGCACTGGGGAAAGGCAGGCAGAGAATTCCCTGCTAGCACCTTCTCTGTGCCTGGGAAGCAGAAGTGTTCACATTACTTCGCAGAATCGCTTTTGTGCAGAAAACACTAACACTTGTTCAGAACAAAAGAAAGCACAGAGCCCCAGATTTGCTGTTGTTCTGGAGAGCTTGCAGAGCACTGGGGAAAGGCAGGCAGAGAATTCCCTGCTAGCACCTTCTCTGTGCCTGGGAAGCAGAAGTGTTCACATTGCTTCGCAGAATTGCCTTTGTGCAGAAAACACAAACACTTTTTCAGAACAAAAGAAAGCACAGAGCCTCAGATTTTATGTTGTCCTGGAGAGCTTGCAGAGCACTGGGGAAAGGCAGGCAGAGAATTCCCTGCTAGCACCTTCTCTGTGCCTGGGAAGCGGAAGTGTTCACATTGCTTCGCAGAATCGCTTTTCTGCAGAAAACACTAACACTTGTTCAGAACAAAAGAAAGCACAGAGCCCCAGATTTGCTGTTGTTCTGGAGAGCTTGCAGAGCACTGGGGAAAGGCAGGCAGAGAATTCCCTGCTAGCACCTTCTCTGTGCCTGGGAAGCAGAAGTGTTCACATTGCTTCGCAGAAGCGCTTTTGTGCAGAAAACAGTAACACTTGTTCAGAACGAAAGAAAGCACAGAGCCCCAGATTTGCTGTTGTCCTGGAGAGCTTGCAGAGCACTGGGGAAAGGCAGGCAGAGAATTCCCTGCTAGCACCTTCTCTGTGCCTGGGAAGCAGAAGTGTTCACGTTACTTCGCAGAATCGCTTTTGTGCAGAAAACACTAACACTTGTTCAGAACAAAAGAAAGCACAGAGCCCCAGATTTGCTGTTGTTCTGGAGAGCTTGCAGAGCACTGGGGAAAGGCAGGCAGAGAATTCCCTGCTAGCACCTTCTCTGTGCCTGGGAAGCAGAAGTGTTCACATTGCTTCGCAGAATCGCCTTTGTGCAGAAAACACTAACACTTGTTCAGAACAAAAGAAAGCACAGAGCCCCAGATTTGCTGTTGTTCTGGAGAGCTTGCAGAGCACTGGGGAAAGGCAGGCAGAGAATTCCCTGCTAGCACCTTCTCTGTGCCTGGGAAGCAGAAGTGTTTACGTTGCTTCGCAGAATCGCTATTGTGCAGAAAACAGTAACACTTGTTCAGAAGGAAAGAAAGCACAGAGCCCCAGATTCTATGTTGTCCTGGAGAGCTTGCAGAGCACTGGGGAAAGGCAGGCAGAGAATTCCCTGCTAGCACCTTCTCTGTGCCTGGGAAGCAGAAGTGTTCACATTGCTTCGCAGAATCGCCTTTGTGCAGAAAACACTAACACTTGTTCCGAACAAAAGAAAGCACAGAGCCCCAGATTCTATGTTGTCCTGGAGAGCTTGCAGAGCACTGGGGAAAGGCAGGCAGGGAATTCCCTGCTAGCACCTTCTCTGTGCCTGGGAAGCAGAAGTGTTCACATTGCTTCGCAGAATCGCTTTTCTGCAGAAAACACTAACACTTGTTCAGAACAAAAGAAAGCACAGAGCCCCAGATTCTATGTTGTCCTGGAGAGCTTGCAGAGCACTGGGGAAAGGCAGGCAGAGAATTCCTTGCTAGCACCTTCTCTGTGCCTGGGAAGCAGAAGTGTTCATATTGCTTCGCAGAATCGCTTTTGTGCAGAAAACACTAACACTTGTTCAGAACGAAAGAAAGCACAGAGCCCCAGATTTGCTGTTGTTCTGGAGAGCTTGCAGAGCACTGGGGAAAGGCAGGCAGAGAATTCCCTGCTAGCACCTTCTCTGTGCCTGGGAAGCAGAAGTGTTCACATTACTTCGCAGAATCGCTTTTGTGCAGAAAACACTAACACTTGTTCAGAACAAAAGAAAGCACAGAGCCCCAGATTTGCTGTTGTTCTGGAGAGCTTGCAGAGCACTGGGGAAAGGCAGGCAGAGAATTCCCTGCTAGCACCTTCTCTGTGCCTGGGAAGCAGGAGTGTTCACATTGCTTCGCAGAATTGCCTTTGTGCAGAAAACACAAACACTTGTTCAGAACAAAAGAAAGCACAGAGCCTCAGATTTTATGTTGTCCTGGAGAGCAAGCAGAGCACTGGGGAAAGGCAGGCAGAGAATTCCCTGCTAGCACCTTCTCTGTGCCTGGGAAGCAGAAGTGTTCACATTGCTTCGCAGAATCGCTTTTGTGCAGAAAACACTAACACTTGTTCAGAACAAAAGAAAGCACAGAGCCCCAGATTTGCTGTTGTTCTGGAGAGCTTGCAGAGCACTGGGGAAAGGCAGGCAGAGAATTCCCTGCTAGCACCTTCTCTGTGCCTGGGAAGCAGAAGTGTTCACGTTACTTCGCAGAATCGCTTTTGTGCAGAAAACACTAACACTTGTTCAGAACAAAAGAAAGCACAGAGCCCCAGATTTGCTGTTGTTCTGGAGAGCTTGCAGAGCACTGGGGAAAGGCAGGCAGAGAATTCCCTGCTAGCACCTTCTCTGTGCCTGGGAAGCAGAAGTGTTCACATTGCTTCGCAGAATCGCCTTTGTGCAGAAAACACTAACACTTGTTCAGAACAAAAGAAAGCACAGAGCCCCAGATTTGCTGTTGTTCTGGAGAGCTTGCAGAGCACTGGGGAAAGGCAGGCAGAGAATTCCCTGCTAGCACCTTCTCTGTGCCTGGGAAGCAGAAGTGTTTACGTTGCTTCGCAGAATCGCTATTGTGCAGAAAACAGTAACACTTGTTCAGAAGGAAAGAAAGCACAGAGCCCCAGATTCTATGTTGTCCTGGAGAGCTTGCAGAGCACTGGGGAAAGGCAGGCAGAGAATTCCCTGCTAGCACCTTCTCTGTGCCTGGGAAGCAGAAGTGTTCACATTGCTTCGCAGAATCGCCTTTGTGCAGAAAACACTAACACTTGTTCCGAACAAAAGAAAGCACAGAGCCCCAGATTCTATGTTGTCCTGGAGAGCTTGCAGAGCACTGGGGAAAGGCAGGCAGGGAATTCCCTGCTAGCAGCTTCTCTGTGCCTGGGAAGCAGAAGTGTTCACATTGCTTCGCAGAATCGCTTTTCTGCAGAAAACACTAACACTTGTTCAGAACAAAAGAAAGCACAGAGCCCCAGATTTGCTGTTGTTCTGGAGAGCTTGCAGAGCACTGGGGAAAGGCAGGCAGAGAATTCCCTGCTAGCACCTTCTCTGTGCCTGGGAAGCAGAAGTGTTCACATTGCTTCGCAGAATCGCCTTTGTGCAGAAAACACTAACACTTGTTCAGAACAAAAGAAAGCACAGAGCCCCAGATTCTATGTTGTCCTGGAGAGCTTGCAGAGCACTGGGGAAAGGCAGGCAGAGAATTCCCTGCTAGCACCTTCTCTGTGCCTGGGAAGCAGAAGTGTTCACATTACTTTGCAGAATCGCCTTTGTGCAGAAAACACTAACACTTGTTCAGAACAAAAGAAAGCACAGAGCCCCAGATTTGCTGTTGTTCTGGAGAGCTTGCAGAGCACTGGGGAAAGGCAGGCAGAGAATTCCCTGCTAGCACCTTCTCTGTGCCTGGGAAGCAGAAGTGTTCACATTGCTTCGCAGAATCGCCTTTGTGCAGAAAACACTAACACTTGTTCAGAACAAAAGAAAGCACAGAGCCCCAGATTTTATGCTGTTCTGGAGAGCTTGCAGAGCACTGGGGAAAGGCAGGCAGAGAATTCCCTGCTAGCACCTTCTCTGTGCCTGGGAAGCAGAAGTGTTCACATTGCTTCGCAGAATCGCCTTTGTGCAGAAAACACTAACACTTGTTCAGAACAAAAGAAAGCACAGAGCCCCAGATTTGCTGTTGTTCTGGAGAGCTTGCAGAGCACTGGGGAAAGACAGGCAGAGAATTCCCTGCTAGCACCTTCTCTGTGCCTGGGAAGCAGGAGTGTTCACATTGCTTCGCAGAATCGCCTTTGTGCAGAAAACACTAACACTTGTTCAGAACAAAAGAAAGCACAGAGCCCCAGATTTGCTGTTGTTCTGGAGAGCTTGCAGAGCACTGGGGAAAGGCAGGCAGAGAATTCCCTGCTAGCACCTTCTCTGTGCCTGTTCACATTGCTTCGCTGTATCGCTTTTGTGCAGAAAACCCTAACACTTGTTCAGAACGAAAGAAAGCACAGAGCCCCAGATTCTATGTTGTCCTGGATAGCTTGCAGAGCACTGGGGAAAGGCAGGCAGAGAATTCCCTGCTAGCACCTTCTCTGTGCCTGGGAAGCAGAAGTGTTCACATTGCTTCGCAGAATCGCCTTTGTGCAGAAAACACTAACACTTGTTCAGAACAAAAGAAAGCACAGAGCCCCAGATTTGCTGTTGTCCTGGAGAGCTTGCAGAGCACTGGGGAAAGGCAGGCAGAGAATTCCCTGCTAGCACCTTCTCTGTGCCTGGGAAGCAGAAGTGTTCACATTACTTCGCAGAATCGCTTTTGTGCAGAAAACACTAACACTTGTTCAGAACAAAAGAAAGCACAGAGCCCCAGATTTGCTGTTGTTCTGGAGAGCTTGCAGAGCACTGGGGAAAGGCAGGCAGAGAATTCCCTGCTAGCACCTTCTCTGTGCCTGGGAAGCAGAAGTGTTCACATTGCTTCGCAGAATCGCCTTTGTGCAGAAAACACTAACACTTGTTCAGAACAAAAGAAAGCACAGAGCCCCAGATTTGCTGTTGTTCTGGAGAGCTTGCAGAGCACTGGGGAAAGGCAGGCAGAGAATTCCCTGCTAGCACCTTCTCTGTGCCTGGGAAGCAGAAGTGTTCACATTACTTCGCAGAATCGCTTTTGTGCAGAAAACACTAACACTTGTTCAGAACAAAAGAAAGCACAGAGCCCCAGATTTGCTGTTGTTCTGGAGAGCTTGCAGAGCACTGGGGAAAGGCAGGCAGAGAATTCCCTGCTAGCACCTTCTCTGTGCCTGGGAAGCAGAAGTGTTCACATTGCTTCGCAGAATTGCCTTTGTGCAGAAAACACAAACACTTGTTCAGAACAAAAGAAAGCACAGAGCCTCAGATTTTATGTTGTCCTGGAGAGCTTGCAGAGCACTGGGGAAAGGCAGGCAGAGAATTCCCTGCTAGCACCTTCTCTGTGCCTGGGAAGCGGAAGTGTTCACATTGCTTCGCAGAATCGCTTTTCTGCAGAAAACACTAACACTTGTTCAGAACAAAAGAAAGCACAGAGCCCCAGATTTGCTGTTGTTCTGGAGAGCTTGCAGAGCACTGGGGAAAGGCAGGCAGAGAATTCCCTGCTAGCACCTTCTCTGTGCCTGGGAAGCAGAAGTGTTCACATTGCTTCGCAGAAGCGCTTTTGTGCAGAAAACAGTAACACTTGTTCAGAACGAAAGAAAGCACAGAGCCCCAGATTTGCTGTTGTCCTGGAGAGCTTGCAGAGCACTGGGGAAAGGCAGGCAGAGAATTCCCTGCTAGCACCTTCTCTGTGCCTGGGAAGCAGAAGTGTTCACGTTACTTCGCAGAATCGCTTTTGTGCAGAAAACACTAACACTTGTTCAGAACAAAAGAAAGCACAGAGCCCCAGATTTGCTGTTGTTCTGGAGAGCTTGCAGAGCACTGGGGAAAGGCAGGCAGAGAATTCCCTGCTAGCACCTTCTCTGTGCCTGGGAAGCAGAAGTGTTCACATTGCTTCGCAGAATCGCCTTTGTGCAGAAAACACTAACACTTGTTCAGAACAAAAGAAAGCACAGAGCCCCAGATTTGCTGTTGTTCTGGAGAGCTTGCAGAGCACTGGGGAAAGGCAGGCAGAGAATTCCCTGCTAGCACCTTCTCTGTGCCTGGGAAGCAGAAGTGTTTACGTTGCTTCGCAGAATCGCTATTGTGCAGAAAACAGTAACACTTGTTCAGAAGGAAAGAAAGCACAGAGCCCCAGATTCTATGTTGTCCTGGAGAGCTTGCAGAGCACTGGGGAAAGGCAGGCAGAGAATTCCCTGCTAGCACCTTCTCTGTGCCTGGGAAGCAGAAGTGTTCACATTGCTTCGCAGAATCGCCTTTGTGCAGAAAACACTAACACTTGTTCCGAACAAAAGAAAGCACAGAGCCCCAGATTCTATGTTGTCCTGGAGAGCTTGCAGAGCACTGGGGAAAGGCAGGCAGGGAATTCCCTGCTAGCACCTTCTCTGTGCCTGGGAAGCAGAAGTGTTCACATTGCTTCGCAGAATCGCTTTTCTGCAGAAAACACTAACACTTGTTCAGAACAAAAGAAAGCACAGAGCCCCAGATTCTATGTTGTCCTGGAGAGCTTGCAGAGCACTGGGGAAAGGCAGGCAGAGAATTCCTTGCTAGCACCTTCTCTGTGCCTGGGAAGCAGAAGTGTTCATATTGCTTCGCAGAATCGCTTTTGTGCAGAAAACACTAACACTTGTTCAGAACGAAAGAAAGCACAGAGCCCCAGATTTGCTGTTGTTCTGGAGAGCTTGCAGAGCACTGGGGAAAGGCAGGCAGAGAATTCCCTGCTAGCACCTTCTCTGTGCCTGGGAAGCAGAAGTGTTCACATTACTTCGCAGAATCGCTTTTGTGCAGAAAACACTAACACTTGTTCAGAACAAAAGAAAGCACAGAGCCCCAGATTTGCTGTTGTTCTGGAGAGCTTGCAGAGCACTGGGGAAAGGCAGGCAGAGAATTCCCTGCTAGCACCTTCTCTGTGCCTGGGAAGCAGAAGTGTTCACATTGCTTCGCAGAATCGCCTTTGTGCAGAAAACACTAACACTTGTTCAGAACAAAAGAAAGCACAGAGCCCCAGATTTGCTGTTGTTCTGGAGAGCTTGCAGAGCACTGGGGAAAGGCAGGCAGAGAATTCCCTGCTAGCACCTTCTCTGTGCCTGGGAAGCAGAAGTGTTCACATTACTTCGCAGAATCGCTTTTGTGCAGAAAACACTAACACTTGTTCAGAACAAAAGAAAGCACAGAGCCCCAGATTTGCTGTTGTTCTGGAGAGCTTGCAGAGCACTGGGGAAAGGCAGGCAGAGAATTCCCTGCTAGCACCTTCTCTGTGCCTGGGAAGCAGAAGTGTTCACATTGCTTCGCAGAATTGCCTTTGTGCAGAAAACACAAACACTTGTTCAGAACAAAAGAAAGCACAGAGCCTCAGATTTTATGTTGTCCTGGAGAGCTTGCAGAGCACTGGGGAAAGGCAGGCAGAGAATTCCCTGCTAGCACCTTCTCTGTGCCTGGGAAGCAGAAGTGTTCACATTGCTTCGCAGAATCGCTTTTGTGCAGAAAACACTAACACTTGTTCAGAACAAAAGAAAGCACAGAGCCCCAGATTTGCTGTTGTTCTGGAGAGCTTGCAGAGCACTGGGGAAAGGCAGGCAGAGAATTCCCTGCTAGCACCTTCTCTGTGCCTGGGAAGCAGAAGTGTTCACGTTACTTCGCAGAATCGCTTTTGTGCAGAAAACACTAACACTTGTTCAGAACAAAAGAAAGCACAGAGCCCCAGATTTGCTGTTGTTCTGGAGAGCTTGCAGAGCACTGGGGAAAGGCAGGCAGAGAATTCCCTGCTAGCACCTTCTCTGTGCCTGGGAAGCAGAAGTGTTCACATTGCTTCGCAGAATCGCCTTTGTGCAGAAAACACTAACACTTGTTCAGAACAAAAGAAAGCACAGAGCCCCAGATTTGCTGTTGTTCTGGAGAGCTTGCAGAGCACTGGGGAAAGGCAGGCAGAGAATTCCCTGCTAGCACCTTCTCTGTGCCTGGGAAGCAGAAGTGTTTACGTTGCTTCGCAGAATCGCTATTGTGCAGAAAACAGTAACACTTGTTCAGAAGGAAAGAAAGCACAGAGCCCCAGATTCTATGTTGTCCTGGAGAGCTTGCAGAGCACTGGGGAAAGGCAGGCAGAGAATTCCCTGCTAGCACCTTCTCTGTGCCTGGGAAGCAGAAGTGTTCACATTGCTTCGCAGAATCGCCTTTGTGCAGAAAACACTAACACTTGTTCCGAACAAAAGAAAGCACAGAGCCCCAGATTCTATGTTGTCCTGGAGAGCTTGCAGAGCACTGGGGAAAGGCAGGCAGGGAATTCCCTGCTAGCACCTTCTCTGTGCCTGGGAAGCAGAAGTGTTCACATTGCTTCGCAGAATCGCTTTTCTGCAGAAAACACTAACACTTGTTCAGAACAAAAGAAAGCACAGAGCCCCAGATTTGCTGTTGTTCTGGAGAGCTTGCAGAGCACTGGGGAAAGGCAGGCAGAGAATTCCCTGCTAGCACCTTCTCTGTGCCTGGGAAGCAGAAGTGTTCACATTGCTTCGCAGAATCGCCTTTGTGCAGAAAACACTAACACTTGTTCAGAACAAAAGAAAGCACAGAGCCCCAGATTTGCTGTTGTCCTGGAGAGCTTGCAGAGCACTGGGGAAAGGCAGGCAGAGAATTCCCTGCTAGCACCTTCTCTGTGCCTGGGAAGCAGAAGTGTTCACATTGCTTCGCAGAATCGCCTTTGTGCAGAAAACACTAACACTTGTTCAGAACAAAAGAAAGCACAGAGCCCCAGATTTGCTGTTGTTCTGGAGAGCTTGCAGAGCACTGGGGAAAGGCAGGCAGAGAATTCCCTGCTAGCACCTTCTCTGTGCCTGGGAAGCAGAAGTGTTCACATTGCTTCGCAGAATCGCCTTTGTGCAGAAAACACTAACACTTGTTCAGAACAAAAGAAAGCACAGAGCCCCAGATTTTATGCTGTTCTGGAGAGCTTGCAGAGCACTGGGGAAAGGCAGGCAGAGAATTCCCTGCTAGCACCTTCTCTGTGCCTGGGAAGCAGAAGTGTTCACATTGCTTCGCAGAATCGCCTTTGTGCAGAAAACACTAACACTTGTTCAGAACAAAAGAAAGCACAGAGCCCCAGATTTGCTGTTGTTCTGGAGAGCTTGCAGAGCACTGGGGAAAGACAGGCAGAGAATTCCCTGCTAGCACCTTCTCTGTGCCTGGGAAGCAGGAGTGTTCACATTGCTTCGCAGAATCGCCTTTGTGCAGAAAACACTAACACTTGTTCAGAACAAAAGAAAGCACAGAGCCCCAGATTTGCTGTTGTTCTGGAGAGCTTGCAGAGCACTGGGGAAAGGCAGGCAGAGAATTCCCTGCTAGCACCTTCTCTGTGCCTGGGAAGCAGAAGTGTTCACATTGCTTCGCAGAATCGCCTTTGTGCAGAAAGCACTAACACTTGTTCAGAACAAAAGAAAGCACAGAGCCCCAGATTCTATGTTGTCCTGGAGAGCTTGCAGAGCACTGGGGAAAGGCAGGCAGAGAATTTCCTGCTAGCACCTTCTCTGTGCCTGTTCACATTGCTTCGCAGAATCGCTTTTGTGCAGAAAACAGTAACACTTGTTCAGAACGAAAGAAAGCACAGAGCCCCAGATTCTATGTTTTCCTGGAGATCTTGCAGAGCACTGGGGAAAGGCAGGCAGAGAATTCCTTGCTAGCACCTTCTCTGTGCCTGGGAAGCAGAAGTGTTCACATTGCTTCGCAGAATCGCTTTTGTGCAGAAAACAGTAACACTTGTTCAGAACGAAAGAAAGCACAGAGCCCCAGATTCTATGTTGTCCTGGAGAGCTTGCAGAGCACTGGGGAAAGGCAGGCAGAGAATTCCCTGCTAGCACCTTCTCTGTGCCTGTTCACATTGCTTCGCTGTATCGCTTTTGTGCAGAAAACCCTAACACTTGTTCAGAACGAAAGAAAGCACAGAGCCCCAGATTCTATGTTGTCCTGGATAGCTTGCAGAGCACTGGGGAAAGGCAGGCAGAGAATTCCCTGCTAGCACCTTCTCTGTGCCTGGGAAGCAGAAGTGTTCACATTGCTTCGCAGAATCGCCTTTGTGCAGAAAACACTAACACTTGTTCAGAACAAAAGAAAGCACAGAGCCCCAGATTTGCTGTTGTCCTGGAGAGCTTGCAGAGCACTGGGGAAAGGCAGGCAGAGAATTCCCTGCTAGCACCTTCTCTGTGCCTGGGAAGCAGAAGTGTTCACATTACTTCGCAGAATCGCTTTTGTGCAGAAAACACTAACACTTGTTCAGAACAAAAGAAAGCACAGAGCCCCAGATTTGCTGTTGTTCTGGAGAGCTTGCAGAGCACTGGGGAAAGGCAGGCAGAGAATTCCCTGCTAGCACCTTCTCTGTGCCTGGGAAGCAGAAGTGTTCACATTGCTTCGCAGAATCGCCTTTGTGCAGAAAACACTAACACTTGTTCAGAACAAAAGAAAGCACAGAGCCCCAGATTTGCTGTTGTTCTGGAGAGCTTGCAGAGCACTGGGGAAAGGCAGGCAGAGAATTCCCTGCTAGCACCTTCTCTGTGCCTGGGAAGCAGAAGTGTTCACATTACTTCGCAGAATCGCTTTTGTGCAGAAAACACTAACACTTGTTCAGAACAAAAGAAAGCACAGAGCCCCAGATTTGCTGTTGTTCTGGAGAGCTTGCAGAGCACTGGGGAAAGGCAGGCAGAGAATTCCCTGCTAGCACCTTCTCTGTGCCTGGGAAGCAGAAGTGTTCACATTGCTTCGCAGAATTGCCTTTGTGCAGAAAACACTAACACTTGTTCAGAACAAAAGAAAGCACAGAGCCTCAGATTTTATGTTGTCCTGGAGAGCTTGCAGAGCACTGGGGAAAGGCAGGCAGAGAATTCCCTGCTAGCACCTTCTCTGTGCCTGGGAAGCGGAAGTGTTCACATTGCTTCGCAGAATCGCTTTTCTGCAGAAAACACTAACACTTGTTCAGAACAAAAGAAAGCACAGAGCCCCAGATTTGCTGTTGTTCTGGAGAGCTTGCAGAGCACTGGGGAAAGGCAGGCAGAGAATTCCCTGCTAGCACCTTCTCTGTGCCTGGGAAGCAGAAGTGTTCACATTGCTTCGCAGAAGCGCTTTTGTGCAGAAAACAGTAACACTTGTTCAGAACGAAAGAAAGCACAGAGCCCCAGATTTGCTGTTGTCCTGGAGAGCTTGCAGAGCACTGGGGAAAGGCAGGCAGAGAATTCCCTGCTAGCACCTTCTCTGTGCCTGGGAAGCAGAAGTGTTCACGTTACTTCGCAGAATCGCTTTTGTGCAGAAAACACTAACACTTGTTCAGAACAAAAGAAAGCACAGAGCCCCAGATTTGCTGTTGTTCTGGAGAGCTTGCAGAGCACTGGGGAAAGGCAGGCAGAGAATTCCCTGCTAGCACCTTCTCTGTGCCTGGGAAGCAGAAGTGTTCACATTGCTTCGCAGAATCGCCTTTGTGCAGAAAACACTAACACTTGTTCAGAACAAAAGAAAGCACAGAGCCCCAGATTTGCTGTTGTTCTGGAGAGCTTGCAGAGCACTGGGGAAAGGCAGGCAGAGAATTCCCTGCTAGCACCTTCTCTGTGCCTGGGAAGCAGAAGTGTTTACGTTGCTTCGCAGAATCGCTATTGTGCAGAAAACAGTAACACTTGTTCAGAAGGAAAGAAAGCACAGAGCCCCAGATTCTATGTTGTCCTGGAGAGCTTGCAGAGCACTGGGGAAAGGCAGGCAGGGAATTCCCTGCTAGCACCTTCTCTGTGCCTGGGAAGCAGAAGTGTTCACATTGCTTCGCAGAATCGCTTTTCTGCAGAAAACACTAACACTTGTTCAGAACAAAAGAAAGCACAGAGCCCCAGTTTTGCTGTTGTTCTGGAGAGCTTGCAGAGCACTGGGGAAAGGCAGGCAGAGAATTCCCTGCTAGCACCTTCTCTGTGCCTGGGAAGCAGAAGTGTTCACATTGCTTCGCAGAATCGCCTTTGTGCAGAAAACACTAACACTTGTTCAGAACAAAAGAAAGCACAGAGCCCCAGATTCTATGTTGTCCTGGAGAGCTTGCAGAGCACTGGGGAAAGGCAGGCAGGGAATTCCCTGCTAGCACCTTCTCTGTGCCTGGGAAGCAGAAGTGTTCACATTGCTTCGCAGAATCGCTTTTCTGCAGAAAACACTAACACTTGTTCAGAACAAAAGAAAGCACAGAGCCCCAGATTTGCTGTTGTTCTGGAGAGCTTGCAGAGCACTGGGGAAAGGCAGGCAGAGAATTCCCTGCTAGCACCTTCTCTGTGCCTGGGAAGCAGAAGTGTTCACATTGCTTCGCAGAATCGCCTTTGTGCAGAAAACACTAACACTTGTTCAGAACAAAAGAAAGCACAGAGCCCCAGATTCTATGTTGTCCTGGAGAGCTTGCAGAGCACTGGGGAAAGGCAGGCAGAGAATTCCCTGCTAGCACCTTCTCTGTGCCTGGGAAGCAGAAGTGTTCACATTACTTTGCAGAATCGCCTTTGTGCAGAAAACACTAACACTTGTTCAGAACAAAAGAAAGCACAGAGCCCCAGATTTGCTGTTGTTCTGGAGAGCTTGCAGAGCACTGGGGAAAGGCAGGCAGAGAATTCCCTGCTAGCACCTTCTCTGTGCCTGGGAAGCAGAAGTGTTCACATTGCTTCGCAGAATCGCCTTTGTGCAGAAAACACTAACACTTGTTCAGAAGGAAAGAAAGCACAGAGCCCCAGATTTGATGTTGTCCTGGAGAGCTTGCAGAGCACTGGGGAAAGGCAGGCAGAGAATTCCCTGCTAGCACCTTCTCTGTGCCTGTTCACATTGCTTCGCTGTATCGCTTTTGTGCAGAAAACAGTAACACTTGTTCAGAACGAAAGAAAGCACAGAGCCCCAGATTCTATGTTGTCCTGGAGAGCTTGCAGAGCACTGGTGAAAGGCAGGCAGAGAATTCCCTGCTAGCACCTTCTCTGTGCCTGGGAAGCAGAAGTGTTCACATTGCTTCGCAGAATCGCTATTGTGCAGAAAACAGTAACACTTGTTCAGAAGGAAAGAAAGCACAGAGCCCCAGATTCTATGTTGTCCTGGAGAGCTTGCAGAGCACTGGGGAAAGGCAGGCAGAGAATTCCTTGCTAGCACCTTCTCTGTGCCTGGGAAGCAGAAGTGTTCATATTGCTTCGCAGAATCGCTTTTGTGCAGAAAACACTAACACTTGTTCAGAACGAAAGAAAGCACAGAGCCCCAGATTTGCTGTTGTTCTGGAGAGCTTGCAGAGCACTGGGGAAAGGCAGGCAGAGAATTCCCTGCTAGCACCTTCTCTGTGCCTGGGAAGCAGAAGTGTTCACATTGCTTCGCAGAATCGCCTTTGTGCAGAAAACACTAACACTTGTTCAGAACAAAAGAAAGCACAGAGCCCCAGATTTGCTGTTGTTCTGGAGAGCTTGCAGAGCACTGGGGAAAGGCAGGCAGAGAATTCCCTGCTAGCACCTTCTCTGTGCCTGGGAAGCAGAAGTGTTCACATTGCTTCGCAGAATCGCTTTTGTGCAGAAAACACTAACACTTGTTCAGAACAAAAGAAAGCACAGAGCCCCAGATTCTATGTTGTCCTGGAGAGCTTGCAGAGCACTGGGGAAAGGCAGGCAGAGAATTCCCTGCTAGCACCTTCTCTGTGCCTGGGAAGCAGAAGTGTTCACATTACTGCGCAGAATCGCTTTTGTGCAGAAAACACTAACACTTGTTCAGAACAAAAGAAAGCACAGAGCCCCAGATTTGCTGTTGTTCTGGAGAGCTTGCAGAGCACTGGGGAAAGGCAGGCAGAGAATTCCCTGCTAGCACCTTCTCTGTGCCTGGGAAGCAGAAGTGTTCACATTGCTTCGCAGAATTGCCTTTGTGCAGAAAACACTAACACTTGTTCAGAACAAAAGAAAGCACAGAGCCTCAGATTTTATGTTGTCCTGGAGAGCTTGCAGAGCACTGGGGAAAGGCAGGCAGAGAATTCCCTGCTAGCACCTTCTCTGTGCCTGGGAAGCAGAAGTGTTCACATTGCTTCGCAGAATCGCTTACTGCAGAAAACACTAACACTTGTTCAGAACAAAAGAAAGCACAGAGCCCCAGATTTGCTGTTGTTCTGGAGAGCTTGCAGAGCACTGGGGAAAGGCAGGCAGAGAATTCCCTGCTAGCACCTTCTCTGTGCCTGGGAAGCAGAAGTGTTCACATTACTTCGCAGAATCGCTTTTGTGCAGAAAACACTAACACTTGTTCAGAACAAAAGAAAGCACAGAGCCCCAGATTCTATGTTGTCCTGGAGAGCTTGCAGAGCACTGGGGAAAGGCAGGCAGAGAATTCCCTGTTAGCAGCTTCTCTGTGCCTGGGAAGCAGAAGTGTTCACATTGCTTCGCAGAATCGTTTTTCTGCAGAAAACACTAACACTTGTTCAGAACAAAAGAAAGCACAGAGCCCCAGATTCTATGTTGTCCTGGAGAGCTTGCAGAGCACTGGGGAAAGGCAGGCAGGGAATTCCCTGCTAGCACCTTCTCTGTGCCTGGGAAGCAGAAGTGTTCACATTAGTTCGCAGAATCGCTTTTGTGCAGAAAACACTAACACTTGTTCAGAAGGAAAGAAAGCACAGAGCCCCAGATTTGATGTTGTCCTGGAGAGCATGCAGAGCACTGGGGAAAGGCAGGCAGAGAATTCCCTGCTAGCACCTTCTCTGTGCCTGTTCACATTGCTTCGCTGTATCGCTTTTGTGCAGAAAACAGTAACACTTGTTCAGAAGGAAAGAAAGCACAGAGCCCCAGATTCTATGTTGTCCTGGAGAGCTTGCAGAGCACTGGGGAAAGGCAGGCAGAGAATTCCCTGCTAGCACCTTCTCTGTGCCTGGGAAGCAGAAGTGTTTACATTGCTTCGCAGAATCGCTTTTCTGCAGAAAACACTAACACTTGTTCAGAACAAAAGAAAGCACAGAGCCCCAGATTTGCTGTTGTTCTGGAGAGCTTGCAGAGCACTGGGGAAAGGCAGGCAGAGAATTCCCTGCTAGCGCCTTCTCTGTGCCTGGGAAGCAGAAGTGTTCACATTGCTTCGCAGAATCGCCTTTGTGCAGAAAACACTAACACTTGTTCAGAACAAAAGAAAGCACAGAGCCCCAGATTCTATGTTGTCCTGGAGAGCTTGCAGAGCACTGGGGAAAGGCAGGCAGAGAATTCGCTGCTAGCACCTTCTCTGTGCCTGGGAAGCAGAAGTGTTCACATTACTTTGCAGAATCGCTTTTGTGCAGAAAACACTAACACTTGTTCAGAACAAAAGAAAGCACAGAGCCCCAGATTTGCTGTTGTTCTGGAGAGCTTGCAGAGCACTGGGGAAAGGCAGGCAGAGAATTCCCTGCTAGCACCTTCTCTGTGCCTGGGAAGCAGAAGTGTTCACATTGCTTCGCAGAATCGCCTTTGTGCAGAAAGCACTAACACTTGTTCAGAACAAAAGAAAGCACAGAGCCCCAGATTTTATGTTGTCCTGGAGAGCTTGCAGAGCACTGGGGAAAGGCAGGCAGAGAATTCCCTGCTAGCACCTTCTCTGTGCCTGGGAAGCAGAAGTGTTCACATTGCTTCGCAAGAATCGCTTTTGTGCAGAAAACAGTAACACTTGTTCAGAACGAAAGAAAGCACAGAGCCCCATATTTTATGTTGTCCTGGAGAGCTTGCAGAGCACTGGGGAAAGGCAGGCAGAGAATTCCCTGCTAGCACCTTCTCTGTGCCTGGGAAGCAGAAGTGTTCACATTACTTCGCAGAATCGCTTTTGTGCAGAAAACACTAACACTTGTTCAGAACAAAAGAAAGCACAGAGCCCCAGATTTGCTGTTGTTCTGGAGAGCTTGCAGAGCACTGGGGAAAGGCAGGCAGAGAATTCCCTGCTAGCACCTTCTCTGTGCCTGGGAAGCAGAAGTGTTCACATTACTTCGCAGAATCGCTTTTGTGCAGAAAACACTAACACTTGTTCAGAACAAAAGAAAGCACAGAGCCCCAGATTCTATGTTGTCCTGGAGAGCTTGCAGAGCACTGGGGAAAGGCAGGCAGAGAATTCCTTGCTAGCACCTTCTCTGTGCCTGGGAAGCAGAAGTGTTCATATTGCTTCGCAGAATCGCTTTTGTGCAGAAAACACTAACACTTGTTCAGAACGAAAGAAAGCACAGAGCCCCAGATTTGCTGTTGTTCTGGAGAGCTTGCAGAGCACTGGGGAAAGGCAGGCAGAGAATTCCCTGCTAGCACCTTCTCTGTGCCTGGGAAGCAGAAGTGTTCACATTACTTCGCAGAATCGCTTTTGTGCAGAAAACACTAACACTTGTTCAGAACAAAAGAAAGCACAGAGCCCCAGATTTGCTGTTGTTCTGGAGAGCTTGCAGAGCACTGGGGAAAGGCAGGCAGAGAATTCCCTGCTAGCACCTTCTCTGTGCCTGGGAAGCAGAAGTGTTCACATTGCTTCGCAGAATCGCCTTTGTGCAGAAAACACTAACACTTGTTCAGAACAAAAGAAAGCACAGAGCCCCAGATTTGCTGTTGTTCTGGAGAGCTTGCAGAGCACTGGGGAAAGGCAGGCAGAGAATTCCCTGCTAGCACCTTCTCTGTGCCTGGGAAGCAGAAGTGTTCACATTACTTCGCAGAATCGCTTTTGTGCAGAAAACACTAACACTTGTTCAGAACAAAAGAAAGCACAGAGCCCCAGATTTGCTGTTGTTCTGGAGAGCTTGCAGAGCACTGGGGAAAGGCAGGCAGAGAATTCCCTGCTAGCACCTTCTCTGTGCCTGGGAAGCAGAAGTGTTCACATTGCTTCGCAGAATTGCCTTTGTGCAGAAAACACAAACACTTGTTCAGAACAAAAGAAAGCACAGAGCCTCAGATTTTATGTTGTCCTGGAGAGCTTGCAGAGCACTGGGGAAAGGCAGGCAGAGAATTCCCTGCTAGCACCTTCTCTGTGCCTGGGAAGCAGAAGTGTTCACATTGCTTCGCAGAATCGCTTTTGTGCAGAAAACACTAACACTTGTTCAGAACAAAAGAAAGCACAGAGCCCCAGATTTGCTGTTGTTCTGGAGAGCTTGCAGAGCACTGGGGAAAGGCAGGCAGAGAATTCCCTGCTAGCACCTTCTCTGTGCCTGGGAAGCAGAAGTGTTCACGTTACTTCGCAGAATCGCTTTTGTGCAGAAAACACTAACACTTGTTCAGAACAAAAGAAAGCACAGAGCCCCAGATTTGCTGTTGTTCTGGAGAGCTTGCAGAGCACTGGGGAAAGGCAGGCAGAGAATTCCCTGCTAGCACCTTCTCTGTGCCTGGGAAGCAGAAGTGTTCACATTGCTTCGCAGAATCGCCTTTGTGCAGAAAACACTAACACTTGTTCAGAACAAAAGAAAGCACAGAGCCCAAGATTTGCTGTTGTTCTGGAGAGCTTGCAGAGCACTGGGGAAAGGCAGGCAGAGAATTCCCTGCTAGCACCTTCTCTGTGCCTGGGAAGCAGAAGTGTTTACGTTGCTTCGCAGAATCGCTATTGTGCAGAAAACAGTAACACTTGTTCAGAAGGAAAGAAAGCACAGAGCCCCAGATTCTATGTTGTCCTGGAGAGCTTGCAGAGCACTGGGGAAAGGCAGGCAGAGAATTCCCTGCTAGCACCTTCTCTGTGCCTGGGAAGCAGAAGTGTTCACATTGCTTCGCAGAATCGCCTTTGTGCAGAAAACACTAACACTTGTTCCGAACAAAAGAAAGCACAGAGCCCCAGATTCTATGTTGTCCTGGAGAGCTTGCAGAGCACTGGGGAAAGGCAGGCAGGGAATTCCCTGCTAGCAGCTTCTCTGTGCCTGGGAAGCAGAAGTGTTCACATTGCTTCGCAGAATCGCTTTTCTGCAGAAAACACTAACACTTGTTCAGAACAAAAGAAAGCACAGAGCCCCAGATTTGCTGTTGTTCTGGAGAGCTTGCAGAGCACTGGGGAAAGGCAGGCAGAGAATTCCCTGCTAGCACCTTCTCTGTGCCTGGGAAGCAGAAGTGTTCACATTGCTTCGCAGAATCGCCTTTGTGCAGAAAACACTAACACTTGTTCAGAACAAAAGAAAGCACAGAGCCCCAGATTCTATGTTGTCCTGGAGAGCTTGCAGAGCACTGGGGAAAGGCAGGCAGAGAATTCCCTGCTAGCACCTTCTCTGTGCCTGGGAAGCAGAAGTGTTCACATTACTTTGCAGAATCGCCTTTGTGCAGAAAACACTAACACTTGTTCAGAACAAAAGAAAGCACAGAGCCCCAGATTTGCTGTTGTTCTGGAGAGCTTGCAGAGCACTGGGGAAAGGCAGGCAGAGAATTCCCTGCTAGCACCTTCTCTGTGCCTGGGAAGCAGAAGTGTTCACATTGCTTCGCAGAATCGCCTTTGTGCAGAAAACACTAACACTTGTTCAGAACAAAAGAAAGCACAGAGCCCCAGATTTTATGCTGTTCTGGAGAGCTTGCAGAGCACTGGGGAAAGGCAGGCAGAGAATTCCCTGCTAGCACCTTCTCTGTGCCTGGGAAGCAGAAGTGTTCACATTGCTTCGCAGAATCGCCTTTGTGCAGAAAACACTAACACTTGTTCAGAACAAAAGAAAGCACAGAGCCCCAGATTTGCTGTTGTTCTGGAGAGCTTGCAGAGCACTGGGGAAAGACAGGCAGAGAATTCCCTGCTAGCACCTTCTCTGTGCCTGGGAAGCAGGAGTGTTCACATTGCTTCGCAGAATCGCCTTTGTGCAGAAAACACTAACACTTGTTCAGAACAAAAGAAAGCACAGAGCCCCAGATTTGCTGTTGTTCTGGAGAGCTTGCAGAGCACTGGGGAAAGGCAGGCAGAGAATTCCCTGCTAGCACCTTCTCTGTGCCTGGGAAGCAGAAGTGTTCACATTGCTTCGCAGAATCGCCTTTGTGCAGAAAGCACTAACACTTGTTCAGAACAAAAGAAAGCACAGAGCCCCAGATTCTATGTTGTCCTGGAGAGCTTGCAGAGCACTGGGGAAAGGCAGGCAGAGAATTTCCTGCTAGCACCTTCTCTGTGCCTGTTCACATTGCTTCGCAGAATCGCTTTTGTGCAGAAAACAGTAACACTTGTTCAGAACGAAAGAAAGCACAGAGCCCCAGATTCTATGTTGTCCTGGAGATCTTGCAGAGCACTGGGGAAAGGCAGGCAGAGAATTCCTTGCTAGCACCTTCTCTGTGCCTGGGAAGCAGAAGTGTTCACATTGCTTGGCAGAATCGCTTTTGTGCAGAAAACAGTAACACTTGTTCAGAACGAAAGAAAGCACAGAGCCCCAGATTCTATGTTGTCCTGGAGAGCTTGCAGAGCACTGGGGAAAGGCAGGCAGAGAATTCCCTGCTAGCACCTTCTCTGTGCCTGTTCACATTGCTTCGCTGTATCGCTTTTGTGCAGAAAACCCTAACACTTGTTCAGAACGAAAGAAAGCGCAGAGCCCCAGATTCTATGTTGTCCTGGATAGCTTGCAGAGCACTGGGGAAAGGCAGGCAGAGAATTCCCTGCTAGCACCTTCTCTGTGCCTGGGAAGCAGAAGTGTTCACATTGCTTCGCAGAATCGCCTTTGTGCAGAAAACACTAACACTTGTTCAGAACAAAAGAAAGCACAGAGCCCCAGATTTGCTGTTGTCCTGGAGAGCTTGCAGAGCACTGGGGAAAGGCAGGCAGAGAATTCCCTGCTAGCACCTTCTCTGTGCCTGGGAAGCAGAAGTGTTCACATTACTTCGCAGAATCGCTTTTGTGCAGAAAACACTAACACTTGTTCAGAACAAAAGAAAGCACAGAGCCCCAGATTTGCTGTTGTTCTGGAGAGCTTGCAGAGCACTGGGGAAAGGCAGGCAGAGAATTCCCTGCTAGCACCTTCTCTGTGCCTGGGAAGCAGAAGTGTTCACATTGCTTCGCAGAATCGCCTTTGTGCAGAAAACACTAACACTTGTTCAGAACAAAAGAAAGCACAGAGCCCCAGATTTGCTGTTGTTCTGGAGAGCTTGCAGAGCACTGGGGAAAGGCAGGCAGAGAATTCCCTGCTAGCACCTTCTCTGTGCCTGGGAAGCAGAAGTGTTCACATTACTTCGCAGAATCGCTTTTGTGCAGAAAACACTAACACTTGTTCAGAACAAAAGAAAGCACAGAGCCCCAGATTTGCTGTTCTTCTGGAGAGCTTGCAGAGCACTGGGGAAAGGCAGGCAGAGAATTCCCTGCTAGCACCTTCTCTGTGCCTGGGAAGCAGAAGTGTTCACATTGCTTCGCAGAATTGCCTTTGTGCAGAAAACACAAACACTTGTTCAGAACAAAAGAAAGCACAGAGCCTCAGATTTTATGTTGTCCTGGAGAGCTTGCAGAGCACTGGGGAAAGGCAGGCAGAGAATTCCCTGCTAGCACCTTCTCTGTGCCTGGGAAGCGGAAGTGTTCACATTGCTTCGCAGAATCGCTTTTCTGCAGAAAACACTAACACTTGTTCAGAACAAAAGAAAGCACAGAGCCCCAGATTTGCTGTTGTTCTGGAGAGCTTGCAGAGCACTGGGGAAAGGCAGGCAGAGAATTCCCTGCTAGCACCTTCTCTGTGCCTGGGAAGCAGAAGTGTTCACATTGCTTCGCAGAAGCGCTTTTGTGCAGAAAACAGTAACACTTGTTCAGAACGAAAGAAAGCACAGAGCCCCAGATTTGCTGTTGTCCTGGAGAGCTTGCAGAGCACTGGGGAAAGGCAGGCAGAGAATTCCCTGCTAGCACCTTCTCTGTGCCTGGGAAGCAGAAGTGTTCACGTTACTTCGCAGAATCGCTTTTGTGCAGAAAACACTAACACTTGTTCAGAACAAAAGAAAGCACAGAGCCCCAGATTTGCTGTTGTTCTGGAGAGCTTGCAGAGCACTGGGGAAAGGCAGGCAGAGAATTCCCTGCTAGCACCTTCTCTGTGCCTGGGAAGCAGAAGTGTTCACATTGCTTCGCAGAATCGCCTTTGTGCAGAAAACACTAACACTTGTTCAGAACAAAAGAAAGCACAGAGCCCCAGATTTGCTGTTGTTCTGGAGAGCTTGCAGAGCACTGGGGAAAGGCAGGCAGAGAATTCCCTGCTAGCACCTTCTCTGTGCCTGGGAAGCAGAAGTGTTTACGTTGCTTCGCAGAATCGCTATTGTGCAGAAAACAGTAACACTTGTTCAGAAGGAAAGAAAGCACAGAGCCCCAGATTCTATGTTGTCCTGGAGAGCTTGCAGAGCACTGGGGAAAGGCAGGCAGAGAATTCCCTGCTAGCACCTTCTCTGTGCCTGGGAAGCAGAAGTGTTCACATTGCTTCGCAGAATCGCCTTTGTGCAGAAAACACTAACACTTGTTCCGAACAAAAGAAAGCACAGAGCCCCAGATTCTATGTTGTCCTGGAGAGCTTGCAGAGCACTGGGGAAAGGCAGGCAGGGAATTCCCTGCTAGCACCTTCTCTGTGCCTGGGAAGCAGAAGTGTTCACATTGCTTCGCAGAATCGCTTTTCTGCAGAAAACACTAACACTTGTTCAGAACAAAAGAAAGCACAGAGCCCCAGATTTGCTGTTGTTCTGGAGAGCTTGCAGAGCACTGGGGAAAGGCAGGCAGAGAATTCCCTGCTAGCACCTTCTCTGTGCCTGGGAAGCAGAAGTGTTCACATTGCTTCGCAGAATCGCCTTTGTGCAGAAAACACTAACACTTGTTCAGAACAAAAGAAAGCACAGAGCCCCAGATTCTATGTTGTCCTGGAGAGCTTGCAGAGCACTGGGGAAAGGCAGGCAGAGAATTCCCTGCTAGCACCTTCTCTGTGCCTGGGAAGCAGAAGTGTTCACATTACTTTGCAGAATCGCCTTTGTGCAGAAAACACTAACACTTGTTCAGAACAAAAGAAAGCACAGAGCCCCAGATTTGCTGTTGTTCTGGAGAGCTTGCAGAGCACTGGGGAAAGGCAGGCAGAGAATTCCCTGCTAGCACCTTCTCTGTGCCTGGGAAGCAGAAGTGTTCACATTGCTTCGCAGAATCGCCTTTGTGCAGAAAACACTAACACTTGTTCAGAACAAAAGAAAGCACAGAGCCCCAGATTTTATGCTGTTCTGGAGAGCTTGCAGAGCACTGGGGAAAGGCAGGCAGAGAATTCCCTGCTAGCACCTTCTCTGTGCCTGGGAAGCAGAAGTGTTCACATTGCTTCGCAGAATCGCCTTTGTGCAGAAAACACTAACACTTGTTCAGAACAAAAGAAAGCACAGAGCCTCAGATTTTATGTTGTTCTGGAGAGCTTGCAGAGCACTGGGGAAAGGCAGGCAGAGAATTCCCTGCTAGCAACTTCTCTGTGCCTGGGAAGCAGAAGTGTTCACATTGCTTCGCAGAATCGCCTTTGTGCAGAAAACACTAACACTTGTTCAGAACAAAAGAAAGCACAGAGCCCCAGATTTGCTGTTGTTCTGGAGAGCTTGCAGAGCACTGGGGAAAGGCAGGCAGAGAATTCCCTGCTAGCACCTTCTCTGTGCCTGGGAAGCAGGAGTGTTCACATTGCTTCGCAGAATCGCCTTTGTGCAGAAAACACTAACACTTGTTCAGAACAAAAGAAAGCACAGAGCCCCAGATTTGCTGTTGTTCTGGAGAGCTTGCAGAGCACTGGGGAAAGGCAGGCAGAGAATTCCCTGCTAGCACCTTCTCTGTGCCTGGGAAGCAGAAGTGTTCACATTACTTCGCTGTATCGCTTTTGTGCAGAAAACACTAACACTTGTTCAGAACAAAAGAAAGCACAGAGCCCCAGATTTGCTGTTGTTCTGGAGAGCTTGCAGAGCACTGGGGAAAGGCAGGCAGAGAATTCCCTGCTAGCACCTTCTCTGTGCCTGGGAAGCAGAAGTGTTCACATTGCTTCGCAGAATCGCCTTTGTGCAGAAAACAGTAACACTTGTTCAGAACGAAAGGAAGCACAGAGCCCCAGATTTTATGTTGTCCTGGAGAGCTTGCAGAGCACTGGGGAAAGGCAGGCAGAGAATTCCCTGCTAGCACCTTCTCTGTGCCTGTTCACATTGCTTCGCAGAATCGCTTTTGTGCAGAAAAGAGTAACACTTGTTCAGAACGAAAGAAAGCACAGAGCCCCAGATTCTATGTTGTCCTGGAGAGCTTGCAGAGCACTGGGGAAAGGCAGGCAGAGAATTCCCTGCTAGCACCTTCTCTGTGCCTGTTCACATTGCTTCGCTGTATCGCTTTTGTGCAGAAAACAGTAACACTTGTTCAGAACGAAAGAAAGCACAGAGCCCCAGATTCTATGTTGTCCTGGATAGCTTGCAGAGCACTGGGGAAAGGCAGGCAGAGAATTCCCTGCTAGCACCTTCTCTGTGCCTGGGAAGCAGAAGTGTTCACATTACTTCGCAGAATCGCTTTTGTGCAGAAAACACTAACACTTGTTCAGAACAAAAGAAAGCACAGAGCCCCAGATTTGCTGTTGTTCTGGAGAGCTTGCAGAGCACTGGGGAAAGGCAGGCAGAGAATTCCCTGCTAGCACCTGCTCTGTGCCTGGGAAGCAGAAGTGTTCACATTGCTTCGCAGAATCGCCTTTGTGCAGAAAACACTAACACTTGTTCAGAACAAAAGAAAGCACAGAGCCCCAGATTTGCTGTTGTTCTGGAGAGCTTGCAGAGCACTGGGGAAAGGCAGGCAGAGAATTCCCTGCTAGCACCTTCTCTGTGCCTGGGAAGCAGAAGTGTTTACGTTGCTTCGCAGAATCGCTTTTGTGCAGAAAACAGTAACACTTGTTCAGAACAAAAGAAAGCACAGAGCCCCAGATTCTATGTTGTCCTGGAGAGCTTGCAGAGCACTGGGGAAAGGCAGGCAGAGAATTCCCTGCTAGCACCTTCTCTGTGCCTGGGAAGCAGAAGTGTTCACATTGCTTCGCAGAATCGCCTTTGTGCAGAAAACACTAACACTTGTTCCGAACAAAAGAAAGCACAGAGCCCCAGATTCTATGTTGTCCTGGAGAGCTTGCAGAGCACTGGGGAAAGGCAGGCAGGGAATTCCCTGCTAGCACCTTCTCTGTGCCTGGGAAGCAGAAGTGTTCACATTGCTTCGCAGAATCGCTTTTCTGCAGAAAACACTAACACTTGTTCAGAACAAAAGAAAGCACAGAGCCCCAGATTTGCTGTTGTTCTGGAGAGCTTGCAGAGCACTGGGGAAAGGCAGGCAGAGAATTCCCTGCTAGCACCTTCTCTGTGCCTGGGAAGCAGAAGTGTTCACATTGCTTCGCAGAATCGCCTTTGTGCAGAAAACACTAACACTTGTTCAGAACAAAAGAAAGCACAGAGCCCCAGATTCTATGTTGTCCTGGAGAGCTTGCAGAGCACTGGGGAAAGGCAGGCAGAGAATTCCCTGCTAGCACCTTCTCTGTGCCTGGGAAGCAGAAGTGTTCACATTACTTTGCAGAATCGCCTTTGTGCAGAAAACACTAACACTTGTTCAGAACAAAAGAAAGCACAGAGCCCCAGATTTGCTGTTGTTCTGGAGAGCTTGCAGAGCACTGGGGAAAGGCAGGCAGAGAATTCCCTGCTAGCACCTTCTCTGTGCCTGGGAAGCAGAAGTGTTCACATTGCTTCGCAGAATCGCCTTTGTGCAGAAAACACTAACACTTGTTCAGAACAAAAGAAAGCACAGAGCCCCAGATTTTATGTTGTCCTGGAGAGCTTGCAGAACACTGGGGAAAGGCAGGCAGAGAATTCCCTGCTAGCACCTTCTCTGTGCCTGGGAAGCAGAAGTGTTCACATTAGTTCGCAGAATCGCCTTTGTGCAGAAAACACTAACACTTGTTCAGAACAAAAGAAAGCACAGAGCCCCAGATTTGATGTTGTTCTGGAGAGCTTGCAGAGCACTGGGGAAAGGCAGGCAGAGAATTCCCTGCTAGCACCTTCTCTGTGCCTGGGAAGCAGAAGTGTTCACATTGCTTCGCAGAATCGCCTTTGTGCAGAAAACACTAACACTTGTTCAGAACAAAAGAAAGCACAGAGCCCCAGATTTGCTGTTGTTCTGGAGAGCTTGCAGAGCACTGGGGAAAGGCAGGCAGAGAATTCCCTGCTAGCACCTTCTCTGTGCCTGGGAAGCAGGAGTGTTCACATTGCTTCGCAGAATCGCCTTTGTGCAGAAAACACTAACACTTGTTCAGAACAAAAGAAAGCACAGAGCCCCAGATTTGCTGTTGTTCTGGAGAGCTTGCAGAGCACTGGGGAAAGGCAGGCAGAGAATTCCCTGCTAGCACCTTCTCTGTGCCTGGGAAGCAGAAGTGTTCACATTACTTCGCAGAATCGCTTTTGTGCAGAAAACACTAACACTTGTTCAGAACGAAAGGAAGCACAGAGCCCCAGATTTTATGTTGTCCTGGAGAGCTTGCAGAGCACTGGGGAAAGGCAGGCAGAGAATTTCCTGCTAGCACCTTCTCTGTGCCTGTTCACATTGCTTCGCAGAATCGCTTTTGTGCAGAAAACAGTAACACTTGTTCAGAACGAAAGAAAGCACAGAGCCCCAGATTCTATGTTGTCCTGGAGATCTTGCAGAGCACTGGGGAAAGGCAGGCAGAGAATTCCTTGCTAGCACCTTCTCTGTGCCTGGGAAGCAGAAGTGTTCACATTGCTTGGCAGAATCGCTTTTGTGCAGAAAACAGTAACACTTGTTCAGAACGAAAGAAAGCACAGAGCCCCAGATTCTATGTTGTCCTGGAGAGCTTGCAGAGCACTGGGGAAAGGCAGGCAGAGAATTCCCTGCTAGCACCTTCTCTGTGCCTGTTCACATTGCTTCGCTGTATCGCTATTGTGCAGAAAACCCTAACACTTGTTCAGAACGAAAGAAAGCACAGAGCCCCAGATTTGATGTTGTTCTGGAGAGCTTGCAGAGCACTGGGGAAAGGCAGGCAGAGAATTCCCTGCTAGCACCTTCTCTGTGCCTGGGAAGCAGAAGTGTTCACATTGCTTCGCAGAATCGCCTTTGTGCAGAAAACACTAACACTTGTTCAGAACAAAAGAAAGCACAGAGCCCCAGATTTGCTGTTGTTCTGGAGAGCTTGCAGAGCACTGGGGAAAGGCAGGCAGAGAATTCCCTGCTAGCACCTTCTCTGTGCCTGGGAAGCAGGAGTGTTCACATTGCTTCGCAGAATCGCCTTTGTGCAGAAAACACTAACACTTGTTCAGAACAAAAGAAAGCACAGAGCCCCAGATTTGCTGTTGTTCTGGAGAGCTTGCAGAGCACTGGGGAAAGGCAGGCAGAGAATTCCCTGCTAGCACCTTCTCTGTGCCTGGGAAGCAGAAGTGTTCACATTACTTCGCAGAATCGCTTTTGTGCAGAAAACACTAACACTTGTTCAGAACGAAAGGAAGCACAGAGCCCCAGATTTTATGTTGTCCTGGAGAGCTTGCAGAGCACTGGGGAAAGGCAGGCAGAGAATTTCCTGCTAGCACCTTCTCTGTGCCTGTTCACATTGCTTCGCAGAATCGCTTTTGTGCAGAAAACAGTAACACTTGTTCAGAACGAAAGAAAGCACAGAGCCCCAGATTCTATGTTGTCCTGGAGATCTTGCAGAGCACTGGGGAAAGGCAGGCAGAGAATTCCTTGCTAGCACCTTCTCTGTGCCTGGGAAGCAGAAGTGTTCACATTGCTTGGCAGAATCGCTTTTGTGCAGAAAACAGTAACACTTGTTCAGAACGAAAGAAAGCACAGAGCCCCAGATTCTATGTTGTCCTGGAGAGCTTGCAGAGCACTGGGGAAAGGCAGGCAGAGAATTCCCTGCTAGCACCTTCTCTGTGCCTGTTCACATTGCTTCGCTGTATCGCTTTTGTGCAGAAAACCCTAACACTTGTTCAGAACGAAAGAAAGCACAGAGCCCCAGATTCTATGTTGTCCTGGATAGCTTGCAGAGCACTGGGGAAAGGCAGGCAGAGAATTCCCTGCTAGCACCTTCTCTGTGCCTGGGAAGCAGAAGTGTTCACATTGCTTCGCAGAATCGCCTTTGTGCAGAAAACACTAACACTTGTTCAGAACAAAAGAAAGCACAGAGCCCCAGATTTGCTGTTGTCCTGGAGAGCTTGCAGAGCACTGGGGAAAGGCAGGCAGAGAATTCCCTGCTAGCACCTTCTCTGTGCCTGGGAAGCAGAAGTGTTCACATTACTTCGCAGAATCGCTTTTGTGCAGAAAACACTAACACTTGTTCAGAACAAAAGAAAGCACAGAGCCCCAGATTTGCTGTTGTTCTGGAGAGCTTGCAGAGCACTGGGGAAAGGCAGGCAGAGAATTCCCTGCTAGCACCTGCTCTGTGCCTGGGAAGCAGAAGTGTTCACATTGCTTCGCAGAATCGCCTTTGTGCAGAAAACACTAACACTTGTTCAGAACAAAAGAAAGCACAGAGCCCCAGATTTGCTGTTGTTCTGGAGAGCTTGCAGAGCACTGGGGAAAGGCAGGCAGAGAATTCCCTGCTAGCACCTTCTCTGTGCCTGGGAAGCAGAAGTGTTCACATTACTTCGCAGAATCGCTTTTGTGCAGAAAACACTAACACTTGTTCAGAACAAAAGAAAGCACAGAGCCCCAGATTTGCTGTTGTTCTGGAGAGCTTGCAGAGCACTGGGGAAAGGCAGGCAGAGAATTCCCTGCTAGCACCTTCTCTGTGCCTGGGAAGCAGAAGTGTTCACATTGCTTCGCAGAATTGCCTTTGTGCAGAAAACACAAACACTTGTTCAGAACAAAAGAAAGCACAGAGCCTCAGATTTTATGTTGTCCTGGAGAGCTTGCAGAGCACTGGGGAAAGGCAGGCAGAGAATTCCCTGCTAGCACCTTCTCTGTGCCTGGGAAGCAGAAGTGTTCACATTGCTTCCCAGAATCGCTTTTCTGCAGAAAACACTAACACTTGTTCAGAACAAAAGAAAGCACAGAGCCCCAGATTTGCTGTTGTTCTGGAGAGCTTGCAGAGCACTGGGGAAAGGCAGGCAGAGAATTCCCTGCTAGCACCTTCTCTGTGCCTGGGAAGCAGAAGTGTTCACATTGCTTCGCAGAAGCGCTTTTGTGCAGAAAACAGTAACACTTGTTCAGAACGAAAGAAAGCACAGAGCCCCAGATTTGCTGTTGTCCTGGAGAGCTTGCAGAGCACTGGGGAAAGGCAGGCAGAGAATTCCCTGCTAGCACCTTCTCTGTGCCTGGGAAGCAGAAGTGTTCACGTTACTTCGCAGAATCGCTTTTGTGCAGAAAACACTAACACTTGTTCAGAACAAAAGAAAGCACAGAGCCCCAGATTTGCTGTTGTTCTGGAGAGCTTGCAGAGCACTGGGGAAAGGCAGGCAGAGAATTCCCTGCTAGCACCTTCTCTGTGCCTGGGAAGCAGAAGTGTTCACATTGCTTCGCAGAATCGCCTTTGTGCAGAAAACACCAACACTTGTTCAGAACAAAAGAAAGCACAGAGCCCCAGATTTGCTGTTGTTCTGGAGAGCTTGCAGAGCACTGGGGAAAGGCAGGCAGAGAATTCCCTGCTAGCACCTTCTCTGTGCCTGGGAAGCAGAAGTGTTTACGTTGCTTCGCAGAATCGCTATTGTGCAGAAAACAGTAACACTTGTTCAGAAGGAAAGAAAGCACAGAGCCCCAGATTCTATGTTGTCCTGGAGAGCTTGCAGAGCACTGGGGAAAGGCAGGCAGAGAATTCCCTGCTAGCACCTTCTCTGTGCCTGGGAAGCAGAAGTGTTCACATTGCTTCGCAGAATCGCCTTTGTGCAGAAAACACTAACACTTGTTCCGAACAAAAGAAAGCACAGAGCCCCAGATTCTATGTTGTCCTGGAGAGCTTGCAGAGCACTGGGGAAAGGCAGGCAGGGAATTCCCTGCTAGCACCTTCTCTGTGCCTGGGAAGCAGAAGTGTTCACATTGCTTCGCAGAATCGCTTTTCTGCAGAAAACACTAACACTTGTTCAGAACAAAAGAAAGCACAGAGCCCCAGATTTGCTGTTGTTCTGGAGAGCTTGCAGAGCACTGGGGAAAGGCAGGCAGAGAATTCCCTGCTAGCACCTTCTCTGTGCCTGGGAAGCAGAAGTGTTCACATTGCTTCGCAGAATCGCCTTTGTGCAGAAAACACTAACACTTGTTCAGAACAAAAGAAAGCACAGAGCCCCAGATTCTATGTTGTCCTGGAGAGCTTGCAGAGCACTGGGGAAAGGCAGGCAGAGAATTCCCTGCTAGCACCTTCTCTGTGCCTGGGAAGCAGAAGTGTTCACATTACTTTGCAGAATCGCCTTTGTGCAGAAAACACTAACACTTGTTCAGAACAAAAGAAAGCACAGAGCCCCAGATTTGCTGTTGTTCTGGAGAGCTTGCAGAGCACTGGGGAAAGGCAGGCAGAGAATTCCCTGCTAGCACCTTCTCTGTGCCTGGGAAGCAGAAGTGTTCACATTGCTTCGCAGAATCGCCTTTGTGCAGAAAACACTAACACTTGTTCAGAACAAAAGAAAGCACAGAGCCCCAGATTCTATGTTGTCCTGGAGAGCTTGCAGAGCACTGGGGAAAGGCAGGCAGAGAATTCCTTGCTAGCACCTTCTCTGTGCCTGGGAAGCAGAAGTGTTCACATTGCTTCGCAGAATCGCCTTTGTGCAGAAAACACTAACACTTGTTCAGAACAAAAGAAAGCACAGAGCCCCAGATTTGCTGTTGTCCTGGAGAGCTTGCAGAGCACTGGGGAAAGGCAGGCAGAGAATTCCCTGCTAGCACCTTCTCTGTGCCTGGGAAGCAGAAGTGTTCACATTACTTCGCAGAATCGCTTTTGTGCAGAAAACACTAACACTTGTTCAGAACAAAAGAAAGCACAGAGCCCCAGATTTGCTGTTGTTCTGGAGAGCTTGCAGAGCACTGGGGAAAGGCAGGCAGAGAATTCCCTGCTAGCACCTTCTCTGTGCCTGGGAAGCAGAAGTGTTCACATTGCTTCGCCGAATTGCCTTTGTGCAGAAAACACTAACACTTGTTCAGAACAAAAGAAAGCACAGAGCCCCAGATTTGCTGTTGTTCTGGAGAGCTTGCAGAGCACTGGGGAAAGGCAGGCAGAGAATTCCCTGCTAGCACCTTCTCTGTGCCTGGGAAGCAGAAGTTTTCACATTACTTCGCAGAATCGCTTTTGTGCAGAAAACACTAACACTTGTTCAGAACGAAAGGAAGCACAGAGCCCCAGATTTTATGTTGTCCTGGAGAGCTTGCAGAGCACTGGGGAAAGGCAGGCAGAGAATTTCCTGCTAGCACCTGCTCTGTGCCTGTTCACATTGCTTCGCAGAATCGCTTTTGTGCAGAAAACAGTAACACTTGTTCAGAACGAAAGAAAGCACAGAGCCCCAGATTCTATGTTGTCCTGGAGAGCTTGCAGAGCACTGGGGAAAGGCAGGCAGAGAATTCCCTGCTAGCACCTTCTCTGTGCCTGTTCACATTGCTTCGCTGTATCGCTTTTGTGCAGAAAACAGTAACACTTGTTCAGAACGAAAGAAAGCACAGAGCCCCAGATTCTGTGTTGTCCTGGATAGCTTGCAGAGCACTGGGGAAAGGCAGGCAGAGAATTCCCTGCTAGCACCTTCTCTGTGCCTGGGAAGCAGAAGTGTTCACATTACTTCGCAGAATCGCTTTTGTGCAGAAAACACTAACACTTGTTCAGAACAAAAGAAAGCACAGAGCCCCAGATTTGCTGTTGTTCTGGAGAGCTTGCAGAGCACTGGGGAAAGGCAGGCAGAGAATTCCCTGCTAGCACCTGCTCTGTGCCTGGGAAGCAGAAGTGTTCACATTGCTTCGCAGAATCGCCTTTGTGCAGAAAACACTAACACTTGTTCAGAACAAAAGAAAGCACAGAGCCCCAGATTTGCTGTTGTTCTGGAGAGCTTGCAGAGCACTGGGGAAAGGCAGGCAGAGAATTCCCTGCTAGCACCTTCTCTGTGCCTGGGAAGCAGAAGTGTTTACGTTGCTTCGCAGAATCGCTTTTGTGCAGAAAACAGTAACACTTGTTCAGAACAAAAGAAAGCACAGAGCCCCAGATTCTATGTTGTCCTGGAGAGCTTGCAGAGCACTGGGGAAAGGCAGGCAGAGAATTCCCTGCTAGCACCTTCTCTGTGCCTGGGAAGCAGAAGTGTTCACATTGCTTCGCAGAATCGCCTTTGTGCAGAAAACACTAACACTTGTTCCGAACAAAAGAAAGCACAGAGCCCCAGATTCTATGTTGTCCTGGAGAGCTTGCAGAGCACTGGGCAAAGGCAGGCAGGGAATTCCCTGCTAGCACCTTCTCTGTGCCTGGGATGCAGAAGTGTTCACATTGCTTCGCAGAATCGCTTTTCTGCAGAAAACACTAACACTTGTTCAGAACAAAAGAAAGCACAGAGCCCCAGATTTGCTGTTGTTCTGGAGAGCTTGCAGAGCACTGGGGAAAGGCAGGCAGAGAATTCCCTGCTAGCACCTTCTCTGTGCCTGGGAAGCAGAAGTGTTCACATTACTTTGCAGAATCGCCTTTGTGCAGAAAACACTAACACTTGTTCAGAACAAAAGAAAGCACAGAGCCCCAGATTTGCTGTTGTTCTGGAGAGCTTGCAGAGCACTGGGGAAAGGCAGGCAGAGAATTCCCTGCTAGCACCTTCTCTGTGCCTGGGAAGCAGAAGTGTTCACATTGCTTCGCAGAATCGCCTTTGTGCAGAAAACACTAACACTTGTTCAGAACAAAAGAAAGCACAGAGCCCCAGATTTTATGTTGTCCTGGAGAGCTTGCAGAACACTGGGGAAAGGCAGGCAGAGAATTCCCTGCTAGCACCTTCTCTGTGCCTGGGAAGCAGAAGTGTTCACATTACTTCACAGAATCGCCTTTGTGCAGAAAACACTAACACTTGTTCAGAACAAAAGAAAGCACAGAGCCCCAGATTTGCTGTTGTTCTGGAGAGCTTGCAGAGCACTGGGGAAAGGCAGGCAGAGAATTCCCTGCTAGCACCTTCTCTGTGCCTGGGAAGCAGGAGTGTTCACATTGCTTCGCAGAATCGCCTTTGTGCAGAAAACACTAACACTTGTTCAGAACAAAAGAAAGCACAGAGCCCCAGATTTGCTGTTGTTCTGGAGAGCTTGCAGAGCACTGGGGAAAGGCAGGCAGAGAATTCCCTGCTAGCACCTTCTCTGTGCCTGGGAAGCAGAAGTGTTCACATTACTTCGCAGAATCGCTTTTGTGCAGAAAACACTAACACTTGTTCAGAACGAAAGGAAGCACAGAGCCCCAGATTTTATGTTGTCCTGGAGAGCTTGCAGAGCACTGGGGAAAGGCAGGCAGAGAATTTCCTGCTAGCACCTTCTCTGTGCCTGTTCACATTGCTTCGCAGAATCGCTTTTGTGCAGAAAACAGTAACACTTGTTCAGAACGAAAGAAAGCACAGAGCCCCAGATTCTATGTTGTCCTGGAGATCTTGCAGAGCACTGGGGAAAGGCAGGCAGAGAATTCCTTGCTAGCACCTTCTCTGTGCCTGGGAAGCAGAAGTGTTCACATTGCTTCGCAGAATCGCTATTGTGCAGAAAACAGTAACACTTGTTCAGAAGGAAAGAAAGCACAGAGCCCCAGATTCTATGTTGTCCTGGAGAGCTTGCAGAGCACTGGGGAAAGGCAGGCAGAGAATTCCCTGCTAGCACCTTCTCTGTGCCTGGGAAGCAGAAGTGTTCACATTACTTCGCAGAATCGCTTTTGTGCAGAAAACACTAACACTTGTTCAGAACAAAAGAAAGCACAGAGCCCCAGATTTGCTGTTGTTCTGGAGAGCTTGCAGAGCACTGGGGAAAGGCAGGCAGAGAATTCCCTGCTAGCACCTTCTCTGTGCCTGGGATGCAGAAGTGTTCACATTGCTTCGCAGAATCGCCTTTGTGCAGAAAACACTAACACTTGTTCAGAACAAAAGAAAGCACAGAGCCCCAGATTTGCTGTTGTTCTGGAGAGCTTGCAGAGCACTGGGGAAAGGCAGGCAGAGAATTCCCTGCTAGCACCTTCTCTGTGCCTGGGAAGCAGAAGTGTTCACATTACTTCGCAGAATCGCTTTTGTGCAGAAAACACTAACACTTGTTCAGAACGAAAGGAAGCACAGAGCCCCAGATTTTATGTTGTCCTGGAGAGCTTGCAGAGCACTGGGGAAAGGCAGGCAGAGAATTTCCTGCTAGCACCTGCTCTGTGCCTGTTCACATTGCTTCGCAGAATCGCTTTTGTGCAGAAAACAGTAACACTTGTTCAGAACGAAAGAAAGCACAGAGCCCCAGATTCTATGTTGTCCTGGAGAGCTTGCAGAGCACTGGGGAAAGGCAGGCAGAGAATTCCTTGCTAGCACCTTCTCTGTGCCTGGGAAGCAGAAGTGTTCACATTGCTTGGCAGAATCGCTTTTGTGCAGAAAACAGTAACACTTGTTCAGAACGAAAGAAAGCACAGAGCCCCAGATTCCATGTTGTCCTGGAGAGCTTGCAGAGCACTGGGGAAAGGCAGGCAGAGAATTCCCTGCTAGCACCTTCTCTGTGCCTGTTCACATTGCTTCGCTGTATCGCTTTTGTGCAGAAAACAGTAACACTTGTTCAGAACGAAAGAAAGCACAGAGCCCCAGATTCTATGTTGTCCTGGATAGCTTGCAGAGCACTGGGGAAAGGCAGGCAGAGAATTCCCTGCTAGCACCTTCTCTGTGCCTGGGAAGCAGAAGTGTTCACATTGCTTCGCAGAATCGCCTTTGTGCAGAAAACACTAACACTTGTTCAGAACAAAAGAAAGCACAGAGCCCCAGATTCTATGTTGTCCTGGAGAGCTTGCAGAGCACTGGGGAAAGGCAGGCAGAGAATTCCTTGCTAGCACCTTCTCTGTGCCTGGGAAGCAGAAGTGTTCATATTGCTTCGCAGAATCGCTTTTGTGCAGAAAACACTAACACTTGTTCAGAACAAAAGAAAGCACAGAGCCCCAGATTCTATGTTGTCCTGGAGAGCTTGCAGAGCACTGGGGAAAGGCAGGCAGAGAATTCCCTGCTAGCACCTTCTCTGTGCCTGTTCACATTGCTTCGCTGTATCGCTTTTGTGCAGAAAACACTAACACTTGTTCAGAACGAAAGAAAGCACAGAGCCCCAGATTTGCTGTTGTTCTGGAGAGCTTGCAAAGCACTGGGGAAAGGCAGGCAGAGAATTCCCTGCTAGCACCTTCTCTGTGCCTGGGAAGCAGAAGTGTTCACATTACTTCGCAGAATCGCTTTTGTGCAGAAAACACTAACACTTGTTCAGAACAAAAGAAAGCACAGAGCCCCAGATTTGCTGTTGTTCTGGAGAGCTTGCAGAGCACTGGGGAAAGGCAGGCAGAGAATTCCCTGCTAGCACCTTCTCTGTGCCTGGGAAGCAGAAGTGTTCACATTACTTCGCAGAATCGCTTTTGTGCAGAAAACACTAACACTTGTTCAGAACAAAAGAAAGCACAGAGCCCCAGATTTGCTGTTGTTCTGGAGAGCTTGCAGAGCACTGGGGAAAGGCAGGCAGAGAATTCCCTGCTAGCACCTTCTCTGTGCCTGGGAAGCAGAAGTGTTCACATTGCTTCGCAGAATCGCCTTTGTGCAGAAAAAACTAACACTTGTTCAGAACAAAAGAAAGCACAGAGCCCCAGATTTGCTGTTGTCCTGGAGAGCTTGCAGAGCACTGGGGAAAGGCAGGCAGAGAATTCCCTGCTAGCACCTTCTCTGTGCCTGGGAAGCAGAAGTGTTCACATTACTTCGCAGAATCGCTTTTGTGCAGAAAACACTAACACTTGTTCAGAACAAAAGAAAGCACAGAGCCCCAGATTTGCTGTTGTTCTGGAGAGCTTGCAGAGCACTGGGGAAAGGCAGGCAGAGAATTCCCTGCTAGCACCTTCTCTGTGCCTGGGAAGCAGAAGTGTTCACATTACTTCGCAGAATCGCTTTTGTGCAGAAAACACTAACACTTGTTCAGAACAAAAGAAAGCACAGAGCCCCAGATTCTATGTTGTCCTGGAGAGCTTGCAGAGCACTGGGGAAAGGCAGGCAGAGAATTCCTTGCTAGCACCTTCTCTGTGCCTGGGAAGCAGAAGTGTTCATATTGCTTCGCAGAATCGCTTTTGTGCAGAAAACACTAACACTTGTTCAGAACGAAAGAAAGCACAGAGCCCCAGATTTGCTGTTGTTCTGGAGAGCTTGCAGAGCACTGGGGAAAGGCAGGCAGAGAATTCCCTGCTAGCACCTTCTCTGTGCCTGGGAAGCAGAAGTGTTCACATTGCTTCGCAGAATCGCCTTTGTGCAGAAAACACTAACACTTGTTCAGAACAAAAGAAAGCACAGAGCCCCAGATTTGCTGTTGTTCTGGAGAGCTTGCAGAGCACTGGGGAAAGGCAGGCAGAGAATTCCCTGCTAGCACCTTCTCTGTGCCTGGGAAGCAGAAGTGTTCACATTGCTTCGCAGAATCGCCTTTGTGCAGAAAACACTAACACTTGTTCAGAACAAAAGAAAGCACAGAGCCCCAGATTTGCTGTTGTTCTGGAGAGCTTGCAGAGCACTGGGGAAAGGCAGGCAGAGAATTCCCTGCTAGCACCTTCTCTGTGCCTGGGAAGCAGAAGTGTTCACATTACTTCGCAGAATCGCTTTTGTGCAGAAAACACTAAGACTTGTTCAGAACAAAAGAAAGCACAGAGCCCCAGATTTGCTGTTGTTCTGGAGAGCTTGCAGAGCACTGGGGAAAGGCAGGCAGAGAATTCCCTGCTAGCACCTTCTCTGTGCCTGGGAAGCAGAAGTGTTCACATTGCTTCGCAGAATTGCCTTTGTGCAGAAAACACAAACACTTGTTCAGAACAAAAGAAAGCACAGAGCCTCAGATTTTATGTTGTCCTGGAGAGCTTGCAGAGCACTGGGGAAAGGCAGGCAGAGAATTCCTTGCTAGCACCTTCTCTGTGCCTGGGAAGCAGAAGTGTTCACATTGCTTCGCAGAATCGCTTTTCTGCAGAAAACACTAACACTTGTTCAGAACAAAAGAAAGCACAGAGCCCCAGATTTGCTGTTGTTCTGGAGAGCTTGCAGAGCACTGGGGAAAGGCAGGCAGAGAATTCCCTGGTAGCACCTTCTCTGTGCCTGGGAAGCAGAAGTGTTCACATTGCTTCGCAGAAGCGCTTTTGTGCAGAAAACACTAACACTTGTTCAGAACGAAAGGAAGCACAGAGCCCCAGATTTTATGTTGTCCTGGAGAGCTTGCAGAGCACTGGGGAAAGGCAGGCAGAGAATTTCCTGCTAGCACCTTCTCTGTGCCTGTTCACATTGCTTCGCAGAATCGCTTTTGTGCAGAAAACACTAACACTTGTTCAGAACGAAAGAAAGCACAGAGCCCCAGATTCTATGTTGTCCTGGAGATCTTGCAGAGCACTGGGGAAAGGCAGGCAGAGAATTCCTTGCTAGCACCTTCTCTGTGCCTGGGAAGCAGAAGTGTTCACATTGCTTCGCAGAATCGCTATTGTGCAGAAAACAGTAACACTTGTTCAGAAGGAAAGAAAGCACAGAGCCCCAGATTCTATGTTGTCCTGGAGAGCTTGCAGAGCACTGGGGAAAGGCAGGCAGAGAATTCCCTGCTAGCACCTTCTCTGTGCCTGGGAAGCAGAAGTGTTCACATTACTTCGCAGAATCGCTTTTGTGCAGAAAACACTAACACTTGTTCAGAACAAAAGAAAGCACAGAGCCCCAGATTTGCTGTTGTTCTGGAGAGCTTGCAGAGCACTGGGGAAAGGCAGGCAGAGAATTCCCTGCTAGCACCTTCTCTGTGCCTGGGATGCAGAAGTGTTCACATTGCTTCGCAGAATCGCCTTTGTGCAGAAAACACTAACACTTGTTCAGAACGAAAGAAAGCACAGAGCCCCAGATTCCATGTTGTCCTGGAGAGCTTGCAGAGCACTGGGGAAAGGCAGGCAGAGAATTCCCTGCTAGCACCTTCTCTGTGCCTGTTCACATTGCTTCGCTGTATCGCTTTTGTGCAGAAAACAGTAACACTTGTTCAGAACGAAAGAAAGCACAGAGCCCCAGATTCTATGTTGTCCTGGATAGCTTGCAGAGCACTGGGGAAAGGCAGGCAGAGAATTCCCTGCTAGCACCTTCTCTGTGCCTGGGAAGCAGAAGTGTTCACATTGCTTCGCAGAATCGCCTTTGTGCAGAAAACACTAACACTTGTTCAGAACAAAAGAAAGCACAGAGCCCCAGATTTGCTGTTGTTCTGGAGAGCTTGCAGAGCACTGGGGAAAGGCAGGCAGAGAATTCCCTGCTAGCACCTTCTCTGTGCCTGGGAAGCAGAAGTGTTCACATTGCTTCGCAGAATCGCCTTTGTGCAGAAAACAATAACACTTGTTCAGAACAAAAGAAAGCACAGAGCCCCAGATTTTATGTTGTCCTGGAGAGCTTGCAGAACACTGGGGAAAGGCAGGCAGAGAATTCCCTGCTAGCACCTTCTCTGTGCCTGGGAAGCAGAAGTGTTCACATTACTTCGCAGAATCGCCTTTGTGCAGAAAACACTAACACTTGTTCAGAACAAAAGAAAGCACAGAGCCCCAGATTTGCTGTTGTTCTGGAGAGCTTGCAGAGCACTGGGGAAAGGCAGGCAGAGAATTCCCTGCTAGCACCTTCTCTGTGCCTGGGAAGCAGGAGTGTTCACATTGCTTCGCAGAATCGCCTTTGTGCAGAAAACACTAACACTTGTTCAGAACAAAAGAAAGCACAGAGCCCCAGATTTGCTGTTGTTCTGGAGAGCTTGCAGAGCACTGGGGAAAGGCAGGCAGAGAATTCCCTGCTAGCACCTTCTCTGTGCCTGGGAAGCAGAAGTGTTCACATTACTTCGCAGAATCGCTTTTGTGCAGAAAACACTAACACTTGTTCAGAACGAAAGGAAGCACAGAGCCCCAGATTTTATGTTGTCCTGGAGAGCTTGCAGAGCACTGGGGAAAGGCAGGCAGAGAATTTCCTGCTAGCACCTTCTCTGTGCCTGTTCACATTGCTTCGCAGAATCGCTTTTGTGCAGAAAACAGTAACACTTGTTCAGAACGAAAGAAAGCACAGAGCCCCAGATTCTATGTTGTCCTGGAGATCTTGCAGAGCACTGGGGAAAGGCAGGCAGAGAATTCCTTGCTAGCACCTTCTCTGTGCCTGGGAAGCAGAAGTGTTCACATTGCTTCGCAGAATCGCTATTGTGCAGAAAACAGTAACACTTGTTCAGAAGGAAAGAAAGCACAGAGCCCCAGATTCTATGTTGTCCTGGAGAGCTTGCAGAGCACTGGGGAAAGGCAGGCAGAGAATTCCCTGCTAGCACCTTCTCTGTGCCTGGGAAGCAGAAGTGTTCACATTACTTCGCAGAATCGCTTTTGTGCAGAAAACACTAACACTTGTTCAGAACAAAAGAAAGCACAGAGCCCCAGATTTGCTGTTGTTCTGGAGAGCTTGCAGAGCACTGGGGAAAGGCAGGCAGAGAATTCCCTGCTAGCACCTTCTCTGTGCCTGGGATGCAGAAGTGTTCACATTGCTTCGCAGAATCGCCTTTGTGCAGAAAACACTAACACTTGTTCAGAACAAAAGAAAGCACAGAGCCCCAGATTTGCTGTTGTTCTGGAGAGCTTGCAGAGCACTGGGGAAAGGCAGGCAGAGAATTCCCTGCTAGCACCTTCTCTGTGCCTGGGAAGCAGAAGTGTTCACATTACTTCGCAGAATCGCTTTTGTGCAGAAAACACTAACACTTGTTCAGAACGAAAGGAAGCACAGAGCCCCAGATTTTATGTTGTCCTGGAGAGCTTGCAGAGCACTGGGGAAAGGCAGGCAGAGAATTTCCTGCTAGCACCTGCTCTGTGCCTGTTCACATTGCTTCGCAGAATCGCTTTTGTGCAGAAAACAGTAACACTTGTTCAGAACGAAAGAAAGCACAGAGCCCCAGATTCTATGTTGTCCTGGAGAGCTTGCAGAGCACTGGGGAAAGGCAGGCAGAGAATTCCTTGCTAGCACCTTCTCTGTGCCTGGGAAGCAGAAGTGTTCACATTGCTTGGCAGAATCGCTTTTGTGCAGAAAACAGTAACACTTGTTCAGAACGAAAGAAAGCACAGAGCCCCAGATTCCATGTTGTCCTGGAGAGCTTGCAGAGCACTGGGGAAAGGCAGGCAGAGAATTCCCTGCTAGCACCTTCTCTGTGCCTGTTCACATTGCTTCGCTGTATCGCTTTTGTGCAGAAAACAGTAACACTTGTTCAGAACGAAAGAAAGCACAGAGCCCCAGATTCTATGTTGTCCTGGATAGCTTGCAGAGCACTGGGGAAAGGCAGGCAGAGAATTCCCTGCTAGCACCTTCTCTGTGCCTGGGAAGCAGAAGTGTTCACATTGCTTCGCAGAATCGCCTTTGTGCAGAAAACACTAACACTTGTTCAGAACAAAAGAAAGCACAGAGCCCCAGATTCTATGTTGTCCTGGAGAGCTTGCAGAGCACTGGGGAAAGGCAGGCAGAGAATTCCTTGCTAGCACCTTCTCTGTGCCTGGGAAGCAGAAGTGTTCATATTGCTTCGCAGAATCGCTTTTGTGCAGAAAACACTAACACTTGTTCAGAACAAAAGAAAGCACAGAGCCCCAGATTCTATGTTGTCCTGGAGAGCTTGCAGAGCACTGGGGAAAGGCAGGCAGAGAATTCCCTGCTAGCACCTTCTCTGTGCCTGTTCACATTGCTTCGCTGTATCGCTTTTGTGCAGAAAACACTAACACTTGTTCAGAACGAAAGAAAGCACAGAGCCCCAGATTTGCTGTTGTTCTGGAGAGCTTGCAAAGCACTGGGGAAAGGCAGGCAGAGAATTCCCTGCTAGCACCTTCTCTGTGCCTGGGAAGCAGAAGTGTTCACATTACTTCGCAGAATCGCTTTTGTGCAGAAAACACTAACACTTGTTCAGAACAAAAGAAAGCACAGAGCCCCAGATTTGCTGTTGTTCTGGAGAGCTTGCAGAGCACTGGGGAAAGGCAGGCAGAGAATTCCCTGCTAGCACCTTCTCTGTGCCTGGGAAGCAGAAGTGTTCACATTACTTCGCAGAATCGCTTTTGTGCAGAAAACACTAACACTTGTTCAGAACAAAAGAAAGCACAGAGCCCCAGATTTGCTGTTGTTCTGGAGAGCTTGCAGAGCACTGGGGAAAGGCAGGCAGAGAATTCCCTGCTAGCACCTTCTCTGTGCCTGGGAAGCAGAAGTGTTCACATTGCTTCGCAGAATCGCCTTTGTGCAGAAAAAACTAACACTTGTTCAGAACAAAAGAAAGCACAGAGCCCCAGATTTGCTGTTGTCCTGGAGAGCTTGCAGAGCACTGGGGAAAGGCAGGCAGAGAATTCCCTGCTAGCACCTTCTCTGTGCCTGGGAAGCAGAAGTGTTCACATTACTTCGCAGAATCGCTTTTGTGCAGAAAACACTAACACTTGTTCAGAACAAAAGAAAGCACAGAGCCCCAGATTTGCTGTTGTTCTGGAGAGCTTGCAGAGCACTGGGGAAAGGCAGGCAGAGAATTCCCTGCTAGCACCTTCTCTGTGCCTGGGAAGCAGAAGTGTTCACATTACTTCGCAGAATCGCTTTTGTGCAGAAAACACTAACACTTGTTCAGAACAAAAGAAAGCACAGAGCCCCAGATTCTATGTTGTCCTGGAGAGCTTGCAGAGCACTGGGGAAAGGCAGGCAGAGAATTCCTTGCTAGCACCTTCTCTGTGCCTGGGAAGCAGAAGTGTTCATATTGCTTCGCAGAATCGCTTTTGTGCAGAAAACACTAACACTTGTTCAGAACGAAAGAAAGCACAGAGCCCCAGATTTTATGTTGTTCTGGAGAGCTTGCAGAGCACTGGGGAAAGGCAGGCAGAGAATTCCCTGCTAGCACCTTCTCTGTGCCTGGGAAGCAGAAGTGTTCACATTGCTTCGCAGAATCGCCTTTGTGCAGAAAACACTAACACTTGTTCAGAACAAAAGAAAGCACAGAGCCCCAGATTTGCTGTTGTTCTGGAGAGCTTGCAGAGCACTGGGGAAAGGCAGGCAGAGAATTCCCTGCTAGCACCTTCTCTGTGCCTGGGAAGCAGAAGTGTTCACATTGCTTCGCAGAATCGCCTTTGTGCAGAAAACACTAACACTTGTTCAGAACAAAAGAAAGCACAGAGCCCCAGATTTGCTGTTGTTCTGGAGAGCTTGCAGAGCACTGGGGAAAGGCAGGCAGAGAATTCCCTGCTAGCACCTTCTCTGTGCCTGGGAAGCAGAAGTGTTCACATTACTTCGCAGAATCGCTTTTGTGCAGAAAACACTAAGACTTGTTCAGAACAAAAGAAAGCACAGAGCCCCAGATTTGCTGTTGTTCTGGAGAGCTTGCAGAGCACTGGGGAAAGGCAGGCAGAGAATTCCCTGCTAGCACCTTCTCTGTGCCTGCGAAGCAGAAGTGTTCACATTGCTTCGCAGAATTGCCTTTGTGCAGAAAACACAAACACTTGTTCAGAACGAAAGGAAGCACAGAGCCCCAGATTTTATGTTGTCCTGGAGAGCTTGCAGAGCACTGGGGAAAGGCAGGCAGAGAATTTCCTGCTAGCACCTTCTCTGTGCCTGTTCACATTGCTTCGCAGAATCGCTTTTGTGCAGAAAACACTAACACTTGTTCAGAACGAAAGAAAGCACAGAGCCCCAGATTCTATGTTGTCCTGGAGATCTTGCAGAGCACTGGGGAAAGGCAGGCAGAGAATTCCTTGCTAGCACCTTCTCTGTGCCTGGGAAGCAGAAGTGTTCACATTGCTTCGCAGAATCGCTATTGTGCAGAAAACAGTAACACTTGTTCAGAAGGAAAGAAAGCACAGAGCCCCAGATTCTATGTTGTCCTGGAGAGCTTGCAGAGCACTGGGGAAAGGCAGGCAGAGAATTCCCTGCTAGCACCTTCTCTGTGCCTGGGAAGCAGAAGTGTTCACATTACTTCGCAGAATCGCTTTTGTGCAGAAAACACTAACACTTGTTCAGAACAAAAGAAAGCACAGAGCCCCAGATTTGCTGTTGTTCTGGAGAGCTTGCAGAGCACTGGGGAAAGGCAGGCAGAGAATTCCCTGCTAGCACCTTCTCTGTGCCTGGGATGCAGAAGTGTTCACATTGCTTCGCAGAATCGCCTTTGTGCAGAAAACACTAACACTTGTTCCGAACGAAAGAAAGCACAGAGCCCCAGATTCCATGTTGTCCTGGAGAGCTTGCAGAGCACTGGGGAAAGGCAGGCAGAGAATTCCCTGCTAGCACCTTCTCTGTGCCTGTTCACATTGCTTCGCTGTATCGCTTTTGTGCAGAAAACAGTAACACTTGTTCAGAACGAAAGAAAGCACAGAGCCCCAGATTCTATGTTGTCCTGGATAGCTTGCAGAGCACTGGGGAAAGGCAGGCAGAGAATTCCCTGCTAGCACCTTCTCTGTGCCTGGGAAGCAGAAGTGTTCACATTGCTTCGCAGAATCGCCTTTGTGCAGAAAACACTAACACTTGTTCAGAACAAAAGAAAGCACAGAGCCCCAGATTCTATGTTGTCCTGGAGAGCTTGCAGAGCACTGGGGAAAGGCAGGCAGAGAATTCCTTGCTAGCACCTTCTCTGTGCCTGGGAAGCAGAAGTGTTCATATTGCTTCGCAGAATCGCTTTTGTGCAGAAAACACTAACACTTGTTCAGAACAAAAGAAAGCACAGAGCCCCAGATTCTATGTTGTCCTGGAGAGCTTGCAGAGCACTGGGGAAAGGCAGGCAGAGAATTCCCTGCTAGCACCTTCTCTGTGCCTGTTCACATTGCTTCGCTGTATCGCTTTTGTGCAGAAAACACTAACACTTGTTCAGAACGAAAGAAAGCACAGAGCCCCAGATTTGCTGTTGTTCTGGAGAGCTTGCAGAGCACTGGGGAAAGGCAGGCAGAGAATTCCCTGCTAGCACCTTCTCTGTGCCTGGGAAGCAGAAGTGTTCACATTACTTCGCAGAATCGCTTTTGTGCAGAAAACACTAACACTTGTTCAGAACAAAAGAAAGCACAGAGCCCCAGATTTGCTGTTGTTCTGGAGAGCTTGCAGAGCACTGGGGAAAGGCAGGCAGAGAATTCCCTGCTAGCACCTTCTCTGTGCCTGGGAAGCAGAAGTGTTCACATTACTTCGCAGAATCGCTTTTGTGCAGAAAACACTAACACTTGTTCAGAACAAAAGAAAGCACAGAGCCCCAGATTTGCTGTTGTTCTGGAGAGCTTGCAGAGCACTGGGGAAAGGCAGGCAGAGAATTCCCTGCTAGCACCTTCTCTGTGCCTGGGAAGCAGAAGTGTTCACATTGCTTCGCAGAATCGCCTTTGTTCAGAAAAAACTAACACTTGTTCAGAACAAAAGAAAGCACAGAGCCCCAGATTTGCTGTTGTCCTGGAGAGCTTGCAGAGCACTGGGGAAAGGCAGGCAGAGAATTCCCTGCTAGCACCTTCTCTGTGCCTGGGAAGCAGAAGTGTTCACATTACTTCGCAGAATCGCTTTTGTGCAGAAAACACTAACACTTGTTCAGAACGAAAGAAAGCACAGAGCCCCAGATTTGCTGTTGTTCTGGAGAGCTTGCAGAGCACTGGGGAAAGGCAGGCAGAGAATTCCCTGCTAGCACCTTCTCTGTGCCTGGGAAGCAGAAGTGTTCACATTACTTCGCAGAATCGCTTTTGTGCAGAAAACACTAACACTTGTTCAGAACAAAAGAAAGCACAGAGCCCCAGATTCTATGTTGTCCTGGAGAGCTTGCAGAGCACTGGGGAAAGGCAGGCAGAGAATTCCTTGCTAGCACCTTCTCTGTGCCTGGGAAGCAGAAGTGTTCATATTGCTTCGCAGAATCGCTTTTGTGCAGAAAACACTAACACTTGTTCAGAACGAAAGAAAGCACAGAGCCCCAGATTTTATGTTGTTCTGGAGAGCTTGCAGAGCACTGGGGAAAGGCAGGCAGAGAATTCCCTGCTAGCACCTTCTCTGTGCCTGGGAAGCAGAAGTGTTCACATTGCTTCGCAGAATCGCCTTTGTGCAGAAAACACTAACACTTGTTCAGAACAAAAGAAAGCACAGAGCCCCAGATTTGCTGTTGTTCTGGAGAGCTTGCAGAGCACTGGGGAAAGGCAGGCAGAGAATTCCCTGCTAGCACCTTCTCTGTGCCTGGGAAGCAGAAGTGTTCACATTGCTTCGCAGAATCGCCTTTGTGCAGAAAACACTAACACTTGTTCAGAACAAAAGAAAGCACAGAGCCCCAGATTTGCTGTTGTTCTGGAGAGCTTGCAGAGCACTGGGGAAAGGCAGGCAGAGAATTCCCTGCTAGCACCTTCTCTGTGCCTGGGAAGCAGAAGTGTTCACATTACTTCGCAGAATCGCTTTTGTGCAGAAAACACTAAGACTTGTTCAGAACAAAAGAAAGCACAGAGCCCCAGATTTGCTGTTGTTCTGGAGAGCTTGCAGAGCACTGGGGAAAGGCAGGCAGAGAATTCCCTGCTAGCACCTTCTCTGTGCCTGCGAAGCAGAAGTGTTCACATTGCTTCGCAGAATTGCCTTTGTGCAGAAAACACAAACACTTGTTCAGAACAAAAGAAAGCACAGAGCCTCAGATTTTATGTTGTCCTGGAGAGCTTGCAGAGCACTGGGGAAAGGCAGGCAGAGAATTCCTTGCTAGCACCTTCTCTGTGCCTGGGAAGCAGAAGTGTTCACATTGCTTCGCAGAATCGCTTTTCTGCAGAAAACACTAACACTTGTTCAGAACAAAAGAAAGCACAGAGCCCCAGATTTGCTGTTGTTCTGGAGAGCTTGCAGAGCACTGGGGAAAGGCAGGCAGAGAATTCCCTGGTAGCACCTTCTCTGTGCCTGGGAAGCAGAAGTGTTCACATTGCTTCGCAGAAGCGCTTTTGTGCAGAAAACACTAACACTTGTTCAGAACGAAAGGAAGCACAGAGCCCCAGATTTTATGTTGTCCTGGAGAGCTTGCAGAGCACTGGGGAAAGGCAGGCAGAGAATTTCCTGCTAGCACCTTCTCTGTGCCTGTTCACATTGCTTCGCAGAATCGCTTTTGTGCAGAAAACACTAACACTTGTTCAGAACGAAAGAAAGCACAGAGCCCCAGATTCTATGTTGTCCTGGAGATCTTGCAGAGCACTGGGGAAAGGCAGGCAGAGAATTCCTTGCTAGCACCTTCTCTGTGCCTGGGAAGCAGAAGTGTTCACATTGCTTCGCAGAATCGCTATTGTGCAGAAAACAGTAACACTTGTTCAGAAGGAAAGAAAGCACAGAGCCCCAGATTCTATGTTGTCCTGGAGAGCTTGCAGAGCACTGGGGAAAGGCAGGCAGAGAATTCCCTGCTAGCACCTTCTCTGTGCCTGGGAAGCAGAAGTGTTCACATTACTTCGCAGAATCGCTTTTGTGCAGAAAACACTAACACTTGTTCAGAACAAAAGAAAGCACAGAGCCCCAGATTTGCTGTTGTTCTGGAGAGCTTGCAGAGCACTGGGGAAAGGCAGGCAGAGAATTCCCTGCTAGCACCTTCTCTGTGCCTGGGATGCAGAAGTGTTCACATTGCTTCGCAGAATCGCCTTTGTGCAGAAAACACTAACACTTGTTCAGAACGAAAGAAAGCACAGAGCCCCAGATTCCATGTTGTCCTGGAGAGCTTGCAGAGCACTGGGGAAAGGCAGGCAGAGAATTCCCTGCTAGCACCTTCTCTGTGCCTGTTCACATTGCTTCGCTGTATCGCTTTTGTGCAGAAAACAGTAACACTTGTTCAGAACGAAAGAAAGCACAGAGCCCCAGATTCTATGTTGTCCTGGATAGCTTGCAGAGCACTGGGGAAAGGCAGGCAGAGAATTCCCTGCTAGCACCTTCTCTGTGCCTGGGAAGCAGAAGTGTTCACATTGCTTCGCAGAATCGCCTTTGTGCAGAAAACACTAACACTTGTTCAGAACAAAAGAAAGCACAGAGCCCCAGATTCTATGTTGTCCTGGAGAGCTTGCAGAGCACTGGGGAAAGGCAGGCAGAGAATTCCTTGCTAGCACCTTCTCTGTGCCTGGGAAGCAGAAGTGTTCATATTGCTTCGCAGAATCGCTTTTGTGCAGAAAACACTAACACTTGTTCAGAACAAAAGAAAGCACAGAGCCCCAGATTCTATGTTGTCCTGGAGAGCTTGCAGAGCACTGGGGAAAGGCAGGCAGAGAATTCCCTGCTAGCACCTTCTCTGTGCCTGTTCACATTGCTTCGCTGTATCGCTTTTGTGCAGAAAACACTAACACTTGTTCAGAACGAAAGAAAGCACAGAGCCCCAGATTTGCTGTTGTTCTGGAGAGCTTGCAGAGCACTGGGGAAAGGCAGGCAGAGAATTCCCTGCTAGCACCTTCTCTGTGCCTGGGAAGCAGAAGTGTTCACATTACTTCGCAGAATCGCTTTTGTGCAGAAAACACTAACACTTGTTCAGAACAAAAGAAAGCACAGAGCCCCAGATTTGCTGTTGTTCTGGAGAGCTTGCAGAGCACTGGGGAAAGGCAGGCAGAGAATTCCCTGCTAGCACCTTCTCTGTGCCTGGGAAGCAGAAGTGTTCACATTACTTCGCAGAATCGCTTTTGTGCAGAAAACACTAACACTTGTTCAGAACAAAAGAAAGCACAGAGCCCCAGATTTGCTGTTGTTCTGGAGAGCTTGCAGAGCACTGGGGAAAGGCAGGCAGAGAATTCCCTGCTAGCACCTTCTCTGTGCCTGGGAAGCAGAAGTGTTCACATTGCTTCGCAGAATCGCCTTTGTGCAGAAAAAACTAACACTTGTTCAGAACAAAAGAAAGCACAGAGCCCCAGATTTGCTGTTGTCCTGGAGAGCTTGCAGAGCACTGGGGAAAGGCAGGCAGAGAATTCCCTGCTAGCACCTTCTCTGTGCCTGGGAAGCAGAAGTGTTCACATTACTTCGCAGAATCGCTTTTGTGCAGAAAACACTAACACTTGTTCAGAACGAAAGAAAGCACAGAGCCCCAGATTTGCTGTTGTTCTGGAGAGCTTGCAGAGCACTGGGGAAAGGCAGGCAGAGAATTCCCTGCTAGCACCTTCTCTGTGCCTGGGAAGCAGAAGTGTTCACATTACTTCGCAGAATCGCTTTTGTGCAGAAAACACTAACACTTGTTCAGAACAAAAGAAAGCACAGAGCCCCAGATTCTATGTTGTCCTGGAGAGCTTGCAGAGCACTGGGGAAAGGCAGGCAGAGAATTCCTTGCTAGCACCTTCTCTGTGCCTGGGAAGCAGAAGTGTTCATATTGCTTCGCAGAATCGCTTTTGTGCAGAAAACACTAACACTTGTTCAGAACGAAAGAAAGCACAGAGCCCCAGATTTTATGTTGTTCTGGAGAGCTTGCAGAGCACTGGGGAAAGGCAGGCAGAGAATTCCCTGCTAGCACCTTCTCTGTGCCTGGGAAGCAGAAGTGTTCACATTGCTTCGCAGAATCGCCTTTGTGCAGAAAACACTAACACTTGTTCAGAACAAAAGAAAGCACAGAGCCCCAGATTTGCTGTTGTTCTGGAGAGCTTGCAGAGCACTGGGGAAAGGCAGGCAGAGAATTCCCTGCTAGCACCTTCTCTGTGCCTGGGAAGCAGAAGTGTTCACATTGCTTCGCAGAATCGCCTTTGTGCAGAAAACACTAACACTTGTTCAGAACAAAAGAAAGCACAGAGCCCCAGATTTGCTGTTGTTCTGGAGAGCTTGCAGAGCACTGGGGAAAGGCAGGCAGAGAATTCCCTGCTAGCACCTTCTCTGTGCCTGGGAAGCAGAAGTGTTCACATTACTTCGCAGAATCGCTTTTGTGCAGAAAACACTAAGACTTGTTCAGAACAAAAGAAAGCACAGAGCCCCAGATTTGCTGTTGTTCTGGAGAGCTTGCAGAGCACTGGGGAAAGGCAGGCAGAGAATTCCCTGCTAGCACCTTCTCTGTGCCTGCGAAGCAGAAGTGTTCACATTGCTTCGCAGAATTGCCTTTGTGCAGAAAACACAAACACTTGTTCAGAACAAAAGAAAGCACAGAGCCTCAGATTTTATGTTGTCCTGGAGAGCTTGCAGAGCACTGGGGAAAGGCAGGCAGAGAATTCCTTGCTAGCACCTTCTCTGTGCCTGGGAAGCAGAAGTGTTCACATTGCTTCGCAGAATCGCTTTTCTGCAGAAAACACTAACACTTGTTCAGAACAAAAGAAAGCACAGAGCCCCAGATTTGCTGTTGTTCTGGAGAGCTTGCAGAGCACTGGGGAAAGGCAGGCAGAGAATTCCCTGCTAGCACCTTCTCTGTGCCTGGGAAGCAGAAGTGTTCACATTGCTTCGCAGAAGCGCTTTTGTGCAGAAAACACTAACACTTGTTCAGAACGAAAGGAAGCACAGAGCCCCAGATTTTATGTTGTCCTGGAGAGCTTGCAGAGCACTGGGGAAAGGCAGGCAGAGAATTTCCTGCTAGCACCTTCTCTGTGCCTGTTCACATTGCTTCGCAGAATCGCTTTTGTGCAGAAAACACTAACACTTGTTCAGAACGAAAGAAAGCACAGAGCCCCAGATTCTATGTTGTCCTGGAGATCTTGCAGAGCACTGGGGAAAGGCAGGCAGAGAATTCCTTGCTAGCACCTTCTCTGTGCCTGGGAAGCAGAAGTGTTCACATTGCTTCGCAGAATCGCTATTGTGCAGAAAACAGTAACACTTGTTCAGAAGGAAAGAAAGCACAGAGCCCCAGATTCTATGTTGTCCTGGAGAGCTTGCAGAGCACTGGGGAAAGGCAGGCAGAGAATTCCCTGCTAGCACCTTCTCTGTGCCTGGGAAGCAGAAGTGTTCACATTACTTCGCAGAATCGCTTTTGTGCAGAAAACACTAACACTTGTTCAGAACAAAAGAAAGCACAGAGCCCCAGATTTGCTGTTGTTCTGGAGAGCTTGCAGAGCACTGGGGAAAGGCAGGCAGAGAATTCCCTGCTAGCACCTTCTCTGTGCCTGGGATGCAGAAGTGTTCACATTGCTTCGCAGAATCGCCTTTGTGCAGAAAACACTAACACTTGTTCAGAACAAAAGAAAGCACAGAGCCCCAGATTTGCTGTTGTTCTGGAGAGCTTGCAGAGCACTGGGGAAAGGCAGGCAGAGAATTCCCTGCTAGCACCTTCTCTGTGCCTGGGAAGCAGAAGTGTTCACATTACTTCGCAGAATCGCTTTTGTGCAGAAAACACTAACACTTGTTCAGAACGAAAGGAAGCACAGAGCCCCAGATTTTATGTTGTCCTGGAGAGCTTGCAGAGCACTGGGGAAAGGCAGGCAGAGAATTTCCTGCTAGCACCTGCTCTGTGCCTGTTCACATTGCTTCGCAGAATCGCTTTTGTGCAGAAAACAGTAACACTTGTTCAGAACGAAAGAAAGCACAGAGCCCCAGATTCTATGTTGTCCTGGAGAGCTTGCAGAGCACTGGGGAAAGGCAGGCAGAGAATTCCTTGCTAGCACCTTCTCTGTGCCTGGGAAGCAGAAGTGTTCACATTGCTTGGCAGAATCGCTTTTGTGCAGAAAACAGTAACACTTGTTCAGAACGAAAGAAAGCACAGAGCCCCAGATTCCATGTTGTCCTGGAGAGCTTGCAGAGCACTGGGGAAAGGCAGGCAGAGAATTCCCTGCTAGCACCTTCTCTGTGCCTGTTCACATTGCTTCGCTGTATCGCTTTTGTGCAGAAAACAGTAACACTTGTTCAGAACGAAAGAAAGCACAGAGCCCCAGATTCTATGTTGTCCTGGATAGCTTGCAGAGCACTGGGGAAAGGCAGGCAGAGAATTCCCTGCTAGCACCTTCTCTGTGCCTGTTCACATTGCTTCGCTGTATCGCTTTTGTGCAGAAAACACTAACACTTGTTCAGAACAAAAGAAAGCACAGAGCCCCAGATTTGCTGTTGTTCTGGAGAGCTTGCAGAGCACTGGGGAAAGGCAGGCAGAGAATTCCCTGCTAGCACCTTCTCTGTGCCTGGGAAGCAGAAGTGTTCACATTACTTCGCAGAATCGCTTTTGTGCAGAAAACACTAACACTTGTTCAGAACAAAAGAAAGCACAGAGCCCCAGATTTGCTGTTGTTCTGGAGAGCTTGCAGAGCACTGGGGAAAGGCAGGCAGAGAATTCCCTGCTAGCACCTTCTCTGTGCCTGGGAAGCAGAAGTGTTCACATTGCTTCGCAGAATCGCCTTTGTTCAGAAAAAACTAACACTTGTTCAGAACAAAAGAAAGCACAGAGCCCCAGATTTGCTGTTGTCCTGGAGAGCTTGCAGAGCACTGGGGAAAGGCAGGCAGAGAATTCCCTGCTAGCACCTTCTCTGTGCCTGGGAAGCAGAAGTGTTCACATTACTTCGCAGAATCGCTTTTGTGCAGAAAACACTAACACTTGTTCAGAACGAAAGAAAGCACAGAGCCCCAGATTTGCTGTTGTTCTGGAGAGCTTGCAGAGCACTGGGGAAAGGCAGGCAGAGAATTCCCTGCTAGCACCTTCTCTGTGCCTGGGAAGCAGAAGTGTTCACATTACTTCGCAGAATCGCTTTTGTGCAGAAAACACTAACACTTGTTCAGAACAAAAGAAAGCACAGAGCCCCAGATTCTATGTTGTCCTGGAGAGCTTGCAGAGCACTGGGGAAAGGCAGGCAGAGAATTCCTTGCTAGCACCTTCTCTGTGCCTGGGAAGCAGAAGTGTTCATATTGCTTCGCAGAATCGCTTTTGTGCAGAAAACACTAACACTTGTTCAGAACGAAAGAAAGCACAGAGCCCCAGATTTTATGTTGTTCTGGAGAGCTTGCAGAGCACTGGGGAAAGGCAGGCAGAGAATTCCCTGCTAGCACCTTCTCTGTGCCTGGGAAGCAGAAGTGTTCACATTGCTTCGCAGAATCGCCTTTGTGCAGAAAACACTAACACTTGTTCAGAACAAAAGAAAGCACAGAGCCCCAGATTTGCTGTTGTTCTGGAGAGCTTGCAGAGCACTGGGGAAAGGCAGGCAGAGAATTCCCTGCTAGCACCTTCTCTGTGCCTGGGAAGCAGAAGTGTTCACATTGCTTCGCAGAATCGCCTTTGTGCAGAAAACACTAACACTTGTTCAGAACAAAAGAAAGCACAGAGCCCCAGATTTGCTGTTGTTCTGGAGAGCTTGCAGAGCACTGGGGAAAGGCAGGCAGAGAATTCCCTGCTAGCACCTTCTCTGTGCCTGGGAAGCAGAAGTGTTCACATTACTTCGCAGAATCGCTTTTGTGCAGAAAACACTAAGACTTGTTCAGAACAAAAGAAAGCACAGAGCCCCAGATTTGCTGTTGTTCTGGAGAGCTTGCAGAGCACTGGGGAAAGGCAGGCAGAGAATTCCCTGCTAGCACCTTCTCTGTGCCTGCGAAGCAGAAGTGTTCACATTGCTTCGCAGAATTGCCTTTGTGCAGAAAACACAAACACTTGTTCAGAACAAAAGAAAGCACAGAGCCTCAGATTTTATGTTGTCCTGGAGAGCTTGCAGAGCACTGGGGAAAGGCAGGCAGAGAATTCCTTGCTAGCACCTTCTCTGTGCCTGGGAAGCAGAAGTGTTCACATTGCTTCGCAGAATCGCTTTTCTGCAGAAAACACTAACACTTGTTCAGAACAAAAGAAAGCACAGAGCCCCAGATTTGCTGTTGTTCTGGAGAGCTTGCAGAGCACTGGGGAAAGGCAGGCAGAGAATTCCCTGGTAGCACCTTCTCTGTGCCTGGGAAGCAGAAGTGTTCACATTGCTTCGCAGAAGCGCTTTTGTGCAGAAAACACTAACACTTGTTCAGAACGAAAGGAAGCACAGAGCCCCAGATTTTATGTTGTCCTGGAGAGCTTGCAGAGCACTGGGGAAAGGCAGGCAGAGAATTTCCTGCTAGCACCTTCTCTGTGCCTGTTCACATTGCTTCGCAGAATCGCTTTTGTGCAGAAAACACTAACACTTGTTCAGAACGAAAGAAAGCACAGAGCCCCAGATTCTATGTTGTCCTGGAGATCTTGCAGAGCACTGGGGAAAGGCAGGCAGAGAATTCCTTGCTAGCACCTTCTCTGTGCCTGGGAAGCAGAAGTGTTCACATTGCTTCGCAGAATCGCTATTGTGCAGAAAACAGTAACACTTGTTCAGAAGGAAAGAAAGCACAGAGCCCCAGATTCTATGTTGTCCTGGAGAGCTTGCAGAGCACTGGGGAAAGGCAGGCAGAGAATTCCCTGCTAGCACCTTCTCTGTGCCTGGGAAGCAGAAGTGTTCACATTACTTCGCAGAATCGCTTTTGTGCAGAAAACACTAACACTTGTTCAGAACAAAAGAAAGCACAGAGCCCCAGATTTGCTGTTGTTCTGGAGAGCTTGCAGAGCACTGGGGAAAGGCAGGCAGAGAATTCCCTGCTAGCACCTTCTCTGTGCCTGGGATGCAGAAGTGTTCACATTGCTTCGCAGAATCGCCTTTGTGCAGAAAACACTAACACTTGTTCAGAACGAAAGAAAGCACAGAGCCCCAGATTCCATGTTGTCCTGGAGAGCTTGCAGAGCACTGGGGAAAGGCAGGCAGAGAATTCCCTGCTAGCACCTTCTCTGTGCCTGTTCACATTGCTTCGCTGTATCGCTTTTGTGCAGAAAACAGTAACACTTGTTCAGAACGAAAGAAAGCACAGAGCCCCAGATTCTATGTTGTCCTGGATAGCTTGCAGAGCACTGGGGAAAGGCAGGCAGAGAATTCCCTGCTAGCACCTTCTCTGTGCCTGGGAAGCAGAAGTGTTCACATTGCTTCGCAGAATCGCCTTTGTGCAGAAAACACTAACACTTGTTCAGAACAAAAGAAAGCACAGAGCCCCAGATTCTATGTTGTCCTGGAGAGCTTGCAGAGCACTGGGGAAAGGCAGGCAGAGAATTCCTTGCTAGCACCTTCTCTGTGCCTGGGAAGCAGAAGTGTTCATATTGCTTCGCAGAATCGCTTTTGTGCAGAAAACACTAACACTTGTTCAGAACAAAAGAAAGCACAGAGCCCCAGATTCTATGTTGTCCTGGAGAGCTTGCAGAGCACTGGGGAAAGGCAGGCAGAGAATTCCCTGCTAGCACCTTCTCTGTGCCTGTTCACATTGCTTCGCTGTATCGCTTTTGTGCAGAAAACACTAACACTTGTTCAGAACGAAAGAAAGCACAGAGCCCCAGATTTGCTGTTGTTCTGGAGAGCTTGCAGAGCACTGGGGAAAGGCAGGCAGAGAATTCCCTGCTAGCACCTTCTCTGTGCCTGGGAAGCAGAAGTGTTCACATTACTTCGCAGAATCGCTTTTGTGCAGAAAACACTAACACTTGTTCAGAACAAAAGAAAGCACAGAGCCCCAGATTTGCTGTTGTTCTGGAGAGCTTGCAGAGCACTGGGGAAAGGCAGGCAGAGAATTCCCTGCTAGCACCTTCTCTGTGCCTGGGAAGCAGAAGTGTTCACATTACTTCGCAGAATCGCTTTTGTGCAGAAAACACTAACACTTGTTCAGAACAAAAGAAAGCACAGAGCCCCAGATTTGCTGTTGTTCTGGAGAGCTTGCAGAGCACTGGGGAAAGGCAGGCAGAGAATTCCCTGCTAGCACCTTCTCTGTGCCTGGGAAGCAGAAGTGTTCACATTGCTTCGCAGAATCGCCTTTGTTCAGAAAAAACTAACACTTGTTCAGAACAAAAGAAAGCACAGAGCCCCAGATTTGCTGTTGTCCTGGAGAGCTTGCAGAGCACTGGGGAAAGGCAGGCAGAGAATTCCCTGCTAGCACCTTCTCTGTGCCTGGGAAGCAGAAGTGTTCACATTACTTCGCAGAATCGCTTTTGTGCAGAAAACACTAACACTTGTTCAGAACGAAAGAAAGCACAGAGCCCCAGATTTGCTGTTGTTCTGGAGAGCTTGCAGAGCACTGGGGAAAGGCAGGCAGAGAATTCCCTGCTAGCACCTTCTCTGTGCCTGGGAAGCAGAAGTGTTCACATTACTTCGCAGAATCGCTTTTGTGCAGAAAACACTAACACTTGTTCAGAACAAAAGAAAGCACAGAGCCCCAGATTCTATGTTGTCCTGGAGAGCTTGCAGAGCACTGGGGAAAGGCAGGCAGAGAATTCCTTGCTAGCACCTTCTCTGTGCCTGGGAAGCAGAAGTGTTCATATTGCTTCGCAGAATCGCTTTTGTGCAGAAAACACTAACACTTGTTCAGAACGAAAGAAAGCACAGAGCCCCAGATTTTATGTTGTTCTGGAGAGCTTGCAGAGCACTGGGGAAAGGCAGGCAGAGAATTCCCTGCTAGCACCTTCTCTGTGCCTGGGAAGCAGAAGTGTTCACATTGCTTCGCAGAATCGCCTTTGTGCAGAAAACACTAACACTTGTTCAGAACAAAAGAAAGCACAGAGCCCCAGATTTGCTGTTGTTCTGGAGAGCTTGCAGAGCACTGGGGAAAGGCAGGCAGAGAATTCCCTGCTAGCACCTTCTCTGTGCCTGGGAAGCAGAAGTGTTCACATTGCTTCGCAGAATCGCCTTTGTGCAGAAAACACTAACACTTGTTCAGAACAAAAGAAAGCACAGAGCCCCAGATTTGCTGTTGTTCTGGAGAGCTTGCAGAGCACTGGGGAAAGGCAGGCAGAGAATTCCCTGCTAGCACCTTCTCTGTGCCTGGGAAGCAGAAGTGTTCACATTACTTCGCAGAATCGCTTTTGTGCAGAAAACACTAAGACTTGTTCAGAACAAAAGAAAGCACAGAGCCCCAGATTTGCTGTTGTTCTGGAGAGCTTGCAGAGCACTGGGGAAAGGCAGGCAGAGAATTCCCTGCTAGCACCTTCTCTGTGCCTGCGAAGCAGAAGTGTTCACATTGCTTCGCAGAATTGCCTTTGTGCAGAAAACACAAACACTTGTTCAGAACAAAAGAAAGCACAGAGCCTCAGATTTTATGTTGTCCTGGAGAGCTTGCAGAGCACTGGGGAAAGGCAGGCAGAGAATTCCTTGCTAGCACCTTCTCTGTGCCTGGGAAGCAGAAGTGTTCACATTGCTTCGCAGAATCGCTTTTCTGCAGAAAACACTAACACTTGTTCAGAACAAAAGAAAGCACAGAGCCCCAGATTTGCTGTTGTTCTGGAGAGCTTGCAGAGCACTGGGGAAAGGCAGGCAGAGAATTCCCTGCTAGCACCTTCTCTGTGCCTGGGAAGCAGAAGTGTTCACATTGCTTCGCAGAAGCGCTTTTGTGCAGAAAACACTAACACTTGTTCAGAACGAAAGGAAGCACAGAGCCCCAGATTTTATGTTGTCCTGGAGAGCTTGCAGAGCACTGGGGAAAGGCAGGCAGAGAATTTCCTGCTAGCACCTTCTCTGTGCCTGTTCACATTGCTTCGCAGAATCGCTTTTGTGCAGAAAACACTAACACTTGTTCAGAACAAAAGAAAGCACAGAGCCCCAGATTTTATGTTGTTCTGGAGAGCTTGCAGAGCACTGGGGAAAGGCAGGCAGAGAATTTCCTGCTAGCACCTTCTCTGTGCCTGTTCACATTGCTTCGCAGAATCGCCTTTGTGCAGAAAACACTAACACTTGTTCAGAACAAAAGAAAGCACAGAGCCCCAGATTTTATGTTGTTCTGGAGAGCTTGCAGAGCACTGGGGAAAGGCAGGCAGAGAATTCCCTGCTAGCACCTTCTCTGTGCCTGGGAAGCAGAAGTGTTCACATTACTTCGCAGAATCGCTTTTGTGCAGAAAACACTAACACTTGTTCAGAACAAAAGAAAGCACAGAGCCCCAGATTTCCTGTTGTCCTGGAGAGCTTGCAGAGCACTGGGGAAAGGCAGGCAGAGAATTCCCTGCTAGCACCTTCTCTGTGCCTGGGAAGCAGAAGTGTTCACATTGCTTCGCAGAATCGCCTTTGTGCAGAAAACACTAACACTTGTTCAGAACAAAAGAAAGCACAGAGCCCCAGATTCTATGTTGTCCTGGAGAGCTTGCAGAGCACTGGGGAAAGGCAGGCAGAGAATTCCTTGCTAGCGCCTTCTCTGTGCCTGGGAAGCAGAAGTGTTCACATTGCTTCGCAGAATCGCTTTTGTGCAGAAAACAGTAACACTTGTTCAGAACGAAAGAAAGCACAGAGCCCCAGATTCTATGTTGTCCTGGAGAGCTTGCAGAGCACTGGGGAAAGGCAGGCAGAGAATTCCCTGCTAGCACCTTCTCTGTGCCTGGGAAGCAGAAGTGTTCACATTGCTTCGCAGAATCGCATTTGTGCAGAAAGCACTAACACTTGTTCAGAACAAAAGAAAGCACAGAGCCCCAGATTTTATGTTGTCCTGGAGAGCTTGCAGAGCACTGGGGAAAGGCAGGCAGAGAATTCCCTGCTAGCACCTTCTCTGTGCCTGGGAAGCAGAAGTGTTCACATTGCTTCGCAGAATCGCATTTGTGCAGAAAGCACTAACACTTGTTCAGAACAAAAGAAAGCACAGAGCCCCAGATTTTATGTTGTCCTGGAGAGCTTGCAGAGCACTGGGGAAAGGCAGGCAGAGAATTCCCTGCTAGCACCTTCTCTGTGCCTGGGAAGCAGAAGTGTTCACATTGCTTCGCAGAATCGCTTTGGTGCAGAAAACACTAACACTTGTTCAGAACAAAAGAAAGCACAGAGCCCCAGATTTGCTGTTGTTCTGGAGAGCTTGCAGAGCACTGGGGAAAGGCAGGCAGAGAATTCCCTGCTAGCACCTTCTCTGTGTCTGGGAAGTAGAAGTGTTCACATTGCTTCGCAGAATTGCCTTTGTGCAGAAAACACTAACACTTGTTCAGAACAAAAGAAAGCACAGAGCCTCAGATTTTATGTTGTCCTGGAGAGCTTGCAGAGCACTGGGGAAAGGCAGGCAGAGAATTCCCTGCTAGCACCTTCTCTGTGCCTGGGAAGCAGAAGTGTTCACATTGCTTCGCAGAATCGCTTTTGTGCAGAAAACAGTAACACTTGTTCAGAAGGAAAGAAAGCACAGAGCCCCAGATTCTATGTTGTCCTGGAGAGCTTGCAGAGCACTGGGGAAAGGCAGGCAGAGAATTCCTTGCTAGCGCCTTCTCTGTGCCTGGGAAGCAGAAGTGTTCACATTGCTTCGCAGAATCGCTTTTGTGCAGAAAACAGTAACACTTGTTCAGAACGAAAGAAAGCACAGAGCCCCAGATTCTATGTTGTCCTGGAGAGCTTGCAGAGCACTGGGGAAAGGCAGGCAGAGAATTCCCTGCTAGCACCTTCTCTGTGCCTGGGAAGCAGAAGTGTTCACATTGCTTCGCAGAATCGCATTTGTGCAGAAAGCACTAACACTTGTTCAGAACAAAAGAAAGCACAGAGCCCCAGATTTTATGTTGTCCTGGAGAGCTTGCAGAGCACTGGGGAAAGGCAGGCAGAGAATTCCCTGCTAGCACCTTCTCTGTGCCTGGGAAGCAGAAGTGTTCACATTGCTTCGCAGAATCGCCTTTGTGCAGAAAGCACTAACACTTGTTCAGAAGGAAAGAAAGCACAGAGCCCCAGATTTTATGTTGTCCTGGAGAGCTTGCAGAGCACTGGGGAAAGGCAGGCAGAGAATTCCCTGCTAGCACCTTCTCTGTTCCTTGTGAAGCAGAAGTGTTCACATTAGTTCGCAGAATCGCCTTTGTGCAGAAAACACTAACACTTGTTCAGAACAAAAGAAAGCACAGAGCCCCAGATTTTATGTTGTTCTGGAGAGCTTGCAGAGCACTGGGGAAAGGCAGGCAGAGAATTCCCTGCTAGCACCTTCTCTGTGCCTGGGAAGCAGAAGTGTTCACATTACTTCGCAGAATCGCTTTTGTGCAGAAAACACTAACACTTGTTCAGAACAAAAGAAAGCACAGAGCCCCAGATTTCCTGTTGTCCTGGAGAGCTTGCAGAGCACTGGGGAAAGGCAGGCAGAGAATTCCCTGCTAGCACCTTCTCTGTGCCTGGGAAGCAGAAGTGTTCACATTGCTTCGCAGAATCGCCTTTGTGCAGAAAACACTAACACTTGTTCAGAACAAAAGAAAGCACAGAGCCCCAGATTCTATGTTGTCCTGGAGAGCTTGCAGAGCACTGGGGAAAGGCAGGCAGGGAATTCCCTGCTAGCACCTTCTCTGTGCCTGGGAAGCAGAAGTGTTCACATTGCTTCGCAGAATCGCTTTTCTGCAGAAAACACTAACACTTGTTCAGAACAAAAGAAAGCACAGAGCCCCAGATTTGCTGTTGTTCTGGAGAGCTTGCAGAGCACTGGGGAAAGGCAGGCAGAGAATTCCCTGCTAGCACCTTCTCTGTGCCTGTTCACATTGCTTCGCAGAATCGCTTTTGTGCAGAAAACAGTAACACTTGTTCAGAAGGAAAGAAAGCACAGAGCCCCAGATTCTATGTTGTCCTGGAGAGCTTGCAGAGCACTGGGGAAAGGCAGGCAGAGAATTCCTTGCTAGCGCCTTCTCTGTGCCTGGGAAGCAGAAGTGTTCACATTGCTTCGCAGAATCGCTTTTGTGCAGAAAACAGTAACACTTGTTCAGAACGAAAGAAAGCACAGAGCCCCAGATTCTATGTTGTCCTGGAGAGCTTGCAGAGCACTGGGGAAAGGCAGGCAGAGAATTCCCTGCTAGCACCTTCTCTGTGCCTGGGAAGCAGAAGTGTTCACATTGCTTCGCAGAATCGCCTTTGTGCAGAAAACACTAACACTTGTTCAGAACAAAAGAAAGCACAGAGCCCCAGATTTGCTGTTGTCCTGGAGAGCTTGCAGAGCACTGGGGAAAGGCAGGCAGAGAATTCCCTGCTAGCACCTTCTCTGTGCCTGGGAAGCAGAAGTGTTCACATTGCTTCGCAGAATCGCATTTGTGCAGAAAGCACTAACACTTGTTCAGAACAAAAGAAAGCACAGAGCCCCAGATTTGCTGTTGTTCTGGAGAGCTTGCAGAGCACTGGGGAAAGGCAGGCAGAGAATTCCCTGCTAGCACCTTCTCTGTGCCTGGGAAGCAGAAGTGTTCACATTGCTTCGCAGAATCGCCTTTGTGCAGAAAACACTAACACTTGTTCAGAACAAAAGAAAGCACAGAGCCCCAGATTCTATGTTGTCCTGGAGAGCTTGCAGAGCACTGGGGAAAGGCAGGCAGAGAATTCCCTGCTAGCACCTTCTCTGTGCCTGGGAAGCAGAAGTGTTCACATTGCTTCGCAGAATCGCTTTTCTGCAGAAAACACTAACACTTGTTCAGAACAAAAGAAAGCACAGAGCCCCAGATTTGCTGTTGTTCTGGAGAGCTTGCAGAGCACTGGGGAAAGGCAGGCAGAGAATTCCCTGCTAGCACCTTCTCTGTGCCTGGGAAGCAGAAGTGTTCACATTGCTTCGCAGAATCGCTTTGGTGCAGAAAACACTAACACTTGTTCAGAACAAAAGAAAGCACAGAGCCCCAGATTTGCTGTTGTTCTGGAGAGCTTGCAGAGCACTGGGGAAAGGCAGGCAGAGAATTCCCTGCTAGCACCTTCTCTGTGTCTGGGAAGTAGAAGTGTTCACATTGCTTCGCAGAATTGCCTTTGTGCAGAAAACACTAACACTTGTTCAGAACAAAAGAAAGCACAGAGCCCCAGATTCTATGTTGTCCTGGAGAGCTTGCAGAGCACTGGGGAAAGGCAGGCAGGGAATTCCCTGCTAGCACCTTCTCTGTGCCTGGGAAGCAGAAGTGTTCACATTGCTTCGCAGAATCGCCTTTGTGCAGAAAACACTAACACTTGTTCAGAAGGAAAGAAAGCACAGAGCCCCAGATTTTATGTTGTCCTGGAGAGCTTGCAGAGCACTGGGGAAAGGCAGGCAGAGAATTCCCTGCTAGCACCTTCTCTGTTCCTTGTGAAGCAGAAGTGTTCACATTAGTTCGCAGAATCGCCTTTGTGCAGAAAACACTAACACTTGTTCAGAACAAAAGAAAGCACAGAGCCCCAGATTTTATGTTGTTCTGGAGAGCTTGCAGAGCACTGGGGAAAGGCAGGCAGAGAATTCCCTGCTAGCACCTTCTCTGTGCCTGGGAAGCAGAAGTGTTCACATTACTTCGCAGAATCGCTTTTGTGCAGAAAACACTAACACTTGTTCAGAACAAAAGAAAGCACAGAGCCCCAGATTTCCTGTTGTCCTGGAGAGCTTGCAGAGCACTGGGGAAAGGCAGGCAGAGAATTCCCTGCTAGCACCTTCTCTGTGCCTGGGAAGCAGAAGTGTTCACATTGCTTCGCAGAATCGCCTTTGTGCAGAAAACACTAACACTTGTTCAGAACAAAAGAAAGCACAGAGCCCCAGATTCTATGTTGTCCTGGAGAGCTTGCAGAGCACTGGGGAAAGGCAGGCAGAGAATTCCTTGCTAGCGCCTTCTCTGTGCCTGGGAAGCAGAAGTGTTCACATTGCTTCGCAGAATCGCTTTTGTGCAGAAAACAGTAACACTTGTTCAGAACGAAAGAAAGCACAGAGCCCCAGATTCTATGTTGTCCTGGAGAGCTTGCAGAGCACTGGGGAAAGGCAGGCAGAGAATTCCCTGCTAGCACCTTCTCTGTGCCTGGGAAGCAGAAGTGTTCACATTGCTTCGCAGAATCGCATTTGTGCAGAAAGCACTAACACTTGTTCAGAACAAAAGAAAGCACAGAGCCCCAGATTTTATGTTGTCCTGGAGAGCTTGCAGAGCACTGGGGAAAGGCAGGCAGAGAATTCCCTGCTAGCACCTTCTCTGTGCCTGGGAAGCAGAAGTGTTCACATTGCTTCGCAGAATCGCATTTGTGCAGAAAGCACTAACACTTGTTCAGAACAAAAGAAAGCACAGAGCCCCAGATTTTATGTTGTCCTGGAGAGCTTGCAGAGCACTGGGGAAAGGCAGGCAGAGAATTCCCTGCTAGCACCTTCTCTGTGCCTGGGAAGCAGAAGTGTTCACATTGCTTCGCAGAATCGCTTTGGTGCAGAAAACACTAACACTTGTTCAGAACAAAAGAAAGCACAGAGCCCCAGATTTGCTGTTGTTCTGGAGAGCTTGCAGAGCACTGGGGAAAGGCAGGCAGAGAATTCCCTGCTAGCACCTTCTCTGTGTCTGGGAAGTAGAAGTGTTCACATTGCTTCGCAGAATTGCCTTTGTGCAGAAAACACTAACACTTGTTCAGAACAAAAGAAAGCACAGAGCCTCAGATTTTATGTTGTCCTGGAGAGCTTGCAGAGCACTGGGGAAAGGCAGGCAGAGAATTCCCTGCTAGCACCTTCTCTGTGCCTGGGAAGCAGAAGTGTTCACATTGCTTCGCAGAATCGCTTTTGTGCAGAAAACAGTAACACTTGTTCAGAAGGAAAGAAAGCACAGAGCCCCAGATTCTATGTTGTCCTGGAGAGCTTGCAGAGCACTGGGGAAAGGCAGGCAGAGAATTCCTTGCTAGCGCCTTCTCTGTGCCTGGGAAGCAGAAGTGTTCACATTGCTTCGCAGAATCGCTTTTGTGCAGAAAACAGTAACACTTGTTCAGAACGAAAGAAAGCACAGAGCCCCAGATTCTATGTTGTCCTGGAGAGCTTGCAGAGCACTGGGGAAAGGCAGGCAGAGAATTCCCTGCTAGCACCTTCTCTGTGCCTGGGAAGCAGAAGTGTTCACATTGCTTCGCAGAATCGCCTTTGTGCAGAAAACACTAACACTTGTTCAGAACAAAAGAAAGCACAGAGCCCCAGATTTGCTGTTGTCCTGGAGAGCTTGCAGAGCACTGGGGAAAGGCAGGCAGAGAATTCCCTGCTAGCACCTTCTCTGTGCCTGGGAAGCAGAAGTGTTCACATTGCTTCGCAGAATCGCATTTGTGCAGAAAGCACTAACACTTGTTCAGAACAAAAGAAAGCACAGAGCCCCAGATTTTATGTTGTCCTGGAGAGCTTGCAGAGCACTGGGGAAAGGCAGGCAGAGAATTCCCTGCTAGCACCTTCTCTGTGCCTGGGAAGCAGAAGTGTTCACATTGCTTCGCAGAATCGCCTTTGTGCAGAAAGCACTAACACTTGTTCAGAACAAAAGAAAGCACAGAGCCCCAGATTCTATGTTGTCCTGGAGAGCTTGCAGAGCACTGGGGAAAGGCAGGCAGGGAATTCCCTGCTAGCACCTTCTCTGTGCCTGGGAAGCAGAAGTGTTCACATTACTTCGCAGAATCGCCTTTGTGCAGAAAACACTAACACTTGTTCAGAAGGAAAGAAAGCACAGAGCCCCAGATTTTATGTTGTCCTGGAGAGCTTGCAGAGCACTGGGGAAAGGCAGGCAGAGAATTCCCTGCTAGCACCTTCTCTGTTCCTTGTGAAGCAGAAATGTTCACATTAGTTCGCAGAATCGCCTTTGTGCAGAAAACACTAACACTTGTTCAGAACAAAAGAAAGCACAGAGCCCCAGATTTTATGTTGTTCTGGAGAGCTTGCAGAGCACTGGGGAAAGGCAGGCAGAGAATTCCCTGCTAGCACCTTCTCTGTGCCTGGGAAGCAGAAGTGTTCACATTACTTCGCAGAATCGCTTTTGTGCAGAAAACACTAACACTTGTTCAGAACAAAAGAAAGCACAGAGCCCCAGATTTCCTGTTGTCCTGGAGAGCTTGCAGAGCACTGGGGAAAGGCAGGCAGAGAATTCCCTGCTAGCACCTTCTCTGTGCCTGGGAAGCAGAAGTGTTCACATTGCTTCGCAGAATCGCCTTTGTGCAGAAAACACTAACACTTGTTCAGAACAAAAGAAAGCACAGAGCCCCAGATTCTATGTTGTCCTGGAGAGCTTGCAGAGCACTGGGGAAAGGCAGGCAGGGAATTCCCTGCTAGCACCTTCTCTGTGCCTGGGAAGCAGAAGTGTTCACATTGCTTCGCAGAATCGCTTTTCTGCAGAAAACACTAACACTTGTTCAGAACAAAAGAAAGCACAGAGCCCCAGATTTGCTGTTGTTCTGGAGAGCTTGCAGAGCACTGGGGAAAGGCAGGCAGAGAATTCCCTGCTAGCACCTTCTCTGTGCCTGTTCACATTGCTTCGCAGAATCGCTTTTGTGCAGAAAACACTAACACTTGTTCAGAAGGAAAGAAAGCACAGAGCCCCAGATTCTATGTTGTCCTGGAGAGCTTGCAGAGCACTGGGGAAAGGCAGGCAGAGAATTCCTTGCTAGCGCCTTCTCTGTGCCTGGGAAGCAGAAGTGTTCACATTGCTTCGCAGAATCGCTTTTGTGCAGAAAACAGTAACACTTGTTCAGAACGAAAGAAAGCACAGAGCCCCAGATTCTATGTTGTCCTGGAGAGCTTGCAGAGCACTGGGGAAAGGCAGGCAGAGAATTCCCTGCTAGCACCTTCTCTGTGCCTGGGAAGCAGAAGTGTTCACATTGCTTCGCAGAATCGCCTTTGTGCAGAAAACACTAACACTTGTTCAGAACAAAAGAAAGCACAGAGCCCCAGATTTGCTGTTGTCCTGGAGAGCTTGCAGAGCACTGGGGAAAGGCAGGCAGAGAATTCCCTGCTAGCACCTTCTCTGTGCCTGGGAAGCAGAAGTGTTCACATTGCTTCGCAGAATCGCATTTGTGCAGAAAGCACTAACACTTGTTCAGAACAAAAGAAAGCACAGAGCCCCAGATTTGCTGTTGTCCTGGAGAGCTTGCAGAGCACTGGGGAAAGGCAGGCAGAGAATTCCCTGCTAGCACCTTCTCTGTGCCTGGGAAGCAGAAGTGTTCACATTGCTTCGCAGAATCGCATTTGTGCAGAAAGCACTAACACTTGTTCAGAACAAAAGAAAGCACAGAGCCCCAGATTTTATGTTGTCCTGGAGAGCTTGCAGAGCACTGGGGAAAGGCAGGCAGAGAATTCCCTGCTAGCACCTTCTCTGTGCCTGGGAAACAGAAGTGTTCACATTGCTTCGCAGAATCGCCTTTGTGCAGAAAACACTAACACTTGTTCAGAACAAAAGAAAGCACAGAGCCCCAGATTCTATGTTGTCCTGGAGAGCTTGCAGAGCACTGGGGAAAGGCAGGCAGAGAATTCCCTGCTAGCCCCTTCTCTGTGCCTGGGAAGCAGAAGTGTTCACATTAGTTCGCAGAATCGCCTTTTTGCAGAAAACACTAACACTTGTTCAGAACAAAAGAAAGCACAGAGCCCCAGATTTGCTGTTGTTCTGGAGAGCTTGCAGAGCACTGGGGAAAGGCAGGCAGAGAATTCCCTGTTAGCACCTTCTCTGTGCCTGGGAAGCAGAAGTGTTCACATTGCTTTGCAGAATTGCCTTTGTGCAGAAAACACTAACACTTGTTCAGAACAAAAGAAAGCACAGAGCCCCAGATTTGCTGTTGTTCTGGAGAGCTTGCAGAGCACTGGGGAAAGGCAGGCAGAGAATTCCCTGCTAGCACCTTCTCTGTGCCTGGGAAGCAGAAGTGTTCACATTGCTTCGCAGAATGGCCATTGTGCAGAAAACACTAACACTTGTTCAGAACAAAAGAAAGCACAGAGCCCCAGATTTTATGTTGTCCTGGAGAGCTTGCAGAGCACTGGGGAAAGGCAGGCAGAGAATTCCCTGCTAGCACCTTCTCTGTGCCTGGGAAGCAGAAGTGTTCACATTGCTTCGCAGAATCGCATTTGTGCAGAAAACACTAACACTTGTTCAGAACAAAAGAAAGCACAGAGCCTCAGATTTTATGTTGTCCTGGAGAGCTTGCAGAGCACTGGGGAAAGGCAGGCAGAGAATTCCCTGCTAGCACCTTCTCTGTGCCTGGGAAGCAGAAGTGTTCACATTGCTTCGCAGAATCGCTTTTGTGCAGAAAACACTAACACTTGTTCAGAACAAAAGAAAGCACAGAGCCCCAGATTTGCTGTTGTTCTGGAGAGCTTGCAGAGCACTGGGGAAAGGCAGGCAGAGAATTCCCTGCTAGCACCTTCTCTGTGCCTGGGAAGCAGAAGTGTTCACATTGCTTCGCAGAATCGCCTTTGTGCAGAAAACACTAACCCTTGTTCAGAACAAAAGAAAGCACAGAGCCCAAGATTTTATGTTGTCCTGGAGAGCTTGCAGAGCACTGGGGAAAGGCAGGCAGAGAATTCCCTGCTAGCACCTTCTCTGTGCCTGCGAAGCAGAAGTGTTCACATTGCTTCGCAGAATCGCCTTTGTGCAGAAAACACTAACACTTGTTCAGAACAAAAGAAAGCACAGAGCCCCAGATTTGCTGTTGTTCTGGAGAGCTTGCAGAGCACTGGGGAAAGGCAGGCAGAGAATTCCCTGCTAGCACCTTCTCTGTGCCTGGGAAGCAGAAGTGTTCACATTGCTTCGCAGAATCGCCTTTGTGCAGAAAACACTAACACTTGTTCAGAACAAAAGAAAGCACAGAGCCCCAGATTTGCTGTTGTTCTGGAGAGCTTGCAGAGCACTGGGGAAAGGCAGGCAGAGAATTCCCTGCTGGCACCTTCTCTGTGCCTGGGAAGCAGAAGTGTTCACATTGCTTCGCAGAATTGCCTTTGTGCAGAAAACACTAACACTTGTTCAGAACAAAAGAAAGCACAGAGCCTCAGATTTTATGTTGTCCTGGAGAGCTTGCAGAGCACTGGGGAAAGGCAGGCAGAGAATTCCCTGCTAGCCCCTTCTCTGTGCCTGGGAAGCAGAAGTGTTCACATTGCTTCGCAGAATCGCTTTTCTGCAGAAAACACTAACACTTGTTCAGAACAAAAGAAAGCACAGAGCCCCAGATTTTATGTTGTCCTGGAGAGCTTGCAGAGCACTGGGGAAAGGCAGGCAGAGAATTCCCTGCTAGCACCTTCTCTGTGCCTGGGAAGCAGAAGTGTTCACATTGCTTCGCAGAATCGCCTTTGTGCAGAAAGCACTAACACTTGTTCAGAACAAAAGAAAGCACAGAGCCCCAGATTCTATGTTGTCCTGGAGAGCTTGCAGAGCACTGGGGAAAGGCAGGCAGAGAATTCCCTGCTAGCCCCTTCTCTGTGCCTGGGAAGCAGAAGTGTTCACATTGCTTCGCAGAATCGCTTTTCTGCAGAAAACACTAACACTTGTTCAGAACAAAAGAAAGCACAGAGCCCCAGATTTGCTGTTGTTCTGGAGAGCTTGCAGAGCACTGGGGAAAGGCAGGCAGAGAATTCCCTGCTAGCACCTTCTCTGTGCCTGGGAAGCAGAAGTGTTCACATTGCTTCGCAGAATCGCCTTTGTGCAGAAAACACTAACACTTGTTCAGAACAAAAGAAAGCACAGAGCCCCAGATTCTATGTTGTCCTGGAGAGCTTGCAGAGCACTGGGGAAAGGCAGGCAGAGAATTCCCTGCTAGCACCTTCTCTGTGCCTGGGAAGCAGAAGTGTTCACATTGCTTCGCAGAATCGCTTTTCTGCAGAAAACAGTAACACTTGTTCAGAACAAAAGAAAGCACAGAGCCCCAGATTCTATGTTGTCCTGGAGAGCTTGCAGAGCACTGGGGAAAGGCAGGCAGAGAATTCCCTGCTAGCACCTTCTCTGTGCCTGGGAAGCAGAAGTGTTCACATTGCTTCGCAGAATCGCTTTTCTGCAGAAAACACTAACACTTGTTCAGAACAAAAGAAAGCACAGAGCCCCAGATTTGCTGTTGTTCTGGAGAGCTTGCAGAGCACTGGGGAAAGGCAGGCAGAGAATTCCCTGCTAGCACCTTCTCTGTGCCTGTTCACATTGCTTCGCAGAATCGCTTTTGTGCAGAAAACAGTAACACTTGTTCAGAAGGAAAGAAAGCACAGAGCCCCAGATTCTATGTTGTCCTGGAGAGCTTGCAGAGCACTGGGGAAAGGCAGGCAGAGAATTCCTTGCTAGCGCCTTCTCTGTGCCTGGGAAGCAGAAGTGTTCACATTGCTTCGCAGAATCGCTTTTGTGCAGAAAACAGTAACACTTGTTCAGAACGAAAGAAAGCACAGAGCCCCAGATTCTATGTTGTCCTGGAGAGCTTGCAGAGCACTGGGGAAAGGCAGGCAGAGAATTCCCTGCTAGCACCTTCTCTGTGCCTGGGAAGCAGAAGTGTTCACATTGCTTCGCAGAATCGCCTTTGTGCAGAAAACACTAACACTTGTTCAGAACAAAAGAAAGCACAGAGCCCCAGATTTGCTGTTGTCCTGGAGAGCTTGCAGAGCACTGGGGAAAGGCAGGCAGAGAATTCCCTGCTAGCACCTTCTCTGTGCCTGGGAAGCAGAAGTGTTCACATTGCTTCGCAGAATCGCATTTGTGCAGAAAGCACTAACACTTGTTCAGAACAAAAGAAAGCACAGAGCCCCAGATTTTATGTTGTCCTGGAGAGCTTGCAGAGCACTGGGGAAAGGCAGGCAGAGAATTCCCTGCTAGCACCTTCTCTGTGCCTGGGAAGCAGAAGTGTTCACATTGCTTCGCAGAATCGCCTTTGTGCAGAAAGCACTAACACTTGTTCAGAACAAAAGAAAGCACAGAGCCCCAGATTCTATGTTGTCCTGGAGAGCTTGCAGAGCACTGGGGAAAGGCAGGCAGGGAATTCCCTGCTAGCACCTTCTCTGTGCCTGGGAAGCAGAAGTGTTCACATTGCTTCGCAGAATCGCCTTTGTGCAGAAAACACTAACACTTGTTCAGAAGGAAAGAAAGCACAGAGCCCCAGATTTTATGTTGTCCTGGAGAGCTTGCAGAGCACTGGGGAAAGGCAGGCAGAGAATTCCCTGCTAGCACCTTCTCTGTTCCTTGTGAAGCAGAAGTGTTCACATTAGTTCGCAGAATCGCCTTTGTGCAGAAAACACTAACACTTGTTCAGAACAAAAGAAAGCACAGAGCCCCAGATTTTATGTTGTTCTGGAGAGCTTGCAGAGCACTGGGGAAAGGCAGGCAGAGAATTCCCTGCTAGCACCTTCTCTGTGCCTGGGAAGCAGAAGTGTTCACATTACTTCGCAGAATCGCTTTTGTGCAGAAAACACTAACACTTGTTCAGAACAAAAGAAAGCACAGAGCCCCAGATTTCCTGTTGTCCTGGAGAGCTTGCAGAGCACTGGGGAAAGGCAGGCAGAGAATTCCCTGCTAGCACCTTCTCTGTGCCTGGGAAGCAGAAGTGTTCACATTGCTTCGCAGAATCGCCTTTGTGCAGAAAACACTAACACTTGTTCAGAACAAAAGAAAGCACAGAGCCCCAGATTTGCTGTTGTCCTGGAGAGCTTGCAGAGCACTGGGGAAAGGCAGGCGGGGAATTCCCTGCTAGCACCTTCTCTGTGCCTGGGAAGCAGAAGTGTTCACATTGCTTCGCAGAATCGCTTTTCTGCAGAAAACACTAACACTTGTTCAGAACAAAAGAAAGCACAGAGCCCCAGATTTGCTGTTGTTCTGGAGAGCTTGCAGAGCACTGGGGAAAGGCAGGCAGAGAATTCCCTGCTAGCACCTTCTCTGTGCCTGTTCACATTGCTTCGCAGAATCGCTTTTGTGCAGAAAACAGTAACACTTGTTCAGAAGGAAAGAAAGCACAGAGCCCCAGATTCTATGTTGTCCTGGAGAGCTTGCAGAGCACTGGGGAAAGGCAGGCAGAGAATTCCTTGCTAGCGCCTTCTCTGTGCCTGGGAAGCAGAAGTGTTCACATTGCTTCGCAGAATCGCTTTTGTGCAGAAAACAGTAACACTTGTTCAGAACGAAAGAAAGCACAGAGCCCCAGATTCTATGTTGTCCTGGAGAGCTTGCAGAGCACTGGGGAAAGGCAGGCAGAGAATTCCCTGCTAGCACCTTCTCTGTGCCTGGGAAGCAGAAGTGTTCACATTGCTTCGCAGAATCGCCTTTGTGCAGAAAACACTAACACTTGTTCAGAACAAAAGAAAGCACAGAGCCCCAGATTTGCTGTTGTCCTGGAGAGCTTGCAGAGCACTGGGGAAAGGCAGGCAGAGAATTCCCTGCTAGCACCTTCTCTGTGCCTGGGAAGCAGAAGTGTTCACATTGCTTCGCAGAATCGCATTTGTGCAGAAAGCACTAACACTTGTTCAGAACAAAAGAAAGCACAGAGCCCCAGATTTTATGTTGTCCTGGAGAGCTTGCAGAGCACTGGGGAAAGGCAGGCAGAGAATTCCCTGCTAGCACCTTCTCTGTGCCTGGGAAGCAGAAGTGTTCACATTGCTTCGCAGAATCGCATTTGTGCAGAAAGCACTAACACTTGTTCAGAACAAAAGAAAGCACAGAGCCCCAGATTTTATGTTGTCCTGGAGAGCTTGCAGAGCACTGGGGAAAGGCAGGCAGAGA